>NC_060130.1:33153815-33464440 GCF_021461395.2 Schistocerca americana | reverse complement strand
ATGTTCAAAACATAGTCGGTAAGTAGAGTCAGTCTCTTTGTACTTAAGTCGGTATTGTGCCTTTTCTATTTATTTCCGATGCAATTTCTGTGTTTCGTCGTCAATAAGAAGGTCCAAGGGATACAGTAAACCTGAAGTGAAGCATCGGAATCTGAAACCGGTCTCACAGGAACGGTTCAAAACATAGAGATTAAGAAGAGCCAGTCATCTTGAATTTGAGTCGGCATTGTCCCTCTTGTATTTAATTCCGATGCAATTTCTAAGATTCATCGTCAATAAGACGTGTTGCATCGGAATCTATAACTAGTGTCACAGGAATGGTTAAAAACATTGACAGTAAGAAGAGTCAGTCGTCTTGTACTTAAGTCGGCATTGTGCCTTTTGTATTTAATTCCGATGCAATTTCTCTGTGTCATCGTCAATAAGAAGGTCCATGTGATACAGTAAACCTAAAGTGAAGCATCGGAATGTATAACTAGTGTCACAGGAATGGTTCAAATCATAGACAGTAGGAAGGGTCAGTCTTCTTGTATTTGAGTCGGCATTGTGCATTTTGTACATAATTTCGATGCAATTTCTGTGTTTCATCGTCAATAAGAGGGTCAGAGGGATACAGTAAACCTGAAGTGAGGCATCAGAATCTGTAACTAGTGTCACAGGAATGGTGCAAAGCTTAGACAGTAGGAAGAGTTAGTCTTCTTGTACTTAAGTCGCCATTGTGCCTTTTGTATTTAATTCCGATGCAACTTCTGTGTTTCATCGTCAATAAGTAGGTCCAAGGGATACAGTAAACCTGAAGTGAGGCATCGGAGTCTATAACTAGTGACACAGGAGTGGTTCAAAACATAGACAGTAAGAAGAGTAAGTCTTCTTGTACTTAAGTCAGCATTGTGCCTTTTCTAATTAATTCCGATGCAATTTCTCTGTTTCATTGTCAATAAGAATGTCAGAGGGATAGAGTAAACCTGAAGTGAAGCATCGGAATCTATAAAAAGTGTCACAGAAATGGTTCAAAACATAGTCAGTAAGATGAGTCAGCCTTCTTGTACTTAAGTCAGCATGGTGCCTTTTGTATTTAATTCCGATGCAATTTCTGTGTCTCATCGTCAATAAGAAGGTCCAAGGGATACATTAAATATATAGTGAAGCATCGGAATCTAAAACTGGTCTCACAGGAAATGTTCAAAGCATAGTGAGTAAGAAGAGTCAGTCTTTTTGTACTTAAGTCGGCATTGTGCCTTTTCTATTTAATTCCGATGCAATTTCTGTGTTTCGTCGTCAATAAGAAGGTCCAAGGGATACAGTAAACCTGAAGTGAAGCATCGGAATCTGAAGCCGGTCTCACAGGAACGGTTCAAAACATAGAGATTAAGAAGAGCCAGTCATCTTGTATTTGAGTCGGCATTGTCCCTCTTGTATTTAATTCCGATGCAATTTCTAAGATTCATCGTCAATAAGACGGTCAGAGGTATACAGCAAACCTGAAGTGTTGCATCGGAATCTATAACTAGTGTCACAGGAATGGTTAAAAACATTGACAGTAAGAAGAGTCAGTCGTCTTGTACTTAAGTCGGCATTGTGCCTTTTGTATTTAATTCCGATGCAATTTCTGTGTTTCATCGTCAATAAGAAGGTCCATGTGATACAGTAAACCTAAAGTGAAGCATCGGAATGTATAACTAGTGTCACAGGAATGGTTCAAAACATAGACAGTAGGAAGAATCAGTCTTCTCGTATTTGAGTCGGCATTGTGCATTTTGTACTTAATTTCGTTGCAATTTCTTTGTTTCGTAATCTATAAGAAGGTCCAAGGGATACAGTAAACCTGAAGTGAAGCAACGGAATCTAAAACCGGTCTCACTGGAAAGGTTCAAAACATAGAGAGTAAGAAGAGCCAGTGTTCTTGTACTTAAGTCGGAATTGTGCATTTTGTACTTAATTCCGATGCAATTTCTAAGTTTCATCGTCAATACGAAGGTCAGTGGGATACAGTAAACCTGAAGTGAAGCATCGGAAACTATAACTAGTGTCACAGGAATGGTTACAAACTTTGACAGTAAGAAGAGTCAGTCTTCTTGCACCTAAGTCGGCATTGTGACTTTTCTATTTAATTCCGATGCAATTTCTGTGTCTCATCGTCAATAAGAAGGTCCAAGTGATACAGTAAACCTAAAGTGAAGCATCGGAATCTATAACTACTGTCACAGGAATGGTTCAAAACATAGTCAGTAAGAAGAGTCAGTCTTCTTGTTCTTAAGTCAGCATTGTGCCTTTTCTATTTAATTCCGATGCAAATTCTTTGTTTTATCGTCATTAAGAAGGTCAGAGGGATACAGTAAACTTGAAGTGAAGCATCGGAATCTATAACTAGTGTCACAGGGATGGTTCAAATCATCGACAGTAAGAGGAGACAGTCTTCTTGTACTTAAGTCGGCATTGCGCCTTTTCTATTGAATTTCGATGCAATTTCTGTTTTTCATCATCAAGAAGAAGGTCAGAGGGATACAGTAAACCTGAAGTGAAGCATCGTAATGTATAACTAGTGTCCCAGGAATGGTTCAAAACATAGACAGTAGGAAGAGTCAGTCTTCTCGTACTAGAGTCGGCATTGTGCCTTTTGTATTTAATTCCGATGCAATTTCTGTACTTCATCGTCAATAAGACGGTCAGAGGGATACAGTAAACCTGAAGTGAAGCATCGGAATCTATAACAAGTGTCACAGGAATGGTTCAAATAATAGACAGTAGGAGGAGTCAGTCTTCTTGTACTTAAGTCGGCATTGTGCCTTTCGTGTTTAATTCCGATGCAATTTCTGTGTTTCATCGTCAATAAGAAGGTCCAAGGGATACAGTAAACCTGAAGTGAGGCATCGGAATCTATAACTAGTGTCACAGGAATGGTTGAAAACATAGACAGTAGGAAGAGTCAGTCTTCTTGTACTTAAGTCGGAATTGTGCCTTTTGTATTTAATTCCGATGCAATTTCTGTGTTTCATCATCAATGCGAAGGTCCAAGGCATACAGTAAACCTGAAGTGAAGCATCGGAATCTATAGCAAGTTTCACAGGAATGGTTCAAAACATAGTCAGTAAGAAGAGTCAGTCTTCTTGTACTCAGGTCGGCATGGTGCCTTTTGTATTTAATTCCGATGCAATTTCTGTGTTTCATCGTCTATAAGAAGGTCCAAGGGATACAGTAAGCATACAGTATAGCATCGGAATCGTAAACTGGTCCCACAGGAAATGTTCAAAACATAGTAAGTAAGAAGAGTCAGTCTTCTAGTACCTAAGTCGGCAATGTGCCTTTTCTATTTAATTCCGATGCAATTTCCGTATTTCGTCATCAATAAGAAGGTCCAAGGGATACAGTAAACCTGAAGTGAAGCATCGGAATCTAAAACCGGTCTCACTGGAAAGGTTCAAAACATAGAGAGTAAGAAGAGCCAGTGTTCTTGTACTTAAGTCAGCATTGTACCTTTTCTATTTAATTCCGATGCAATTTCTGTTTTTTATCGTTAATAAGAAGGTCAGAGGGATACAGTAAACTTGAAGTGAATCATCGGAATCTATAACTAGTGTCACAGGAATGGTTCAAACATTGACAGTATTAAGAGTCAGTCTTCTTGTACTTAAGTCGGCATTGTGCCTTTTGTATTTAATTCCGATGCAATTTCTAAGTTTCATCGTCAATAAGAAGGTCAGTGGGATACAGTAAACCTGAAGTGAAGCATCGGAATCTATAACTAGTGTCACAGGAATGGTTGAAAACTTTGACAGTAAGAAGAGTCAGTCTTCTTGCACCTAAGTCGGCATTGTGACATTTCTATTTAATTCCGATGCAATTTCTGTGTCTCATCGTCAATAAGAAGGTCCAAGTGATACATTTAACATAAAGTGAAGCATCGGAATCTATAACTAGTGTCACAGGAATGGTTCAAAACATAGTCAGTAAGAAGAGTCAGTCTTCTTGTACTTAAGTCAGCATTGTGCCTTTTCTATTTAATTCCGATGCAATTTCTTTGTTTTATCGTCAATAAGAAGGTCAGAGGGATACAGTAAACTTGAAGTGAAGCATCGGAATCTATAACTTGTGTCACAGGGATGGTTCAAATCATAGACAGTTAGAGGAGTCAGTCTTCTTGTACTTAAGTCGGCATTTTGCCTTTTCTATTTAATTCCGATGCAATTTCTGTGTTTCATCATCAAGAAGAAGGTCAGAGGGACACAGTAAACCTGAAGTGAAGCATCGGAATGTATAACTAGTGTCACAGGAATGGTTCAAAACATAGACAGTAGGAAGAGTCAGTCTTCTTGTACTTGAGTCGGCATTGTGCCTTTTGTATTTAATTCCGATGCAATTTCTGTGTTTCATCGTCAATAAGAAGGTCAGAGGGATACAGTTAACCTGAAGTGAAGCATCGGAATCTATAACAAGTGTCACAGGAATGGTTCAAAACATAGACAGTAGGAAGAGTCAGTCTTCTTGTACGTAAGCCGGAATTGTGCCTTTTGTATTTAATTCCGATGCAATTTCTGTGTTTCATCATCAATACGAAGGTCCAAGGGACACAGTACAAATGAAGTGAAGCATCGGAATCTATAACAAGTGTCACAGGAACGGTTCAAAACATAGTCAGTAAGAAGAGTCAGTCTTCTTGTACTTAAGTCGGCATGGTGCCTTTTGTATTTAATTCCGATGCAATTTCTGTGTTTCATCGTCAATAAGAAGGTCCAAGGGATACAGTAAACATACAGTATAGCATCGGAATCGTAAACTGGTCTCCCAGGAAATGTTCGAAACATAGTAAGTAAGAAGAGTCAGTCTTCTTGTACTTAAGTCGGCAATGTGCCTTTTCTATTTAATTCCGATGCAATTTCTGTGTTTCGTCATCAATAAGAAGGTCCAAGGGATCCAGTAAACCTGAAGTGAAGCATCCGAATCGAAAACCGGTCTCACTGGAAAGGTTCAAATCATAGAGAGTAAGAAGACCCAATCTTCTTGTACTTAAGTCAGCATTGTGCCTTTTCTATTTAATTCCGATGCAATTTCTGTTTTTTATCGTCAATATGAAGGTCAGAGGGGTACAGTAAACTTGAAGTGAAGCATCGGAATCTATAACTAGTGTCACAGGAATGGTTCAAAACATTGACAGTAGGAAGAGTCAGTCTTCTTGTACTTAAGTCGGCATTGAGCCTTTTGTATTTAATTCCGATGCAATTTCTAAGTTTCATCGTCAATAAGAAGGTCAGTGGGATACAGTAAACCTAAAGCGAAGCATCGGAATCTATAACTAGTGTCACAGGAATGGTTCAAAACATAGTCAGTAAGAAGAGTCAGTCTTCTTGTACTTTATTCATCATTGTGCTTTTCTATTTAATTCCGATGCAATTTCTGTGTTTTATCGTCATTAAGAAGTTCAGAGGGATACAGCAAACTTGAAGTGAAGCATCGGAATCAATAACTAGTGTCACAGGGATGGTTCAAAACGTAGACAGTAGGAAGAATCTGTCATTTTGTACTTATGTCGGCATTGTGATTTTTGTATTTAATTCCGATGCAATTTCTGTGTTTCATCGTCAATAAGAGGGTCAGAGGGTTACAGTGAACCTGAAGTGAGGCATCAGAATCTATAACTAGTGTCACAGGAATGGTTCAAAACATAGACAGTAGGAAGAGTCAGTCTTCTTGTACTTAAGTCGGCATTGTGCCTTTTCTATTTAATTCCGATGCCATTTCTGTGTTTCATCGTCAATAAGAAGGTCCAAATGATACAGTAAACCTAAAGTGAAGCATCGGAATCTATAACTAGTGTCACAGGAATGGTTCAAAACATAGACAGTAAGAAGAGTCAGTCTTCTTGTACTTAAGTCAGCATTCTGCCTTTTCTATTTAATTCCAATGCTATTTCTGTGTTTTATCGTCAATAAGATGGTCAGAGGGATACAGTAAACTTGAAGCGAAGCATCTGAATCTATAACTAGTGTCACAGGGATGGTTCAAAACGTAGACAGAAGGAAGAGTCAATCTTCTTGTACTTAAGTAGGCATTGTGATTTTTGTATTTAATTCTGATGCAATTTCTTGGTTTCATCGTCAATAAGAGGGTCAGAGGGATACAGTAAACCTGAAGTGTGGCATCAGAATCTATAACTAGTGTCACAGGAATGGTTCAAAACATAGACAGTAGGAAGAGTTAGTCTTCTTGTACTTAAGTCGCCATTGTGCCTTTTGTATTTAATTCCGATGCAACTTTTGTGTTTCATCGTCAATCAGTAGGTCCAAGGGATACAGTAAACCTGATGTGAGGCATCGGAATCTATAACTAGTGACACAGGAATGGTTCAAAACATAGTCAGTAAGAAGAGTCAGTCTTCTTGTACTTAAGTCAGCATTGTGCCTCTTCTATTTAATTCCGATGCAATTTCTTTGTTTTATCGTCAATAAGAAGGTCAGAGGGATACAGTAAACTTGAAGTGAAGCATCGGAATGTACAACCAGTGTCACAGGAATGGTTCAAAACATAGACAGTAGGAAGAGTTAGTCTTCTTGTACTTGAGTCGGCATTGTGTCTTTTGTATTTAATTCCGATGCAATTTCTGTGTTTCATCGTCAATAAGAAGGTCAGAGGGATACAGTAAACCTGAAGTGAAGCATCGGAATCTATAACAAGTGTCACAGGAATGGTTCAAAAAAAAGACAGTAGGAGGAGTCAGTCTTGTTGTACTTAAGTCGGCATTGTGCCTTTTGTATTTAATTCCGATGCAATTTCTGTGTTTCATCGTCAATAAGAAGGTCCAAGGGATATAGTAAACCTGAAGTGAGACATCGGAATCTGTAACTAGTGTCACACGAATGGTTCAAAACATAAACAGTAGGAAGAGTCAGTCCTCTTGTACTTAAGTCGGAATTGTGCCTTTTGTATTTAATTCCGATGCAATTTCTGTGTGTCATCGTCAATAAGAAGGTCCATGTGATACAGTAAACCTAAAGTGAAGCATCGGAATGTACAACTAGTGTCACAGGAATGGTTCAAATCATAGACAGTAGGAAGGGTCAGTCTTCTTGTATTTGAGTCGGCATTGTGCATTTTGTACTTAATTTCGATGCAATTTCTGTGTTTCATCGTCAATAAGAGGGTCAGAGGGATACAGTAAACCTGAAGTGAGGCATCAGAATCTGTAACTAGTGTCACAGGCATGGTGCAAAGCTTAGACAGTAGGAAGAGTTAGTCTTCTTGTACTTAAGTCGCCATTGTGCCTTTTGTATTTAATTCCGATGCAACTTCTGTGTTTCATCGTCAATAAGTAGGTCCAAGGGATACAGTAAACCTGAAGTGAGGCATCGGAGTCTATAACTAGTGACACAGGAGTGGTTCAAAACATAGACAGTAAGAAGAGTCAGTCTTCTTGTACTTAAGTCAGCATTGTGCCTTTTCTAATTAATTCCGATGCAATTTCTCTGTTTCATTGTCAATAAGAATGTCAGAGGGATAGAGTAAACATGAAGTGAAGCGTCGGAATCTATAAAAAGTGTCACAGAAATGGTTCAAAACATAGTCAGTAAGATGAGTCAGCCTTCTTGTACTTAAGTCAGCATGGTGCCTTTTGTATTTAATTCCGATGCAATTTCTGTGTCTCATCGTCAATAAGAAGGTCCAAGGGATACATTAAATATATAGTGAAGCATCGGAATCTAAAACTGGTCTCACAGGAAATGTTCAAAGCATAGTGAGTAAGAAGAGTCAGTCTTTTTGTACTTAAGTCGGCATTGTGCCTTTTCTATTTAATTACGATGCAATTTCTGTGTTTCGTCGTCAATAAGAAGGTCCAAGGGATACAGTAAACCTGAAGTGAAGCATCGGAATCTGAAGCCGGTCTCACAGGAACGGTTCAAAACATAGAGATTAAGAAGAGCCAGTCATCTTGTATTTGAGTCGGCATTGTCCCTCTTGTATTTAATTCCGATGCAATTTCTAAGATTCATCGTCAATAAGACGGTCAGAGGTATACAGCAAACCTGAAGTGTTGCATCGGAATCTATAACTAGTGTCACAGGAATGGTTAAAAGCATTGACAGTAAGAAGAGTCAGTCGTCTTGTACTTAAGTCGGCATTGTGCCTTTTGTATTTAATTCCGATGCAATTTCTGTGTTTCATCGTCAATAAGAAGGTCCATGTGATACAGTAAACCTAAAGTGAAGCATCGGAATGTATAACTAGTGTCACAGGAATGGTTCAAAACATAGACAGTAGGAAGAATCAGTCTTCTCGTATTTGAGTCGGCATTGTGCATTTTGTACTTAATTTCGATGCAATTTCTTTGTTTCGTAATCTATAAGAAGGTCCAAGGGATAAAGTAAACCTGAAGTGAAGCAACGGAATCTAAAACCGGTCTCACTGGAAAGGTTCAAAACATAGAGAGTAAGAAGAGCCAGTGTTCTTGTACTTAAGTCGGAATTGTGCATTTTGTATTTAATTCCGATGCAATTTCTAAGTTTCATCGTCAATACGAAGGTCCAAGGCATACAGTAAACCTGAAGTCAAGCATCGGAATCTATAGCAAGTTTCACAGGAATGGTTCAAAACATAGTCAGTAAGAAGAGTCAGTCTTCTTGTACTCAGGTCGGCATTGTGCCTTTTGTGTTTAATTCCGATGCAATTTCTGTGTTTCATCGTCAATAAGAAGGTCCAAGGGATACAGTAAACCTGAAGTGAGGCATCGGAATCTATAACTAGTGTCACAGGAATGGTTGAAAACATAGACAGTAGGAAGAGTCAGTCTTCTTGTACTTAAGTCGGAATTGTGCCTTTTGTATTTAATTCCGATGCAATTTCTGTGTGTCATCGTCAATAAGAAGGTCCATGTGATACAGTAAACCTAAAGTGAAGCATCGGAATGTATAACTAGTGTCACAGGAATGGTTCAAAACATAGTCAGTAAGAAGAGTCAGTCTTCTTGTACTTAAGTCAGCATTGTGCCTCTTCTATTTAACTCCGATGCAATTTCTTTGTTTTATCGTCAATAAGAAGGTCAGAGGGATACAGTAAACTTGAAGTGAAGCATCGGAATGTACAACCAGTGTCACAGGAATGGTTCAAAACATAGACAGTAGGAAGAGTCAGTCTTCTTGTACTTGAGTCGGCATTGTGTCTTTTGTATTTAATTCCGATGCAATTTCTGTGTTTCATCGGCAATAAGAAGGTCAGAGGGATACAGTAAACCTGAAGTGAAGCATCGGAATCTATAACAAGTGTCACAGGAATGGTTCAAAAAAAAGACAGTAGGAGGAGTCAGTCTTGTTGTACTTAAGTCGGCATTGTGCCTTTTGTATTTAATTCCGATGCAATTTCTGTGTTTCATCGTCAATAAGAAGGTCCAAGGGATATAGTAAACCTGAAGTGAGACATCGGAATCTGTAACTAGTGTCACACGAATGGTTCAAAACATAAACAGTAGGAAGAGTCAGTCCTCTTGTACTTAAGTCGGAATTGTGCCTTTTGTATTTAATTCCGATGCAATTTCTGTGTGTCATCGTCAATAAGAAGGTCCATGTGATACAGTAAACCTAAAGTGAAGCATCGGAATGTATAACTAGTGTCACAGGAATGGTTCAAATCATAGACAGTAGGAAGGGTCAGTCTTCTTGTATTTGAGTCGGCATTGTGCATTTTGTACTTAATTTCGATGCAATTTCTGTGTTTCATCGTCAATAAGAGGGTCAGAGGGATACAGTAAACCTGAAGTGAGGCATCAGAATCTGTAACTAGTGTCACAGGAATGGTGCAAAGCTTAGACAGTAGGAAGAGTTAGTCTTCTTGTACTTAAGTCGCCATTGTGCCTTTTGTATTTAATTCCGATGCAACTTCTGTGTTTCATCGTCAATAAGTAGGTCCAAGGGATACAGTAAACTTGAAGTGAGGCATCGGAGTCTATAACTAGTGACACAGGAGTGGTTCAAAACATAGACAGTAAGAAGAGTCAGTCTTCTTGTACTTAAGTCAGCATTGTGCCTTTTCTAATTAATTCCGATGCAATTTCTCTGTTTCATTGTCAATAAGAATGTCAGAGGGATAGAGTAAACATGAAGTGAAGCATCGGAATCTATAAAAAGTGTCACAGAAATGGTTCAAAACATAGTCAGTAAGATGAGTCAGCCTTCTTGTACTTAAGTCAGCATGGTGCCTTTTGTATTTAATTCCGATGCAATTTCTGTGTCTCATCATCAATAAGAAGGTCCAAGGGATACATTAAATATATAGTGAAGCATCGGAATCTAAAACTGGTCTCACAGGAAATGTTCAAAGCATAGTGAGTAAGAAGAGTCAGTCTTTTTGTACTTAAGTCGGCATTGTGCCTTTTCTATTTAATTACGATGCAATTTCTGTGTTTCGTCGTCAATAAGAAGGTCCAAGGGATACAGTAAACCTGAAGTGAAGCATCGGAATCTGAAGCCGGTCTCACAGGAACGGTTCAAAACATAGAGGTTAAGAAGAGCCAGTCATCTTGTATTTGAGTCGGCATTGTCCCTCTTGTATTTAATTCCGATGCAATTTCTAAGATTCATCGTCAATAAGACGGTCAGAGGTATACAGCAAACCTGAAGTGTTGCATCGGAATCTATAACTAGTGTCACAGGAATGGTTAAAAGCATTGACAGTAAGAAGAGTCAGTCGTCTTGTACTTAAGTCGGCATTGTGCCTTTTGTATTTAATTCCGATGCAATTTCTGTGTTTCATCGTCAATAAGAAGGTCCATGTGATACAGTAAACCTAAAGTGAAGCATCGGAATGTATAACTAGTGTCACAGGAATGGTTCAAAACATAGACAGTAGGAAGAATCAGTCTTCTCGTATTTGAGTCGGCATTGTGCATTTTGTACTTAATTTCGATGCAATTTCTTTGTTTCGTAATCTATAAGAAGGTCCAAGGGATAAAGTAAACCTGAAGTGAAGCAACGGAATCTAAAACCGGTCTCACTGGAAAGGTTCAAAACATAGAGAGTAAGAAGAGCCAGTGTTCTTGTACTTAAGTCGGAATTGTGCATTTTGTATTTAATTCCGATGCAATTTCTAAGTTTCATCGTCAATACGAAGGTCCAAGGCATACAGTAAACCTGAAGTGAAGCATCGGAAACTATAACTAGTGTCACAGGAATGGTTACAGACTTTGACAGTAAGAAGAGTCAGTCTTCTTGCACCTAAGTCGGCATTGTGACTTTTCTATTTAATTCCGATGCAATTTCTGTGTCTCATCGTCAATAAGAAGGTCCAAGTGATACAGTAAACCTAAAGTGAAGCATCGGAATCTATAACTACTGTCACAGGAATGGTTCAAAACATAGTCAGTAAGAAGAGTCAGTCTTCTTGTTCTTAAGTCAGCATTGTGCCTTTTCTATTTAATTCCGATGCAATTTCTTTGTTTTATCGTCAATAAGAAGGTCAGAGGGATACAGTAAACTTGAAGTGAAGCATCGGAATCTATAACTAGTGTCACAGGGATGGTTCAAATCATCGACAGTAAGAGGAGACAGTCTTCTTGTACTTAAGTCGGCATTGCGCCTTTTCTATTGAATTCCGATGCAATTTCTGTTTTTCATCATCAAGAAGAAGGTCAGAGGGATACAGTAAACCTGAAGTGAAGCATCGGAATGTATAACTAGTGTCCCAGGAATGGTTCAAAACATAGACAGTAGGAAGAGTCAGTCTTCTCGTACTAGAGTCGGCATTGTGCCTTTTGTATTTAATTCCGATGCAATTTCTGTACTTCATCATCAATAAGACGGTCAGAGGGATACAGTAAACCTGAAGTGAAGCATCGGAATCTATAACAAGTGTCACAGGAATGGTTCAAATAATAGACAGTAGGAGGAGTCAGTCTTCTTGTACTTAAGTCGGCATTGTGCCTTTTGTGTTTAATTCCGATGCAATTTCTGTGTTTCATCGTCAATAAGAAGGTCCAAGGGATACAGTAAACCTGAAGTGAGGCATCGGAATCTATAACTAGTGTCACAGGAATGGTTGAAAACATAGACAGTAGGAAGAGTCAGTCTTCTTGTACTTAAGTCGGAATTGTGCCTTTTGTATTTAATTCCGATGCAATTTCTGTGTTTCATCATCAATGCGAAGGTCCAAGGCATACAGTAAACCTGAAGTGAAGCATCGGAATCTATAGCAAGTTTCACAGGAATGGTTCAAAACATAGTCAGTAAGAAGAGTCAGTCTTCTTGTACTCAGGTCGGCATGGTGCCTTTTGTATTTAATTCCGATGCAATTTCTGTGTTTCATCGTCTATAAGAAGGTCCAAGGGATACAGTAAACATACAGTATAGCATCGGAATCGTAAACTGGTCCCACAGGAAATGTTCAAAACATAGTAAGTAAGAAGAGTCAGTCTTCTAGTACCTAAGTCGGCAATGTGCCTTTTCTATTTAATTCCGATGCAATTTCCGTATTTCGTCATCAATAAGAAGGTCCAAGGGATACAGTAAACCTGAAGTGAAGCATCGGAATCTAAAACCGGTCTCACTGGAAAGGTTCAAAACATAGAGAGTAAGAAGAGCCAGTGTTCTTGTACTTAAGTCAGCATTGTACCTTTTCTATTTAATTCCGATGCAATTTCTGTTTTTTATCGTTAATAAGAAGGTCAGAGGGATACAGTAAACTTGAAGTGAATCATCGGAATCTATAACTAGTGTCACAGGAATGGTTCAAACATTGACAGTATTAAGAGTCAGTCTTCTTGTACTTAAGTCGGCATTGTGCCTTTTGTATTTAATTCCGATGCAATTTCTAAGTTTCATCGTCAATAAGAAGGTCAGTGGGATACAGTAAACCTGAAGTGAAGCATCGGAATCTCTAACTAGTGTCACAGGAATGGTTGAAAACTTTGACAGTAAGAAGAGTCAGTCTTCTTGCACCTAAGTCGGCATTGTGACATTTCTATTTAATTCCGATGCAATTTCTGTGTCTCATCGTCAATAAGAAGGTCCAAGTGATACATTTAACATAAAGTGAAGCATCGGAATCTATAACTAGTGTCACAGGAATGGTTCAAAACATAGTCAGTAAGAAGAGTCAGTCTTCTTGTACTTAAGTCAGCATTGTGCCTTTTCTATTTAATTCCGATGCAATTTCTTTGTTCTATCGTCAATAAGAAGGTCAGAGGGATACAGTAAACTTGAAGTGAAGCATCGGAATCTATAACTTGTGTCACAGGGATGGTTCAAATCATAGACAGTTAGAGGAGTCAGTCTTCTTGTACTTAAGTCGGCATTTTGCCTTTTCTATTTAATTCCGATGCAATTTCTGTGTTTCATCATCAAGAAGAAGGTCAGAGGGACACAGTAAACCTGAAGTGAAGCATCGGAATGTATAACTAGTGTCACAGGAATGGTTCAAAACATAGACAGTAGGAAGAGTCAGTCTTCTTGTACTTGAGTCGGCATTGTGCCTTTTGTATTTAATTCCGATGCAATTTCTGTGTTTCATCGTCAATAAGAAGGTCAGAGGGATACAGTTAACCTGAAGTGAAGCATCGGAATCTATAACAAGTGTCACAGGAATGGTTCAAAACATAGACAGTAGGAAGAGTCAGTCTTCTTGTACGTAAGCCGGAATTGTGCCTTTTGTATTTAATTCCGATGCAATTACTGTGTTTCATCATCAATACGAAGGTCCAAGGGACACAGTACAAATGAAGTGAAGCATCGGAATCTATAACAAGTGTCACGGGAACGGTTCAAAACATAGTCAGTAAGAAGAGTCAGTCTTCTTGTACTTAAGTCGGCATGGTGCCTTTTGTATTTAATTCCGATGCAATTTCTGTGTTTCATCGTCAATAAGAAGGTCCAAGGGATACAGTAAACATACAGTATAGCATCGGAATCGTAAACTGGTCTCCCAGGAAATGTTCGAAACATAGTAAGTAAGAAGAGTCAGTCTTCTTGTACTTAAGTCGGCAATGTGCCTTTTCTATTTAATTCCGATGCAATTTCTGTGTTTCGTCATCAATAAGAAGGTCCAAGGGATACAGTAAACCTGAAGTGAAGCATCCAAATCGAAAACCGGTCTCACTGGAAAGGTTCAAATCATAGAGAGTAAGAAGACCCAATCTTCTTGTACTTAAGTCAGCATTGTGCCTTTTCTATTTAATTCCGATGCAATTTCTGTTTTTTATCGTCAATATGAAGGTCAGAGGGGTACAGTAAACTTGAAGTGAAGCATCGGAATCTATAACTAGTGTCACAGGAATGGTTCAAAACATTGACAGTAGGAAGAGTCAGTCTTCTTGTACTTAAGTCGGCATTGAGCCTTTTGTATTTAATTCCGATGCAATTTCTAAGTATCATCGTCAATAAGAAGGTCAGTGGGATACAGTAAAACTAAAGCGAAGCATCGGAATCTATAACTAGTGTCACAGGAATGGTTCAAAACATAGTCAGTAAGAAGAGTCAGTCTTCTTGTACTTTATTCATCATTGTGCTTTTCTATTTAATTCCGATGCAATTTCTGTGTTTTATCGTCATTAAGAAGTTCAGAGGGATACAGTAAACTTGAAGTGAAGCATCGGAATCAATAACTAGTGTCACAGGGATGGTTCAAAACGTAGACAGTAGGAAGAATCTGTCATTTTGTACTTATGTCGGCATTGTGATTTTTGTATTTAATTCCGATGCAATTTCTGTGTTTCATCGTCAATAAGAGGGTCAGAGGGTTACAGTGAACCTGAAGTGAGGCATCAGAATCTATAACTAGTGTCACAGGAATGGTTCAAAACATAGACAGTAGGAAGAGTCAGTCTTCTTGTACTTAAGTCGGCATTGTGCCTTTTCTATTTAATTCCGATGCCATTTCTGTGTTTCATCGTCAATAAGAAGGTCCAAATGATACAGTAAACCTAAAGTGAAGCATCGGAATCAATAACTAGTGTCACAGGAATGGTTCAAAACATAGACAGTAAGAAGAGTCAGTCTTCTTGTACTTAAGTCAGCATTCTGCCTTTTCTATTTAATTCCAATGCTATTTCTGTGTTTTATCGTCAATAAGATGGTCAGAGGGATACAGTAAACTTGAAGCGAAGCATCTGAATCTATAACTAGTGTCACAGGGATGGTTCAAAACGTAGACAGAAGGAAGAGTCAATCTTCTTGTACTTAAGTAGGCATTGTGATTTTTGTATTTAATTCTGATGCAATTTCTTGGTTTCATCGTCAATAAGAGGGTCAGAGGGATACAGTAAACCTGAAGTGAGGCATCAGAATCTATAACTAGTGTCACAGGAATGGTTCAAAACATAGACAGTAGGAAGAGTTAGTCTTCTTGTACTTAAGTCGCCATTGTGCCTTTTGTATTTAATTCCGATGCAACTTTTGTGTTTCATCGTCAATCAGTAGGTCCAAGGGATACAGTAAACCTGATGTGAGGCATCGGAATCTATAACTAGTGACACAGGAATGGTTCAAAACATAGACAGTAAGAAGAGTCAGTCTTCTTGTACTTAAGTCAGCATTGTGCCTTTTCTAATTAATTCCGATGCAATTTCTCTGTTTCATTCTCAATAAGAATGTTAGAGGGATACAGTAAACCTGAAGTGAAGCATCGGAATCTACAACAAGTGTCACAGGAATGGTTCAAAACATAGTCAGTAAGATGAGTCAGCCTTCTTGTACTTAAGTCGGCATGGTGCCTTTTGTATTTAATTCCGATGCAATTTCTGTGTTTCATCGTCAATAAGTAGGTCCAAGGGATACAGTAAATATATAGTGAAGCATCGGAATCTAAAACTGGTCTCACAGGAAATGTTCAAAACATAGTCAGTAAGAAGAGTCAGTCTTCTTGTACTTAAGTCGGCATTGTGCCTTTTCTATTTAATTCCGATGCAATTTCTGTGTTTCGTCGTCAATAAGAAGGTCCAAGGGATACAGTAAACCTGAAGTGAAGCATCGGATTCTAAAACCGGTCTCACAGGAACGGTTCAAAACATAGAGATTAAGAAGAGCCAGTCATCTTGTATTTCAGTCGGCATTGTCCCTCTTGTATTTAATTCCGATGCAACGTCTAAGATTCATCATCAATAAGACGGTCAGAGGTATACAGCAAACCTGAAGTGACGCATCGGAATCTATAACTAGTGTCACAGGAATGGTTAAAAACATTGACAGTAAGAAGAGTCAGACGTCTTGTACTTAAGTCGGTATTGTGCCTTTTGTATTTAATTCCGATGCAATTTCTGTGTTTCATTGTCAATAAGAAGGTCCATGTGATACAGTAAACTTAAAGTGAAGCATCGGAATGTATAACTAGTGTCACAGGAATGGTTCAAAGCACAGACAGTAGGAAGAGTCAGTCTTCTTGCACTTGAGTCGGCATTGT
This sequence comes from Schistocerca americana, assembly GCF_021461395.2. Classification (NCBI taxonomy): domain Eukaryota; kingdom Metazoa; phylum Arthropoda; class Insecta; order Orthoptera; family Acrididae; genus Schistocerca; species Schistocerca americana. The sequence goes on along the minus strand of NC_060130.1, from coordinate 33,448,072 downwards.
GCATTTTGTATTTAATTCCGATGCAATTTCTGTGTTTCGTAATCAATAAGAAGGTCCAACGGATACAGTAAACCTGAAGTGAAGCATCGGAATCTAAAACCGGTCTCACTGGAAAGGTTCAAAACATAGAGAGTAAAAAGAGCCAGTGTTCTTGTACTTAAGTCAGCATTGTGCCTTTTCTATTTAATTCCGATGTGATTTCTGTTTTTTATAGTCAATAAGAAGGTCACAGGGATACAGTAAACTTGAAGTGAATCATCGGAATCTATAACTAGTGTCACAGGAATGGTTCAAAACATTGACAGTAGGAAGAGTCAGTCTTCTTGTACTTAAGTCGGCATTGTGCCTTTTGTATTTAATTCCGATGCAATTTCTAAGTTTCATCGTCAATAAGAAGGTCAGAGGGATACAGTAAACCTGAAGTGAAACATCGGAATCTATAACTAGTGTCACAGGAATGGTTCAAAACATAGTCAGTAAGAAGAGTCAGTCTTCTTGTACTTAAGTCAGCATTGTGCCTCTTCTATTTAATTCCGATGCAATTTCTTTGTTTTATCGTCAATAAGAAGGTCAGAGGGATACAGTAAACTTGAAGTGAAGCATCGGAATGTACAACCAGTGTCACAGGAATGGTTCAAAACATAGACAGTGGGAAGAGTCAGTCTTCTTGTACTTGAGTCGGCATTGTGTCTTTTGTATTTAATTCCGATGCAATTTCTGTGTTTCATCGTCAATAAGAAGGTCAGAGGGATACAGTAAACCTGAAGTGAAGCATCGGAATCTATAACAAGTGTCACAGGAATGGTTCAAAAAAAAGACAGTAGGAGGAGTCAGTCTTGTTGTACTTAAGTCGGCATTGTGCCTTTTGTATTTAATTCCGATGCAATTTCTGTGTTTCATCGTCAATAAGAAGGTCCAAGGGATATAGTAAACCTGAAGTGAGACATCGGAATCTGTAACTAGTGTCACACGAATGGTTCAAAACATAAACAGTAGGAAGAGTCAGTCCTCATGTACTTAAGTCGGAATTGTGCCTTTTGTATTTAATTCCGATGCAATTTCTGTGTTTGATCATCAATACGAAGGTCCAAGGGATATAGTAAACCTGAAGTGAAGCATCGGAATCTATAACAAGTGTCACAGGAATGGTTCAAAACATAGTCAGTAAGAAGAGTCAGTCTTCTTGTACTTAAGTCATCATGGTGCCTTTTGTATTTAATTCCGATGCAATTTCTGTGTTTCATCGTCTATAAGAAGGTCCAAGGGATACAGTAAACGTACAGTATAGCATCGGCATCGTCAACTGGTCTCACACGAAATGTTCAAAACATAGTAAGTAAGAAGAGTCAGACTTCTTGTACTTAAGTCGGCAATGTGCCTTTTCTATTTAATTCCGATGCAATTTCTTTGTTTTATCGTCAATAATAAGGTCCAAGTGATACAGTAAACCTAAAGTGAAGCATCGGAATCTATAACTAGTGTCACAGGAATGGTTCAAAACATAGTCAGTAAGAAGAGTCAGTCTTCTTGTACTGAAGTCAGCATTGTGCCTTTTCTATTTAATTCCGATGCAATTTCTTTGTGTTATCGTCAATAAGAAGGTCAGAGGGATACAGTAAACTTGAAGTGAAGCATCGGAATCTATAATTAGTGTCACAGGGATGGTTCAAATCATAGACAGTAAGAGGAGTCAGTCTTCTTGTACTCAAGTCGGCATTGTGCCTTTTCTATTTAATTCCGATGCAATTTCTGTGTTTCATCATCAAGAAGAAGGTCAGAGGGATACAGTAAACCTGAAGTGAAGCATCGGAATCTATAACTGGTGTCACAGGAATGATTACAATCATTGACAGTAAAAAGATACAGTCTTCTTGTACTTAAGTCGGAATTGTGCCTTTTGTATTTAATTCCGTTGCAATTTCTGTGTTTCATCGTCAATAAGAAGGTTCAAGTGTTACAGTAAACCTAAAGTGAAGCATCGGAATCTATAACTAGTGTCACAGGAATGGTTCAAAACATAGTCAGTAAGAAGAGTCAGTCTTCTTGTACTTAAGTCAGCATTGTGCCTTTTCTATTTAATTCCGATGCAATTTCTGTGATTTATCGTCAATAAGAATGTCGGAGGGATACAGTAAACCTGAAGTGAAGCATCGGAATCTATAACTAGTGTCACAGGGATGTTTCAAAACGTAGACAGTACGAAGAGTCAGTCCTCTTGTACTTATGTCGACATTGTGCCTTTTGTATTTAATTAAAATGCAATTTCTATGTTTCATCCTCAATAAGAAAGACAGAGGGATACAGTAAACCTGAAGTGAGGCATCAGAATCTATAACTTGTCTCACAGGAATGATTCAAAAACATAGACAGTAAGAAGAGTCAGTCTACTTGTACTTAATTCGGCATTGTGCCTTTTCTATTTAATTCCGATGCAATTTCTATGTTTCATCGTCAATAAGAAGGTCAGAGGGATACAGTAAACCTGAAGTGAAGCATGGGAATCTATAACTAGTGTCACAGGAATTGTTCGAAGCATAGGCGGTAGGAAGAGTCAGTCTTCTTGTACTTAAATCGGCATTGTGCCTTTTGTATTTAATTAGGATGCAACTTCTGTCTTTCATCGTCAATAAGAAGGTACAAGGGATGCAGTAAACCTGAAGTGAGGCATTGGAATCTATAACTAGTGTCACAGGAATGGTTCAAAACATAGACAGTAATAAGAGTGAGTTTTCTTGTACTTAAGTCGGCATTGTGCCTTTTCTGTTTAATTCCGATGCAATTTATGTCTTTCATCGTCAATAAGAAGGTCCAAGGGATACAGTAAACCTGAAGTGAGGCATCGGAATCTACAACTAGTGTCACACGAATGGTTCAAAACATAGACAGTAGGAAGAGACAGTCTTCTTGTACTTAAGTCGGCATTGTGCCTTTTGTATTTAATGTCGATGCAATTTCTGTGTTTCATCGTCAATAAGACGGTCAGAGGGATACAGTAAAACTGAAGTGAAACATCAGAATCTATAACGAGTGTCACAGGAGTGGTTCAAAACATAGACAGTAAGAAGAGTCAGTCTACTTGTACTTAAGTCGGCATTGTGCCTTTTGTATTTAATCCCGATGCAATATCTGTGTTTCATCGTCAATAAGAAGGTCCAAGGGATACAGTACACCTGAAGTGAAGCATCGGAATGTATAACTAGTCTCACAGGAATGGTTCAAAACATAGACAGTAGGAAGAGTCAGTCTTCTTGTACTTGAGTTGGCATTGTGCCTTTAGTATTTAATTCCGAGCAAATTTCTATGTTTTATCGTCAATAAGAAGGTCAGAGGGATACAGTAAACCTGAAGTGAAGCATCGGAATCTATAACTACTGTCACAGGAATGTTTCACAACATTGACAGTAGGAAGAGACAGTCTTCTTGTACTTAAGTCGGCATTGTGCCTTATCTATTTAATTCCGATGCAATTTCTCTGTTTCATCGTCAATAAGAAAGTCAGAGGGATACAGTAAACCTGAAGTGAAGCATCGGAATCTATAACTAGTGTGACAGGAATTGTTCAAATCATAGACAGTAAGAAGAGTCAGTCTTCTTGTACTTATGTCGGCATTGTGCCTTTTCTATTTAATTCCGATGCAATTTCTGTGTTTCATCGTCAATAAGAAGGTTAGAGGGATACAGTATATACATGAAGTGAATCATCGGAATCTATAATTAGTGTCACAGGAATGGTTCTAAACATAGACAGTAGGAAGAGTCAGTCATCTTGTACTTGAGTCGGCATTGTGCCTTTTGTATTTACTTCCGATGCAGTTTCAGTTTTTCATCGTCAATAAGAAGGTCAGAGGGATACAGTAAACCTGAAGTGAAGCATCGGAATCTAAAACCGGTCTCACTGGAAAGTTTCAAAACATAGAGAGTAAGAAGAGCCAGTCTTCTTGTACTTAAGTCAGCATTGTGCCTTTTCTATTTAATTCCGATGCAATTTCTGTGTTTTATCGTCAATAAGAAGGTCAGAGGGTACAGTAAACTTGAAGTGAAGCATCGGAATCTATAACTAGTGTCACAGGAATATTTCAAAACATAGTCAGTAAGAAGAGTCAGTCTTCTTGTACTTAAGTCGGCATTGTGCCTTTTCTATTTAAAACCGATGCAATTTCTGTTTTTCATCGTCAATAAGAAGGTCAGAGGGATACAGTAAACCTGACGTGAATCATCGGAATCTATAACTAGTGTCACAGGATTGGTTCTAAACATAGACAGTAGGAAGAGTCAGTCTTCTTGTACTTGAGTCGGCATTGTGATTTTTGTATTTAATTCCGATACAATTTCTATGTTTCATCGTCAATAAGAGGGTCCGAGGGATACAGTTATCCTGAAGTGAGGCATCAGAATCTATAACTAGTGTCACAGGAATGGTTCAAAGCATAGACAGTAGGAAGAGTCAGTCTTCTTGTACTTAAGTCGGCATTGTGCCTTTTGTATTTAATTCCGATGCAACGTCTGTGTTTCATCTTCAATAAGAAGGTCCAAGGGATACAGTAAACCTGAAGTGAGGCATCGGAATCTATAACTAGTGTCACAGGAATGGTTCAAAACATAGACAGTAAAAAGAGTCTGTCTTCTTGTACTTAAATCAGGATTGTGCTTTTTCTATTTAATTCCGATGCAATTTCTGTGTTTGATCGTCAATAAGAAGGTCAGAGGGATACAGTAAACCTGAAGTGAAGCATCGGAATCTATAACTAGTGCCACAGGGATGGTTCAAAACGTAGACAGTGGGAAGAGTCAGTCTTCTTGTACTGAAGTCGGCATTGTGCCTTTTGTATTTAATCCCGATGCAATTTCTGTGTTTCATCGTCAATACGAAGGTCCAAGGGATACAGTACACCTGAAGTGAAGCATCGCAATCTATAACTAATGTCACAGGAATGGTTCAAATCATAGACGGTAAGAAGAGTCAGTCTTCTTGTACTTAAGTCGGCATTGTGCCTTTTCTATTTAATTCCGATGCAATTTCTGTGTTTCATCATCAAGAAGAAGGTCAGAGGGATACAGTAAACTTGAAGTGAAGCATCGGAATGTATAATTAGTGTCAGAGGAATGGTTCAAAACATTGACAGTAATTAGAGTCAGTCTTCTTGTACTTGAGTCGGCATTGTGCATTTTGTATTTAAATCCGATGCAATTTCTGTGTTTCATCGTCAATAAGAAGGTCAGAGGGATACAGTAAACCTGAAGTGAAGCATCGGAATCTATAACAAGTGTTACAGGAATGGTTCAAAAAATAGACAGTAGGAGGAGTCATTCTTCTTGTACTTAAGTCGGCATGGTGCCCTTTGTATTTAATTCCGATGCAATTTCTGTGTTTCATCGTCAATAAGAAGGTCCAAGATATACAGTAAACATATCGTGAAGCATCGGAATCTAAAACTGGTCTCACAGGAAATGTTCAAAGCATAGTCAGTAAGAAGAATCAGTCTTCTTGTACTTAAGTCGGCAATGTGCCTTTTCTATTTAATTCCGATGCATATTCTGTGTTTCGTCGTCAATAAGAGGGTCCAAGGGATACAGTAAACGTGAAGTGAAGCATCGGAATCTAAAACCTGTCTCACAGGAAAGGTTCAAAGCATAGAGAGTAAGAAGAGCCAGTCTTCTTGTACTTAAGTCAGCATTGTGCCTTTTCTATTTAATTCCGATGCAATTTCTGTGTTTTATCGTCAATAAGAAGGTCAGAGGGATACAGTAAACTTGAAGTGATGCATCGGAATCTATAACTAGTGTCACAGGAATGGTTCAAAACATTGACAGTAGGAAGCGTCAATCTTCTTGTACTTAAGTCGGCATTGTGCCTTTTGTATTTAATTCCCATGTAATTTCTAAGTTTCATCGTCAATAAGAAGGTCCGTGGGATACAGTAAAGCTGAAGTGAAGCATCGGAATCTATAACTAGTGTCACAGGAATGGTTAAAAGCATTGACAGTAAGAAGAGTCAGTCTTCTTGCACCTAAGTCGGCATTGTGCCTTTTCTATTCAATTCAGATGCAATTTCTGTGTTTCATCGTCAATAAGAAGGTCCAAGTGATACAGTAAACCTAAAGTGAAGCATCGGAATCTACAACTAGTGTCACAGGAATAGTTCAAAACATAGGCAGTAAGAAGAGTCAGTCTTCTTGTACTTAAGTCAGCATTGTGCCTTTTCTATTTATTTCCGATGCAATTTCTGTGTTTTATCGTCAATAAGAAGGTCAGAGGGATACAGTAAACTTCAAGTGAAGCATCGGAATCTATAACTAGTGTCACAGGGATGGTTCAAACCGTAGACAGTAGGAAGAGTCAGTCTTCTTGTACTTAAGTTGGCATTGTGATTTTTGTAATTATTTCCGATGCAATTTCTGTGTTTCATCGTCAATTAGAGGGTCAGAGAGATACAGTAAACCTAAAGTGAAGCATCGGAATCTATAACTAGTGTCACAGGGATGGTTCAAAACGTAGACAGTAGGAAGAGTCGTCTTCTTGTACTGAAGTCGGCATTGTGCCTTTTCTATTTAATTCCGATGCAATATCTGTGTTTCATCGTCAATAAGAACGTCCATGGGATACGGTAAACCTGAAGTGAGGCATCGGAATATATAACTAGTGTCACAGGGATGGTTCAAACCGTAGACAGTAGGAAGAGTCAGTCTTCTTGTACTTAAGTTGGCATTGTGATTTTTGTATTTATTTCCGATGAAATTTCTGTGTTTCATCGTTAATTAGAGGGTCAGAGAGATACAGTAAACCTAAAGTGAAGCATCGGAATCTATAACTAGTGCCACAGGAATGGTAGAAATCATAGTCAGTAGGAAGAGTCAGTCTTCTTGTACTTAAGCCGGCATTGTGCCATTTGTATTTAATTCCGATGCAACTTCTGTGTTTCATCGTCAATAAGAAGGTCCAAGGGATACAGTAAACCTGAAGCGAGGCAATAGAATCTGTTACTACTCTCACAGGAATGGTTCAAAACATAGACAGTAAGAAGAGTCAGTCTTCTTGTACATGATTCAGCAGTGTGCCTTTTGTATTTAATTCCGATGCAACTTCTGTGTTTCATCTTCAGTAAGAAGGTCCAAGGGATACAGTAAACCTGAAGTGAGGCATCGGAATCTATAACTAGTGTCACAGGAATGGTTCAAAACATAGACAGTAAGAAGAGTCAGTCTTCTTGTACTTAAGTCAGCATTGTGCCTTTTCTATTTAATTCCGATGCAATTTCTGTGTTTCATCGTCAATAAGAAGGTCAGAGGGATACAGTAAACCTGAAGTGAAGCATCGGAATCTATAACTAGTGTCACAGGGATGGTTCAAAACGTAGACAGTAGGAAGAGTCGTCTTCTTGTACTGATGTCGGCATTGTGCCTTTTCTATTTAATTCCGATGCAATTTCTGTGTTTCATCGTCAATAGGAACGTCCATGGGATACGGTAAATCTGAAGTGAGGCATCGGAATCTATAACTAGTGTCACGGGAATGGTTAAAACGTAGACAGTATTAAGAGACAGTCTTCTTGTACTTAAGTCGGCATTGTGCCTATTGTATTTTATTTAGATGCCATTTCTGTGTTTCATCGTCAATAAGAAGGTCAGAGGTATACAGTAAAACTGAAGTGAAGCATCAGAATCTATAACTAGTGTCACTGGAATGGTTCAAAACGTAGACAGTAAGAAGAGTCAGTCTACTTGTACTTAAGTCGGCATTGTGCCTTTTGTATTTAATCCCGATGCAATTTCTGTGTTTCATAGTCAATACGAAGGTCCAAGGGATACAGTACACCTGAAGTTAAGCATCGGAATCTATAACTAGTGTCACAGGAATGGTTCAAATCATGGACAGTAAGAAGAGTCGGTCTTCTTGTACTTAAGTCGGCATTGTGCCTTTTCTATTTAATTCCGATGCAATTTCTGTGTTTCATCATCACGAAGAAGGTCAGAGGGATACAGTAAACCTGAAGTGAAGCATCGGAATGTATAACTAGTGTCACAGGAATGGTTCATAACATAGACAGTAGGAAGAGTCAGTCTTCTTGTACTTGAGTCGGCAATGTGCCTTTTGTATTTAATTCCGATGCAATTTCTGTGTTTCATCGTCAATAAGAAGGTCCAAAGGATACAGCAAACCTGAAGTGAGGCATCGGAATCTATAACTAGTGTCACAGGAATGGTTCAAACCATAGACAGTAAGAAGAGTCAGTCTTCTTGTACTTAAGTCGGCATTGTGCCTTTTGTATTTAATTCCGATGCAATTTCTGTGTTTCATCATCAATACGAAGGTCCGTGGGATACAGTAAACCTGAAGTGAGGCATCGGAATCTATAACTAGTGTCACAGGAATGGTTCAAAACATAGTCAGTAAGAAGAGTCAGTCTTCTTGTACTTAAGTCGGCAAGGTGCCTTTTGTATTTAATTCCGATGCAATTTCTGTGTTTCATCGTCAATAAGAAGGTACAAGATATACAGTAAACATGTAGTGAAGCATCAGAATCTAAATCTGGTATCACAGGAAATGTTCAAAAGCATAGTCAGTAAGAAGAGTCAGTCTTCTTGTACGTAAGTCGGCATTGTGCCTTTTCTATTTAATTCCGATGAAATTTCTGTGTTTCGTCGTCAATAAGAAGGTCCAAGGGATACAGTAAACCAGAAGTGAAGCATCGGAATCTAATACCGGTATCACAGGAAAGGTTCAAAGCATAGTGAGTAAGAAGAGCCAGTCATCTTGTATTTGATTCGGCATTGTGCATTTGTATTTAATTCCGATGCAATTTCTAAGTTTCATCGCCAATAAGAAGGTCAGGGGGATACAGTAAACCTGAAGTGAAGCATCGGAATCTATAACTAGTGTCACAGGAATGGTTCAATACGTAGACAGTAGGAAGAGACAATCTTCTTGTACTTAAGTCGGCAATGTGCCTTTTGTATTTAATTCCGATGCAATTTCTGTGTTTCATCGTCAATAAGAAGGTCCAAGGGATACAGTAAACATACAGTGAAGCATCGGAATCTAAAACTGGTCTCACAGGAAATGTTCAAAGCATAGTAAATAAAAAGAGTCAGTGTTCTTGTACTTAAGTCGGCAATGTGCCTTTTTTATTTAATTCCGATGCAATATCTGTGTTTCGTCGTCAATAATAAGGTCCAAGGGATACAGTAAACCTGAAGTGAAGCATCGGAATCTAAAACCGGTCTCACAGGAAAGGTTCAAATCATAGAGAGTAAGAAGAGCCAGTCTTCTTGTACTTAAGTCAGCATTGTGCCATTTCTATTTCATTCCGATGCAATTTCTGTGTTTTATCGTCAATAAGAAGGTCAGAGGGATACAGTAAACTTGAAGTGAAGCATCGGAATCTATAACTAGTGTCACAGGAATGGTTCAAATCATAGACAGTAAGAAGAGTCAGTCTTCTTTCACCTATGTCGGCATTGTGCCTTTTCTATTTAATTCCGAAGCAATTTCTGTGTTTCATCGTCAATAAGAAGGTTAGAGGGATACAGTAATCATGAAGTGAATCATCGGAATCTATAATTAGTGTCACAGGAAGGGTTCTAAACATAGACAGTAGGAAGAGTCAGTCTTCTCGTACTTAATTCGACATTGTGCCTTTTCTAATTAATTCCGATGCAATTTCTATGTTTCATCGTCAATAAGAAGGTCAGAGGGATACAGTAAACCTGATGTGAAGCATCGGAATGTATTACTAGTGTCACAGGAATGTTTCAAACATAGACAGTAGGAAGAGTCAGTCTTCTTGTACTTGTGTCGGCATTGTGCAATTTGTATTTAATTTTGATGCAATTTCTGTGTTTCATCGCCAATAAGAGGGTCAGAGGGATACAGTAAACCTGAAGTGAGGCATCGGAATCTACAACTACTGTCACAGGAAAGGTTCAAAACATAGACAGTAAGAAGAGTCAGTCTACGTGTACGTAAGTCGGCATTGTGCCTTTTGTATTTAATTCCGATGCAATTTTTGTGTTTCATCGTCAATAAGAAGGTCCATGGGATACAGCACACCTGAAGTGAAGAATCGGAATCTATAACTAGTGTCACAGGAATGGTTTGAATCATAGACAGTGAGAAGAGTCAGTCTTCTTGTACTTATGTCGGCATTGTGCCTTTTATATTTAAACCTGATTCAATTTCTGTGTTTCATCGTCAATAAGAAGGTCAGAGGGATACAGAAAACCGGCCGTGAATCATCGGAATCTATAACTAGTGTCACCGGATTGGTTCAAAACATAGACAGTAGGAAGAGTCAGTCTTCTTGTACTTGAGTCGGCATTGTGACTTTTGTATTTAATTCCGATGCAATTTCTGTGTTTCATCGTCAATAAGAGGGTCAGAGGGATACAGTAAACCTGATGTGAAGCATCGGAATCTATAACTAGTGTCACAGGAATGGTTCAAAACGTAGACAGTAGGAAGAGTCAGTCTTCTTGTACTTAAGCCGGAATTGTGCCTTTTGTATTTAATTCCGATGCAATTTCTGTGTTTCATCGTCAATAAGAAGGTCCAAGGGATACAGTAAACATACAGTGAAGCATCGGAATCTAAAACTGGTCTCACAGGAAATGTTCAAAGCATAGTAAATAAAAAGAGTCAGTCTTCTTGTACTTATGTCGGCATTGTGCCTTTTCTATTTAAATCCGATTCAATTTCTGTGTTTCATCGTCAATAAGAAGGTCAGAGGGATACAGAAAACCGGCCGTGAATCATCGGAATCTATAACTAGTGTCACAGGAATGGTTCAAAACATAGACAGTAGGAAGAGACAGTCTTCTTGTACTTAAGTCGGCATTGTGCCTTTTGTATTTTATTCCGACGCAATTTCTGTGTTTCATCGTCAATAAGAAGGTCAGAGGGATACAGTAAAACTGAAGTGAAGCATCAGAATCTATAACTAGTGTCACAGGAATGGTTCAAAGGATAGACAGTAAGGAGAGTCAGTCTACTTGTACTTAAGTCGGCATTGTGCCTTTTGTATTTAATCCCGATGCAATTTCTGTGATTCTTAGTCAATACGAAGGTCCAAGGGATACAGTACACCTGAACTGAAGCATCGGAATCTATAACTAGTGTCACAGGAATGGTTCAAAACGTAGACAGTAGGAAGAGTCGTCTTCTTGTACTGAAGTCGGCATTGTGCCTTTTCTATTTAATTCCGATGCAATTTCTGTGTTTCATCGTCAATAAGAACGTCCATGGGATACGGTAAACCTGAAGTGAGGCATCGGAATCTATAACTAGTGTCACAGGAATGGTTCAAACATAGACAGTATTAAGAGACAGTCTTCTTGTACTTAAGTCGGCATTGTGCCTATTGTATTTTATTCCGATGCAATTTCTGTGTTTCATCGTCAATAAGAAGGTCAGAGGTATACAGTAAAACTGAAGTGAAGCATCAGAATCTATAACTAGTGTCACTGGAATGGTTCAAAACGTAGACAGTAAGAAGAGTCAGTCTACTTGTACTTAAGTCGGCATTGTGCCTTTTGTATTTAATCCCGATGCAATTTCTGTGTTTCATCGTCAATAAGAAGGTCAGAGGGATACAGTAAACCTGATGTGAAGCATCGGAATGTATTACTAGTGTCACAGGAATGTTTCAAACATAGACAGTAGGAAGAGTCAGTCTTCTTGTACTTGTGTCGGCATTGTGCAATTTGTATTTAATTTCGATGCAATTTCTGTGTTTCATCGTCAATAAGAGGGTCAGAGGGATACAGCAAACCTGAAGTGAGGCATCGGAATCTATAACTACTGTCACAGGAATGGTTCAAAACATAGACAGTAAGAAAAGTCAGTCTACGTGTACGTAAGTCGGCATTGTGCCTTTTGTATTTAATTCCGATGCAATTTTTGTGTTTCATCGTCAATAAGAAGGTCCATGGGATACAGCACACCTGAAGTGAAGAATCGGAATCTATAACTAGTGTCACAGGAATGGTTTAAATCATAGACAGTGAGAAGAGTCAGTCTTCTTGTACTTATGTCGGCATTGTACCTTTTATATTTAAACCTGATTCAATTTCTGTGGTTCATCGTCAATAAGAAGGTAAGAGGGATACAGAAAACCGGCCGTGAATCATCGGAATCTATAACTAGTGTCACCGGATTGGTTCAAAACATAGACAGTAGGAAGAGTCAGTCTTCTTGTACTTGAGTCGGCATTGTGACTTTTGTATTTAATTCCGATGCAATTTCTGTGTTTCATCGTCAATAAGAGGGTCAGAGGGATACAGTAAACCTGATGTGAAGCATCGGAATCTATAACTAGTGTCACAGGAATGGTTCAAAACGTAGACAGTAGGAAGAGTCAGTCTTCTTGTACTTAAGCCGGAATTGTGCCTTTTGTATTTCATTCCGATGCAATTTCTGTGTTTCATCGTCAATAAGAAGGTCCAAGGGATACAGTAAACATACAGTGAAGCATCGGAATCTAAAACTGGTCTCACAGGAAATGTTCAAAGCATAGTAAATAAAAAGAGTCAGTCTTCTTGTACTTATGTCGGCATTGTGCCTTTTCTATTTAAATCCGATTCAATTTCTGTGTTTCATCGTCAATAAGAAGGTCAGAGGGATACAGAAAACCGGCCGTGAATCATCGGAATCTATAACTAGTGTCACAGGAATGGTTCAAAACATAGACAGTAGGAAGAGACAGTCTTCTTGTACTTAAGTCGGCATTGTGCCTTTTGTATTTTATTCCGATGCAATTTCTGTGTTTCATCGTCAATAAGAAGGTCAGAGGGATACAGTAAAACTGAAGTGAAGCATCAGAATCTATAACTAGTGTCACAGGAATGGTTCAAAGGATAGACAGTAAGAAGAGTCAGTCCACTTGTACTTAAGTCGGCATTGTGCCTTTTGTATTTAATCCCGATGCAATTTCTGTGATTCATAGTCAATACGAAGGTCCAAGGGATACAGTACACCTGAAGTGAAGCATCGGATCTATAACTAGTGTCACAGGAATGGTTCAAAGCATAGTCAGTAAGAAGAATCAGTCTTCTTGTACTTAAGTCGGCAATGTGCCTTTTCTATTTAATTCCGATGCATATTCTGTGTTTCGTCGTCAATAAGAAGGTCCAAGGGATACAGTAAACGTGAAGTGAAGCATCGGAATCTAAAACCTGTCTCACAGGAAAGGTTCAAAGCATAGAGAGTAAGAAGAGCCAGTCTTCTTGTACTTAAGTCAGCATTGTGCCTTTTCTATTTAATTCCGATGCAATTTCTGTGTTTTATCGTCAATAAGAAGGTCAGAGGGATACAGTAAACTTGAAGTGATGCATCGGAATCTATAACTAGTGTCACAGGAATGGTTCAAAACATTGACAGTAGGAAGCGTCAATCTTCTTGTACTTAAGTCGGCATTGTGCCTTTTGTATTTAATTCCCATGTAATTTCTAAGTTTCATCGTCAATAAGAAGGTCAGTGGGATACAGTAAAGCTGAAGAGAAGCATCGGAATCTACAACTAGTGTCACAGGAATGGTTAAAAGCATTGACAGTAAGAAGAGTCAGTCTTCTTGTACCTAAGTCGGCATTGTGCCTTTCTATTTAATTCAGATGCAATTTCTGTGTTTCATCGTCAATAAGAAGGTCCAAGTGATACAGTAAACCTAAAGTGAAGCATCGGAATCTACAACTAGTGTCACAGGAATAGTTCAAAACATAGGCAGTAAGAAGAGTCAGTCTTCTTGTACTTAAGTCAGCATTGTGCCTTTTCTATTTATTTCCGATGCAATTTCTGTGTTTTATCGTCAATAAGAAGGTCAGAGGGATACAGTAAACTTGAAGTGAAGCATCGGAATCTATAACTAGTGTCACAGGGATGGTTCAAACCGTAGACAGTAGGAAGAGTCAGTCTTCTTGTACTTAAGTTGGCATTGTGATTTTTGTATTTATTTCCGATGCAATTTCTGTGTTTCATCGTCAATTAGAGGGTCAGAGAGATACAGTAAACCTAAAGTGAAGCATCGGAATCTATAACTAGTGTCACAGGAATGGTACAAATCATAGTCAGTAGGAAGAGTCAGTCTTCTTGTACTTAAGCCGGCATTGTGCCATTTGTATTTAATTCCGATGCAACTTCTGTGTTTCATCGTCAATAAGAAGGTCCAAGGGATACAGTAAACCTGAAGTGTGGCAATGGAATCTGTTACTACTCTCACAGGAATGGTTCAAAACATAGACAGTAAGAAGAGTCAGTCTTCTTGTACATGATTCAGCAGTGTGCCTTTTGTATTCAATTCCGATGCAACTTCTGTGTTTCATCTTCAATAAGAAGGTCCAAGGGATACAGTAAACCTGAAGTGAGGCATCGGAATCTATAACTAGTGTCACGGGAATGGTTCAAAACATAGACAGTAAGAAGAGTCAGTCTTCTTGTACTTAAGTCAGCATTGTGCCTTTTCTATTTAATTCCGATGCAATTTCTGTGTTTCATCGTCAATAAGAAGGCCAGAGGGATACAGTAAACCTGAAGTGAAGCATCGGAATCTATAACTAGTGTCACAGGGATGGTTCAAAACGTAGACAGTAGGAAGAGTCGTCTTCTTGTACTGAAGTCGGCATTGTGCCTTTTCTATTTAATTCCGATGCAATTTCTGTGTTTCATCGTCAATAAGAACGTCCATGGGATACGGTAAACCTGAAGTGAGGCATCGGAATCTATAACTAGTGTCACAGGAATGGTTCAAACATAGACAGTATTAAGAGACAGTCTTCTTGTACTTAAGTCGGCATTGTGCCTATTGTATTTTATTCCGATGCAATTTCTGTGTTTCATCGTCAATAAGAAGGTCAGAGGTATACAGTAAAACTGAAGTGAAGCATCAGAATCTATAACTAGTGTCACGGGAATGGTTCAAAACGTAGACAGTAAGAAGAGTCAGTCTACTTGTACTTAAGTCGGCATTGTGCCTTTTGTATTTAATCCCGATGCAATTTCTGTGTTTCATAGTCAATACGAAGGTCCAAGGGATACAGTACACCTGAAGTGAAGCATCGGAATCTATAACTAGTGTCACAGGAATGGTTCAAATCATAGACAGTAAGAAGAGTCGGTCTTCTTGTACTTAAGTCGGCATTGTGCCTTTTCTATTTAATTCCGAGGCAATTTCTGTGTTTCATCATCAAGAAGAAGGTCAGAGGGATACAGTAAACCTGAAGTGAAGCATCGGAATGTATAACTAGTGTCACAGGAATGGTTCATAACATAGACAGTAGGAAGAGTCAGTCTTCTTGTACTTGAGTCGGCAATGTGCCTTTTGTATTTAATTCCGATGCAATTTCTGTGTTTCATCGTCAATAAGAAGGTCCGTGGGATACAGTAAACCTGAAGTGAGGCATCGGAATCTATAACTAGTGTCACAGGAATGGTTCAAAACATAGTCAGTAAGAAGAGTCAGTCTTCTTGTACTTAAGTCGGCAAGGTGCCTTTTGTATTTAATTCCGATGCAATTTCTGTGTTTCATCGTCAATAAGAAGGTACAAGATATACAGTAAACATGTAGTGAAGCATCGGAATCTAAATCTGGTATCACAGGAAATGTTCAAAAGCATAGTCAGTAAGAAGAGTCAGTCTTCTTGTACGTAAGTCGGCATTGTGCCTTTTCTATTTAATTCCGATGAAATTTCTGTATTTCGTCGTCAATAAGAAGGTCCAAGGGATACAGTAAACCAGAAGTGAAGCATCGGAATCTAATACCGGTATCACAGGAAAGGTTCAAAGCATAGTGAGTAAGAAGAGCCAGTCATCTTGTATTTGATTCGGCATTGTGCATTTGTATTTAATTCCGATGCAATTTCTAAGTTTCATCGCCAATAAGAAGGTCAGGGGGATACAGTAAACCTGAAGTGAAGCATCGGAATCTAAAACCGGTCTCACAGGAAAGGTTCAAAACATAGAGAGTAAGAAGAGCCAGTCTTCTTGTACTTAAGTCAGCATTGTGCCATTTCTATTTAATTCCGATGCAATTTCTGTGTTTTATCGTCAATAAGAAGGTCAGAGGGATACAGTAAACTTGAAGTGAAGCATCGGAATCTATAACTAGTGTCACAGGAATGGTTCAAATCATAGACAGTAAGAAGAGTCAGTCTTCTTTTACCTATGTCGGCATTGTGCCTTTTCTATTTAATTCCGATGCAATTTCTGTGTTTCATCGTCAATAAGAAGGTTAGAGGGATACAGTAATCATGAAGTGAATCATCGGAATCTATAATTAGTGTCACAGGAATGGTTCTAAACATAGACAGTAGGAAGAGTCAGTCTTCTCGTACTTAATTCGACATTGTGCCTTTTCTAATTGATTCCGATGCAATTTCTATGTTTCATCGTCAATAAGAAGGTCAGAGGGATACAGTAAACCTGATGTGAAGCATCGGAATGTATTACTAGTGTCACAGGAATGTTTCAAACATAGACAGTAGGAAGAGTCAGTCTTCTTGTACTTGTGTCGGCATTGTGCAATTTGTATTTAATTTCGATGCAATTTCTGTGTTTCATCGTCAATAAGAGGGTTAGAGGGATACAGTAAACCTGAAGTGAGGCATCGGAATCTATAACTACTGTCACAGGAATGGTTCAAAACATAGACAGTAAGAAGAGTCAGTCTACGTGTACGTAAGTCGGCATTGTGCCTTTTGTATTTAATTCCGATGCAATTTTTGTGTTTCATCGTCAATAAGAAGGTCCATGGGATACAGCACACCTGAAGTGAAGAATCGGAATCTATAACTAGTGTCACAGGAATGGATTAAATCATAGACAGTGAGAAGAGTCAGTCTTCTTGTTCTTATGTCGGCATTGTGCCTTTTGCATTTAAACCTGATTCAATTTCTGTGTTACATCGTCAATAAGAAGGTCAGAGGTATACAGAAAACCGGCCGTGAATCATCGGAATCTATAACTAGTGTCACCGGATTGGTTCAAAACATAGACAGTAGGAAGAGTCAGTCTTCTTGTACTTGAGTCGGCATTGTGACTTTTGTATTTAATTCCGATGCAATTTCTGTGTTTCATCGTCAATAAGAGGGTCAGAGGGATACAGTAAACCTGATGCGAAGCATCGGAATCTATAACTAGTGTCACAGGAATGGTTCAAAACGTAGACAGTAGGAAGAGTCAGTCTTCTTGTACTTAAGCCGGAATTGTGCCTTTTGTATTTAATTCCGATGCAATTTCTGTGTTTCATCGTCAATAAGAAGGTCCAAGGGATACAGTAAACATACAGTGAAGCATCGGAATCTAAAACTGGTCTCACAGGTAATGTTCAAAGCATAGTAAATAAAAAGAGTCAGTCTTCTTGTACTTATGTCGGCATTGTGCCTTTTCTATTTAAATCCGATTCAATTTCTGTGTTTCATCGTCAATAAGAAGGTCAGAGGGATGCAGAAAACCGGCCGTGAATCATCGTAATCTATAACTAGTGTCACAGGAATGGTTCAAAACATAGACAGTAGGAAGAGACAGTCTTCTTGTACTTAAGTCGGCATTGTGCCTTTTGTATTTTATTCCGATGCAATTTCTGTGTTTCATCGTCAATAAGAAGGTCAGAGGGATACAGTAAAACTGAAGTGAAGCATCAGAATCTATAACTAGTGTCACAGGAATGGTTCAAAGGATAGACAGTAAGAAGAGTCAGTCTACCTGTACGTAAGTCGGCATTGTGCCTTTTGTATTTAATCCCGATGCAATTTCTGTGATTCATAGTCAATACGAAGGTCCAAGGGATACAGTACACCTGAAGTGAAGCATCGGAATCTATAACTAGTGTCACAGGAATGGTTCAAAAGCATAGACAGTAAGAAGAGTCAGTCTTCTTGTACTTAAGTCGGCATTGTGCATTTTTTATTTACTTCCGATGCAATTTCAGTGTTTCATCATCAATACGAAGGTCCATGGGGTACAGTAAACCTGAAGTGAGGCATCGGAATCTATAACTAGTGTCACAGAAATGGTTCAAAACATAGTCAGTAAGAAGAGTCATTCTTCTTGTACTTCAGTCGGCATGGTGCCTTTTGTATTTAATTCCGATGCAATTTCTGTGTTTCATCGTCAATAAGAAGGTCCAAGATATACAGTAAACATATAGTGAAGCATCGGAATCTAAAACTGGTCTCACAGGAAATGTTCAAAGCATAGTAAATAAAAAGAGTCAGTCTTCTTGTACTTATGTCGGCATTGTGCCTTTTCTATTTAAATCCGATTCAATTTCTGTGTTTCATCGTCAATAAGAAGGTCAGAGGGATACAGAAAACCGGCCGTGAATCATCGGAATCTATAACTAGTGTCACAGGAATGGTTCAAAACATAGACAGTAGGAAGAGACAGTCTTCTTGTACTTAAGTCGGCATTGTGCCTTTTGTATTTTTTCCGATGCAATTTCTGTGTTTCATCGTCAATAAGAAGGTCAGAGGGATACAGTAAAACTGAAGTGAAGCATCAGAATCTATAACTAGTGTCACAGGAATGGTTCAAAGGATAGACAGTAAGAAGAGTCAGTCTACTTGTACTTAAGTCGGCATTGTGCCTTTTGTATTTAATCCCGATGCAATTTCTGTGATTCATAGTCAATACGAAGGTCCAAGGGACACAGTACACCTGAAGTGAAGCATCGGATCTATAACTAGTGTCACAGGAATGGTTCAAAGCATAGTCAGTAAGAAGAATCAGTCTTCTTGTACTTAAGTCGGCAATGTGCCTTTTCTATTTAATTCCGATGCATATTCTGTGTTTCGTCGTCAATAAGAAGGTCCAAGGGATACAGTAAGCGTGAAGTGAAGCATCGGAATCTAAAACCTGTCTTACAGGAAAGGTTCAAAGCATAGAGAGTAAGAAGAGCCAGTCTTCTCGTACTTAAGTCAGCATTGTGCCTTTTCTATTTAATTCCGATGCAATTTCTGTGTTTTATCGTCAATAAGAAGGTCAGAGGGATACAGTAAACTTGAAGTGATGCATCGGAATCTATAACTAGTGTCACAGGAATGGTTCAAAACATTGACAGTAGGAAGCGTCAATCTTCTTGTACTTAAGTCGGCATTGTGCCTTTTGTATTTAATTCCCATGTAATTTCTAAGTTTCATCGTCAATAAGAAGGTCAGTGGGATACAGTAAAGCTGAAGTGAAGCATCGGAATCTATAACTAGTGTCACAGGAATGGTTAAAAGCGTTGACAGTAAGAAGAGTCAGTCTTCTTGTACCTAAGTCGGCATTGTGCCTTTCTATTTAATTCAGATCCAATTTCTGTGTTTCATCGTCAATAAGAAGGTCCAAGTGATACAGTAAACCTAAAGTGAAGCATCGGAATCTGCAACTGGTGTCACAGGAATAGTTCAAAACATAGGCAGTAAGAAGAGTCAGTCTTCTTGTACTTAAGTCAGCATTGTGCCTTTTCTATTTATTTCCGATGCAATTTCTGTGTTTTATCGTCAATAAGAAGGTCAGAGGGATACAGTAAACTTGAAGTGAAGCATCGGAATCTATAACTAGTGTCACAGGGATGGTTCAAACCGTAGACAGTAGGAAGAGTCAGTCTTCTTGTACTTAAGTTGGCATTGTGATTTATGTAATTATTTCCGATGCAATTTCTGTGTTTCATCGTCAATTAGAGGGTCAGAGAGATACAGTAAACCTAAAGTGAAGCATCGGAATCTATAACTAGTGTCACAGGGATGGTTCAAAACGTAGACAGTAGGAAGAGTCGTCTTCTTGTACTGACGTCGGCATTGTGCCTTTTCTATTTAATTCCGATGCAATTTCTGTGTTTCATCGTCAATAAGAGCGTCCATGGGATACGGTAAACCTGAAGTGAGGAATCGGAATCTATAACTAGTGTCACAGGGATGGTTCAAACCGTAGACAGTAGGAAGAGTCAGTCTTCTTGTACTTAAGTTGGCATTGTGATTTTTGTATTTATTTCCGATGCAATTTCTGTGTTACATCGTCAATTAGAGGGTCAGAGAGATAAAGTAAACCTAAAGTGAAGCATCGGAATCTATAACTAGTGTCACAGGAATGGTACAAATCATAGTCAGTAGGAAGAGTCAGTCTTCTTGTACTTAAGCCGGCATTGTGCCATTTGTATTTAATTCCGATGCAACTTCTGTGTTTCATCGTCAATAAGGAGGTCCAAGGGATTCAGTAAACCTGAAGTGAGGCAATGGAATCTGTTACTACTCTCACAGGAATGGTTCAAAACATAGACAGTAGGAAGAGTCAGTCTTCTTGTACATGATTCAGCAGTGTGCCTTTTGTATTTAATTCCGATGCAACTTCTGTGTTTCATCTTCAATAAGAAGGTCCAAGGGATACAGTAAACCTGAAGTGAGGCATCGGAATCTATAACTAGTGTCACAGGAATGGTTCAAAACATAGACAGTAAGAAGAGTCAGTCTTCTTGTACTTAAGTCAGCATTGTGCCTTTTCTATTTAATTCCGATGCAATTTCTGTGTTTCATCGTCAATAAGAAGGTCAGAGGGATACAGTAAACCTGAAGTGAAGCATCGGAATCTATAACTAGTGTCACAGGAATGGTTCAAAACGTAGACAGTAGGAAGAGTCGTCTTCTTGTACTGAAGTCGGCATTGTGCCTTTTCTATTTAATTCCGATGCAATTTCTGTGATTCATCGTCAATAAGAACGTCCATGGGATACGGTAAACCTGAAGTGAGGCATCGGAATCTATAACTAGTGTCACAGGAATGGTTCAAACATAGACAGTATTAAGAGACAGTCTTCTTGTACTTAAGTCGGCATTGTGCCTATTGTATTTTATTCCGATGCAATTTCTGTGTTTCATCGTCAATAAGAAGGTCAGAGGTATACAGTAAAACTGAAGTGAAGCATCAGAATCTATAACTAGTGTCACTGGAATGGTTCAAAACGTAGACAGTAAGAAGAGTCAGTCTACTTGTACTTAAGTCGGCATTGTGCCTTTTGTATTTAATCCCGATGCAATTTCTGTGTTTCATCGTCAATAAGAAGGTCAGAGGGACACAGTAAACCTGATGTGAAGCATCGGAATGTATTACTAGTGTCACAGGAATGTTTCAAACATAGACAGTAGGAAGAGTCAGTCTTCTTGTACTTGTGTCGGCATTGTGCAATTTGTATTTAATTTCGATGCAATTTCTGTGTTTCATCGTCAATAAGAGGGTCAGAGGGATACAGCAAACCTGAAGTGAGGCATCGGAATCTATAACTAGTGTCACAGGAATGGTTCAAAACATAGACAGTAAGAAAAGTCAGTCTACGTGTACGTAAGTCGGCATTGTGCCTTTTGTATTTAATTCCGATGCAATTTTTGTGTTTCATCGTCAATAAGAAGGTCCATGGGATACAGCACACCTGAAGTGAAGAATCGGAATCTATAACTAGTGTCACAGGAATGGTTTAAATCATAGACAGTGAGAAGAGTCAGTCTTCTTGTTCTTATGTCGGCATTGTACCTTTTATATTTAAACCTGATTCAATTTCTGTGGTTCATCGTCAATAAGTAGGTAAGAGGGATACAGAAAACCGGCCGTGAATCATCGGAATCTATAACTAGTGTCACCGGATTGGTTCAAAACATAGACAGTAGGAAGAGTCAGTCTTCTTGTACTTGAGTCGGCATTGTGACTTTTGTATTTAATTCCGATGCAATTTCTGTGTTTCATCGTCAATAAGAGGGTCAGAGGGATACAGTAAACCTGATGTGAAGCATCGGAATCTATAACTAGTGTCACAGGAATGGTTCAAAACGTAGACAGTAGGAAGAGTCAGTCTTCTTGTACTTAAGCCGGAATTGTGCCTTTTGTATTTAATTCCGATGCAATTTCTGTGTTTCATCGTCAATAAGAAGGTCCAAGGGATACAGTAAACATACAGTGAAGCATCGGAATCTAAAACTGGTCTCACAGGAAATGTTCAAAGCATAGTAAACAAAAAGAGTCAGTCTTCTTGTACTTATGTCGGCATTGTGCCTTTTCTATTTAAATCCGATTCAATTTCTGTGTTTCATCGTCAATAAGAAGGTCAGAGGGATACAGAAAACCGGCCGTGAATCATCGGAATCTATAACTAGTGTCACAGGAATGGTTCAAAACATAGACAGTAGGAAGAGACAGTCTTCTTGTACTTAAGTCGGCATTGTGCCTTTTGTATTTTATTCCGATGCAATTTCTGTGTTTCATCGTCAATAAGAAGGTCAGGGGGATACAGTAAAACTGAAGTGAAGCATCAGAATCTATAACTAGTGTTACAGGAATGGTTCAAAGGATAGACAGTAAGAAGAGTCAGTCCACTTGTACTTAAGTCGGCATTGTGCCTTTTGTATTTAATCCCGATGCAATTTCTGTGATTCATAGTCAATACGAAGGTCCAAGGGATACAGTACACCTGAAGTGAAGCATCGGATCTATAACTAGTGTCACAGGAATGGTTCAAAGCATAGTCAGTAAGAAGAATCAGTCTTCTTGTACTTAAGTCGGCAATGTGCCTTTTCTATTTAATTCCGATGCATATTCTGTGTTTCGTCGTCAATAAGAAGGTCCAAGGGATACAGTAAACGTGAAGTGAAGCATCGGAATCTAAAACCTGTCTCACAGGAAAGGTTCAAAGCATAGAGAGTAAGAAGAGCCAGTCTTCTTGTACTTAAGTCAGCATTGTGCCTTTTCTATTTAATTCCGATGCAATTTCTGTGTTTTATCGTCAATAAGAAGGTCAGAGGGATACAGTAAACTTGAAGTGATGCATCGGAATCTATAACTAGTGTCACAGGAATGGTTCAAATCATTGACAGTAGGAAGCGTCAATCTTCTTGTACTTAAGTCGGCATTGTGCCTTTTGTATTTAATTCCCATGTAATTTCTAAGTTTCATCGTCAATAAGAAGGTCAGTGGGATACAGTAAAGCTGAAGAGAAGCATCGGAATCTATAACTAGTGTCACAGGAATGGTTAAAAGCATTGACAGTAAGAAGAGTCAGTCTTCTTGTACCTAAGTCGGCATTGTGCCTTTCTATTTAATTCAGATGCAATTTCTGAGTTTCATCGTCAATAAGAAGGTCCAAGTGATACAGTAAACCTAAAGTGAAGCATCGGAATCTACAACTAGTGTCACAGGAATAGTTCAAAACATAGGCAGTAAGAAGAGTCAGTCTTCTTGTACTTAAGTCAGCATTGTGCCTTTTCTATTTATTTCCGATGCAATTTCTGTGTTTTATCGTCAATAAGAAGGTCAGAGGGATACAGTAAACTTGAAGTGAAGCATCGGAATCTATAACTAGTGTCACAGGGATGGTTCAAACCGTAGACAGTAGGAAGAGTCAGTCTTCTTGTACTTAAGTTGGCATTGTGATTTATGTAATTATTTCCGATGCAATTTCTGTGTTTCATCGTCAATTAGAGGGTCAGAGAGATACAGTAAACCTAATGTGAAGCATCGGAATCTATAACTAGTGTCACAGGGATGGTTCAAAACGTAGACAGTAGGAAGAGTCGTCTTCTTGTACTGAAGTCGGCATTGTGCCTTTTCTATTTAATTCCGATGCAATTTCTGTGTTTCATCGTCAATAAGAACGTCCATGGGATACGGTAAACCTGAAGTGAGGCATCGGAATCTATAACTAGTGTCACAGGGATGGTTCAAACCGTAGACAGTAGGAAGAGTCAGTCTTCTTGTACTTAAGTTGGCATTGTGATTTTTGTATTTATTTCCGATGCAATTTCTGTGTTTCATCGTCAATTAGAGGGTCAGAGAGATACAGTAAACCTAAAGTGAAGCATCGGAATCTATAACTAGTGTCACAGGAATGGTACAAATCATAGTCAGTAGGAAGAG
The DNA here is from genome assembly GCF_021461395.2 of Schistocerca americana. Taxonomy (NCBI): domain Eukaryota; kingdom Metazoa; phylum Arthropoda; class Insecta; order Orthoptera; family Acrididae; genus Schistocerca; species Schistocerca americana. The sequence continues at coordinate 33,424,213 of NC_060130.1, read as the reverse complement.
TCAGTCTTCTTGTACTTAAGCCGGCATTGTGCCATTTGTATTTAATTCCGATGCAACTTCTGTGTTTCATCGTCAATAAGAAGGTCTAAGGGATACAGTAAACCTGAAGTGTGGCAATGGAATCTGTTACTACTCTCACAGGAATGGTTCAAAACATAGACAGTAAGAAGAGTCAGTCTTCTTGTACATGATTCAGCAGTGTGCCTTTTGTATTTAATTCCGATGCAACTTCTGTGTTTCATCTTCAATAAGAAGGTCCAAGGGATACAGTAAACCTGAAGTGAGGCATCGGAATCTATAACTAGTGTCACAGGAATGGGTCAAAACATAGACAGTAAGAAGAGTCAGTCTTCTTGTACTTAAGTCAGCATTGTGCCTTTTCTATTTAATTCCGATGCAATTTCTGTGTTTCATCGTCAATAAGAAGGCCAGAGGGATACAGTAAACCTGAAGTGAAGCATCGGAATCTATAACTAGTGTCACAGGGATAGTTCAAAACGTAGACAGTAGGAAGAGTCGTCTTCTTGTACTGAAGTCGGCATTGTGCCTTTTCTATTTAATTCCGATGCAATTTCTGTGTTTCATCGTCAATAAGAACGTCCATGGGATACGGTAAACCTGAAGTGAGGCATCGGAATCTATAACTAGTGTCACAGGAATGGTTCAAACATAGACAGTATTAAGAGACAGTCTTCTTGTACTTAAGTCGGCATTGTGCCTATTGTATTTTATTCCGATGCAATTTCTGTGTTTCATCGTCAATAAGAAGGTCAGAGGTATACAGTAAAACTGAAGTGAAGCATCAGAATCTATAACTAGTGTCACTGGAATGGTTCAAAACGTAGACAGTAAGAAGAGTCAGTCTACTTGTACTTAAGTCGGCATTGTGCCTTTTGTATTTAATCCCGATGCAATTTCTGTGTTTCATAGTCAATACGAAGGTCCAAGGGATACAGTACACCTGAAGTGAAGCATCGGAATCTATAACTAGTGTCACAGGAATGGTTCAAATCATAGACAGTAAGAAGAGTCGGTCTTCTTGTACTTAAGTCGGCATTGTGCCTTTTCTATTTAATTCCGATGCAATTTCTGTGTTTCATCATCAAGAAGAAGGTCAGAGGGATACAGTAAACCTGAAGTGAAGCATCGGAATGTATAACTAGTGTCACAGGAATTGTTCATAACATAGACAGTAGGAAGAGTCAGTCTTCTTGTACTTGAGTCGGCAATGTGCCTTTTGTATTTAATTCCGATGCAATTTCTGTGTTTCATCGTCAATAAGAAGGTCCGTGGGATACAGTAAACCTGAAGTGAGGCATCGGAATCTATAACTAGTGTCACAGGAATGGTTCAAAACATAGTCAGTAAGAAGAGTCAGTCTTCTTGTACTTAAGTCGGCAAGGTGCCTTTTGTATTTAATTCCGATGCAATTTCTGTGTTTCATCGTCAATAAGAAGGTACAAGATATACAGTAAACATGTAGTGAAGCATCGGAATCTAAATCTGGTATCACAGGAAATGTTCAAAAGCATAGTCAGTAAGAAGAGTCAGTCTTCTTGTACGTAAGTCGGCATTGTGCCTTTTCTATTTAATTCCGATGAAATTTCTCTATTTCGTCGTCAATAAGAAGGTCCAAGGGATACAGTAAACCAGAAGTGAAGCATCGGAATCTAATACCGGTATCACAGGAAAGGTTCAAAGCATAGTGAGTAAGAAGAGCCAGTCATCTTGTATTTGATTCGGCATTGTGCATTTGTATTTAATTCCGATGCAATTTCTAAGTTTCATCGCCAATAAGAAGGTCAGGGGGATACAGTAAACCTGAAGTGAAGCATCGGAATCTAAAACCGGTCTCACAGGAAAGGTTCAAAACATAGAGAGTAAGAAGAGCCAGTCTTCTTGTACTTAAGTCAGCATTGTGCCATTTCTATTTAATTCCGATGCAATTTCTGTGTTTTATCGTCAATAAGAAGGTCAGAGGGATACAGTAAACTTGAAGTGAAGCATCGGAATCTATAACTAGTGTCACAGGAATGGTTCAAATCATAGACAGTAAGAAGAGTCAGTCTTCTTTTACCTATGTCGGCATTGTGCCTTTTCTATTTAATTCCGATGCAATTTCTGTGTTTCATCGTCAATAAGAAGGTTAGAGGGATACAGTAATCATGAAGTGAATCATCGGAATCTATAATTAGTGTCACAGGAATGGTTCTAAACATAGACAGTAGGAAGAGTCAGTCTTCTCGTACTTAATTCGACATTGTGCCTTTTCTAATTAATTCCGATGCAATTTCTATGTTTCATCGTCAATAAGAAGGTCAGAGGGATACAGTAAACCTGATGTGAAGCATCGGAATGTATTACTAGTGTCACAGGAATGTTTCAAACATAGACAGTAGGAAGAGTCAGTCTTCTTGTACTTGTGTCGGCATTGTGCAATTTGTATTTAATTTCGATGCAATTTCTGTGTTTCATCGTCAATAAGAGGGTTAGAGGGATACAGTAAACCTGAAGTGAGGCATCGGAATCTATAACTACTGTCACAGGAATGGTTCAAAACATAGACAGTAAGAAGAGTCAGTCTACGTGTACGTAAGTCGGCATTGTGCCTTTTGTATTTAATTCAGATGCAATTTTTGTGTTTCATCGTCAATAAGAAGGTCCATGGGATACAGCACACCTGAAGTGAAGAATCGGAATCTATAACTAGTGTCACAGGAATGGTTTAAATCATAGACAGTGAGAAGAGTCAGTCTTCTTGTTCTTATGTCGGCATTGTGCCTTTTACATTTAAACCTGATTCAATTTCTGTGTTTCATCGTCAATAAGAAGGTCAGAGGGATACAGAAAACCGGCCGTGAATCATCGGAATCTATAACTAGTGTCACCGGATTGGTTCAAAACATAGACAGTAGGAAGAGTCAGTCTTCTTGTACTTGAGTCGGCATTGTGACTTTTGTATTTAATTCCGTTGCAATTTCTGTGTTTCATCGTCAATAAGAGGGTCAGAGGGATACAGTAAACCTGATGCGAAGCATCGGAATCTATAACTAGTGTCACAGGAATGGTTCAAAACGTAGACAGTAGGAAGAGTCAGTCTTCTTGTACTTAAGCCGGAATTGTGCCTTTTGTATTTAATTCCGATGCAATTTCTGTGTTTCATCGTCAATAAGAAGGTCCAAGGGATACAGTAAACATACAGTGAAGCATCGGAATCTAAAACTGGTCTCACAGGTAATGTTCAAAGCATAGTAAATAAAAAGAGTCAGTCTTCTTGTACTTATGTCGGCATTGTGCCTTTTCTATTTAAATCCGATTCAATTTCTGTGTTTCATCGTCAATAAGAAGGTCAGAGGGATACAGAAAACCGGCCGTGAATCATCGTAATCTATAACTAGTGTCACAGGAATGGTTCAAAACATAGACAGTAGGAAGAGACAGTCTTCTTGTACTTAAGTCGGCATTGAGCCTTTTGTATTTTATTCCGATGCAATTTCTGTGTTTCATCGTCAATAAGAAGGTCAGAGGGATACAGTAAAACTGAAGTGAAGCATCAGAATCTATAACTAGTGTCACAGGAATGGTTCAAAGGATAGACAGTAAGAAGAGTCAGTCTACTTGTACTTAAGTCGGCATTGTGCCTTTTGTATTTAATCCCGATGCAATTTCTGTGATTCATAGTCAATACGAAGGTCCAAGGGATACAGTACACCTGAAGTGAAGCATCGGAATCTATAACTAGTGTCACAGGAATGGTTCAAAAGCATAGACAGTAAGAAGAGTCAGTCTTCTTGTACTTAAGTCGGCATTGTGCATTTTTTATTTAATTCCGATGCAATTTCAGTGTTTCACCATCAATACGAAGGTCCATGGGGTACAGTAAACCTGAAGTGAGGCATCGGAATCTATAACTAGTGTCACAGAAATGGTTCAAAACATAGTCAGTAAGAAGAGTCAGTCTTCTTGTACTTAAGTCGGCATGGTGCCTTTTGTATTTAATTCCGATGCAATTTCTGTGTTTCATCGTCAATAAGAAGGTCCAAGATATACAGTAAACATATAGTGAAGCATCGGTATCTAAATCTGGTCTCACAGGAAATGTTCAAATCATTGTCAGTAAGAAGAGTCAGTCTTCTTGTACGTAAGTCGGCATTGTGCCTTTTCTATTTAATTCCGATGAAATTTCTGTGTTTCGTCGTCAATAAGAAGGTCCAAGGGATACAGTAAACCTGAAGTGAAGCATCGGAATCTAATACCGGTCTCACAGGAAAGGTTCAAAGCATAGTGAGTAAGAAGAGCCAGTCATCTTGTATTTGAGTCGGCATTGTGCCTTTTGTATTTAATTCCGATGCAATTTCTGTGTTTCATCGTCAATACGAAGGTCAGCGGCATGCAGTAAAACTGAAGTGAAGCATCAGAATCTATAACTAGTGTCACAGGAATGGTTCAAAACATAGACACTAAGAAGAGTCACTCTACTTGTACTTAAGTCGGCATTGTGCCATTTGTATTAAATCCCTATGCAATTTCTGTGTTTCATCGTCAACACGAAGGTCCAAGGGATACAGTACACCTGAAGTGAAGCATCGGAATCTATAACTAGTGTCACAGGAATGGTTCAAATCATAGACAGTAAGAAGAGTCAGTCTTCTTGTACTTAAGTCGGCGTTGTGCCTTTTATATTTAATTCCGATGCAATTTCTGGGTTTCATAATCAAGAAGGAGGTCAGAGGGATACAGTAAACCTGAAGAGAAGCATCGGAATGTATAACTAGTCTCACAGGAATGATTCAAAACATAGACAGTAGGAAGAGTCAGTCTTCTTGTACTTTAGTCGGCATTGTGCCTTTTGTATTTAATTCCGATGCAATTTCTGTGTTTCATCGTCAATAAGAAGGTCAGAGGGATACAGTAAACCTGAAGTGAACCATCGGAATCTATAACTAGTGTCACAGGTATGGTTCAAAACATTGATAGTAGGAAGAGTCAGTCTTCTTGTACTTAAGTCGGCATTGTGCCTTTTATATTTAAACCTGATTCAATTTCTGTGTTTCATCGTCAATAAGAAGGTCAGAGGGATACAGAAAACCGGCCGTGAATCATCGGAATCTATAACTAGTGTCACAGGATTGGTTCAAAACATAGACAGTAGGAAGAGTCAGTCTTCTTGTACTTGAGTCGGCATTGTGACATTTGTATTTAATTCCGATGCAATTTCTGTGTTTCATCGTCAATAAGAGGGTCAGAGGGATACAGAAAACCTGATGTGAAGCATCGGAATCTGTAACTAGTGTCACAGGAATGGTTCAAAACGTAGACAGTAGGAAGAGTCAGTCTTCTTGTACTTAAGCCGGAATTGTGCCTTTTGTATTTAATTCCGATGCAATTTCTGTGTTTCATCGTCAATAAGAAGGTCCAAGGGATACAGTAAACATACAGTGAAGCATCGGAATCTAAAACTGGTCTCACAGGAAATGTTCAAAGCATAGTAAATAAAAAGAGTCAGTCTTCTTGTACTTATGTCGGCATTGTGCCTTTTCTATTTAAATCCGATTCAATTTCTGTGCTTCATCGTCAATAAGAAGGTCAGAGGGATACAGAAAACCGGCCGTGAATCATCGGAATCTATAACTAGTGTCACAGGAATGGTTCAAAACATAGACAGTAGGAAGAGACAGTCTTCTTGTACTTAAGTTGGCATTGTGCCTTTTGTATTTTATTCCGATGCAATTTCTGTGTTTCATCGTCAATAAGAAGGTCAGAGGGATACAGTAAAACTGAAGTGAAGCATCAGAATCTATAACTAGTGTCACAGGAATGGTTCAAAGGATAGACAGTAAGAAGAGTCAGTCCACTTGTACTTAAGTCGGCATTGTGCCTTTTGTATTTAATCCCGATGCAATTTCTGTGATTCATAGTCAATACGAAGGTCCAAGGGATACAGTACACCTGAAGTGAAGCATCGGATCTATAACTAGTGTCACAGGAATGGTTCAAAGCATAGTCAGTAAGAAGAATCAGTCTTCTTGTACTTAAGTCGGCAATGTGCCTTTTCTATTTAATTCCGATGCATATTCTGTGTTTCGTCGTCAATAAGAAGGTCCAAGGGATACAGTAAACGTGAAGTGAAGCATCGGAATCTAAAACCTGTCTCACAGGAAAGGTTCAAAGCATAGAGAGTAAGAAGAGCCAGTCTTCTTGTACTTAAGTCAGCATTGTGCCTTTTCTATTTAATTCCGATGCAATTTCTGTGTTTTATCGTCAATAAGAAGGTCAGAGGGATACAGTAAACTTGAAGTGATGCATCGGAATCTATAACTAGTGTCACAGGAATGGTTCAAAACATTGACAGTAGGAAGCGTCAATCTTCTTGTACTTAAGTCGGCATTGTGCCTTTTGTATTTAATTCCCATGTAATTTCTAAGTTTCATCGTCAATAAGAAGGTCAGTGGGATACAGTAAAGCTGAAGAGAAGCATCGGAATCTATAACTAGTGTCACAGGAATGGTTAAAAGCATTGACAGTAAGAAGAGTCAGTCTTCTTGTACCTAAGTCGGCATTGTGCCTTTCTATTTAATTCAGATGCAATTTCTGTGTTTCATCGTCAATAAGAAGGTCCAAGTGATACAGTAAACCTAAAGTGAAGCATCGGAATCTACAACTAGTGTCACAGGAATAGTTCAAAACATAGGCAGTAAGAAGAGTCAGTCTTCTTGTACTTAAGTCAGCATTGTGCCTTTTCTATTTATTTCCGATGCAATTTCTGTGTTTTATCGTCAATAAGAAGGTCAGAGGGATACAGTAAACTTGAAGTGAAGCATCGGAATCTATAACTAGTGTCACAGGGATGGTTCAAACCGTAGACAGTAGGAAGAGTCAGTCTTCTTGTACTTAAGTTGGCATTGTGATTTATGTAATTATTTCCGATGCAATTTCTGTGTTTCATCGTCAATTAGAGGGTCAGAGAGATACAGTAAACCTAAAGTGAAGCATCGGAATCTATAACTAGTGTCACAGGCATGGTTCAAAACGTAGACAGTAGGAAGAGTCGTCTTCTTGTACTGAAGTCGGCATTGTGCCTTTTCTATTTAATTCCGATGCAATTTCTGTGTTTCATCGTCAATAAGAACGTCCATGGGATACGGTAAACCTGAAGTGAGGCATCGGAATCTATAACTAGTGTCACAGGGATGGTTCAAACCGTAGACAGTAGGAAGAGTCAGTCTTCTTGTACTTAAGTTGGCATTGTGATTTTTGTATTTATTTCCGATGCAATTTCTGTGTTTCATCGTCAATTAGAGGGTCAGAGAGATACAGTAAACCTAAAGTGAAGCATCGGAATCTATAACTAGTGTCACAGGAATGGTACAAATCATAGTCAGTAGGAAGAGTCAGTCTTCTTGTACTTAAGCCGGCATTGTGCCATTTGTATTTAATTCCGATGCAACTTCTGTGTTTCATCGTCAATAAGAAGGTCCAAGGGATACAGTAAACCTGAAGTGTGGCAATGGAATCTGTTACTACTCTCACAGGAATGGTTCAAAACATAGACAGTAAGAAGAGTCAGTCTTCTTGTACATGATTCAGCAGTGTGCCTTTTGTATTTAATTCCGATGCAACTTCTGTGTTTCATCTTCAATAAGAAGGTCCAAGGGATACAGTAAACCTGAAGTGAGGCATCGGAATCTATAACTAGTGTCACAGGAATGGTTCAAACATAGACAGTATTAAGAGACAGTCTTCTTGTACTTAAGTCGGCATTGTGCCTATTGTATTTTATTCCGATGCAATTTCTGTGTTTCATCGTCAATAAGAAGGTCAGAGGTATACAGTAAAACTGAAGTGAAGCATCAGAATCTATAACTAGTGTCACTGGAATGGTTCAAAACGTAGACAGTAAGAAGAGTCAGTCTACTTGTACTTAAGTCGGCATTGTGCCTTTTGTATTTAATCCCGATGCAATTTCTGTGTTTCATAGTCAATACGAAGGTCCAAGGGATACAGTACACCTGTAGTGAAGCATCGGAATCTATAACTAGTGTCACAGGAATGGTTCAAATCATAGACAGTAAGAAGAGTCGGTCTTCTTGTACTTAAGTCGGCATTGTGCCTTTTCTATTTAATTCCGATGCAATTTCTGTGTTTCATCATCAAGAAGAAGGTCAGAGGGATACAGTAAACCTGAAGTGAAGCATCGGAATGTATAACTAGTGTCACAGGAATGGTTCATAACATAGACAGTAGGAAGAGTCAGTCTTCTTGTACTTGAGTCGGCAATGTGCCTTTTGTATTTAATTCCGATGCAATTTCTGTGTTTCATCGTCAATAAGAAGGTCCGTGGGATACAGTAAACCTGAAGTGAGGCATCGGAATCTATAACTAGTGTCACAGGAATGGTTCAAAACATAGTCAGTAAGAAGAGTCAGTCTTCTTGTACTTAAGTCGGCAAGGTGCCTTTTGTATTTAATTCCGATGCAATTTCTGTGTTTCATCGTCAATAAGAAGGTACAAGATATACAGTAAACATGTAGTGAAGCATCGGAATCTAAATCTGGTATCACAGGAAATGTTCAAAAGCATAGTCAGTAAGAAGAGTCAGTCTTCTTGTACGTAAGTCGGCATTGTGCCTTTTCTATTTAATTCCGATGAAATTTCTGTATTTCGTCGTCAATAAGAAGGTCCAAGGGATACAGTAAACCAGAAGTGAAGCATCGGAATCTAATACCGGTATCACAGGAAAGGTTCAAAGCATAGTGAGTAAGAAGAGCCAGTCATCTTGTATTTGATTCGGCATTGTGCATTTGTATTTAATTCCGATGCAATTTCTAAGTTTCATCGCCAATAAGAAGGTCAGGGGGATACAGTAAACCTGAAGTGAAGCATCGGAATCTAAAACCGGTCTCACAGGAAAGGTTCAAAACATAGAGAGTAAGAAGAGCCAGTCTTCTTGTACTTAAGTCAGCATTGTGCCATTTCTATTTAATTCCGATGCAATTTCTGTGTTTTATCGTCAATAAGAAGGTCAGAGGGATACAGTAAACTTGAAGTGAAGCATCGGAATCTATAACTAGTGTCACAGGAATGGTTCAAATCATAGACAGTAAGAAGAGTCAGTCTTCTTTTACCTATGTCGGCATTGTGCCTTTTCTATTTAATTCCGATGCAATTTCTGTGTTTCATCGTCAATAAGAAGGTTAGAGGGATACAGTAATCATGAAGTGAATCATCGGAATCTATAATTAGTGTCACAGGAATGGTTCTAAACATAGACAGTAGGAAGAGTCAGTCTTCTCGTACTTAATTCGACATTGTGCCTTTTCTAATTAATTCCGATGCAATTTCTATGTTTCATCGTCAATAAGAAGGTCAGAGGGATACAGTAAACCTGATGTGAAGCATCGGAATGTATTACTAGTGTCACAGGAATGTTTCAAACATAGACAGTAGGAAGAGTCAGTCTTCTTGTACTTGTGTCGGCATTGTGCAATTTGTATTTAATTTCGATGCAATTTCTGTGTTTCATCGTCAATAAGAGGGTTAGAGGGATACAGTAAACCTGAAGTGAGGCATCGGAATCTATAACTACTGTCACAGGAATGGTTCAAAACATAGACAGTAAGAAGAGTCAGTCTACGTGTACGTAAGTCGGCATTGTGCCTTTTGTATTTAATTCCGATGCAATTTTTGTGTTTCATCGTCAATAAGAAGGTCCATGGGATACAGCACACCTGAAGTGAAGAATCGGAATCTATAACTAGTGTCACAGGAATGGTTTAAATCATAGACAGTGAGAAGAGTCAGTCTTCTTGTTCTTATGTCGGCATTGTGCCTTTTATATTTAAACCTGATTCAATTTCTGTGTTTCATCGTCAATAAGAAGGTCAGAGGGATACAGAAAACCGGCCGTGAATCATCGGAATCTATAACTAGTGTCACCGGATTGTTTCAAAACATAGACAGTAGGAAGAGTCAGTCTTCTTGTACTTGAGTCGGCATTGTGACTTTTGTATTTAATTCCGATGCAATTTCTGTGTTTCATCGTCAATAAGAGGGTCAGAGGGATGCAGTAAACCTGATGCGAAGCATCGGAATCTATAACTAGTGTCACAGGAATGGTTCAAAACGTAGACAGTAGGAAGAGTCAGTCTTCTTGTACTTAAGCCGGAATTGTGCCTTTTGTATTTAATTCCGATGCAATTTCTGTGTTTCATCGTCAATAAGAAGGTCCAAGGGATACAGTAAACATACAGTGAAGCATCGGAATCTAAAACTGGTCTCACAGGTAATGTTCAAAGCATAGTGAATAAAAAGAGTCAGTCTTCTTGTACTTATGTCGGCATTGTGCCTTTTCTATTTAAATCCGATTCAATTTCTGTGTTTCATCGTCAATAAGAAGGTCAGAGGGATACAGAAAACCGGCCGTGAATCATCGTAATCTATAACTAGTGTCACAGGAATGGTTCAAAACATAGACAGTAGGAAGAGACAGTCTTCTTGTACTTAAGTCGGCATTGTGCCTTTTGTATTTTATTCCGATGCAATTTCTGTGTTTCATCGTCAATAAGAAGGTCAGAGGGATACAGTAAAACTGAAGTGAAGCATCAGAATCTATAACTAGTGTCACAGGAATGGTTCAAAGGATAGACAGTAAGAAGAGTCAGTCTACTTGTACTTAAGTCGGCATTGTGCCTTTTGTATTTAATCCCGATGCAATTTCTGTGATTCATACTCAATACGAAGGTCCAAGGGATACACTACACCTGAAGTGAAGCATCGGAATCTATAACTAGTGTCACAGGAATGGTTCAAAAGCATAGACAGTAAGAAGAGTCAGTCTTCTTGTACTTAAGTCGGCATTGTGCATTTTTTATTTATTTCCGATGCAATTTCAGTGTTTCATCATCAATACGAAGGTCCATGGGGTACAGTAAACCTGAAGTGAGGCATCGGAATCTATAACTAGTGTCACAGAAATGGTTCAAAACATAGTCAGTAAGAAGAGTCAGTCTTCTTGTACTTAAGTCGGCATGGTGCCTTTTGTATTTAATTCCGATGCAATTTCTGTGTTTCATCGTCAATAAGAAGGTCCAAGATATACAGTAAACATATAGTGAAGCATCGGAATCTAAATCTGGTCTCACAGGAAATGTTCAAATCATAGTCAGTAAGAAGAGTCAGTCTTCTTGTACGTAAGTCGGCATTGTGCCTTTTCTATTTAATTCCGATGAAATTTCTGTGTTTCGTCGTCAATAGGAAGGTCCAAGGGATACAGTAAACCTGAAGTGAAGCATCGGAATCTAATACCGGTCTCACAGGAAAGGTTCAAAGCATAGTGAGTAAGAAGAGCCAGTCATCTTGTATTTGAGTCGGCATTGTGCCTTTTGTATTTAATTCCGATGCAATTTCTGTGTTTCATCGTCAATACGAAGGTCAGCGGCATGCAGTAAAACTGAAGTGAAGCATCAGAATCTATAACTAGTGTCACAGGAATGGTTCAAAACATAGACACTAAGAAGAGTCACTCTACTTGTACTTAAGTCGGCATTGTGCCATTTGTATTAAATCCCTATGCAATTTCTGTGTTTCATCGTCAATACGAAGGTCCAAGGGATACAGTACACCTGAAGTGAAGCATCGGAATCTATAACTAGTGTCACAGGAATGGTTCAAATCATAGACAGTAAGAAGAGTCAGTCTTCTTGTACTTAAGTCGGCGTTGTGCCTTTTATATTTAATTCCGATGCAATTTCTGGGTTTCATAATCAAGAAGGAGGTCAGAGGGATACAGTAAACCTGAAGAGAAGCATCGGAATGTATAACTAGTCTCACAGGAATGATTCAAAACATAGACAGTAGGAAGAGTCAGTCTTCTTGTACTTTAGTCGGCATTGTGCCTTTTGTATTTAATTCCGATGCAATTTCTGTGTTTCATCGTCAATACGAAGGTCAGAGGGATACAGTAAACCTGAAGTGAACCATCGGAATCTATAACTAGTGTCACAGGTATGGTTCAAAACATTGACAGTAGGAAGAGTCAGTCTTCTTGTACTTAAGTCGGCATTGTGCCTTTTATATTTAAACCTGATTCAATTTCTGTGTTTCATCGTCAATAAGAAGGTCAGAGGGATACAGAAAACCGGCCGTGAATCATCGGAATCTATAACTAGTGTCACAGGATTGGTTCAAAACATAGACAGTAGGAAGAGTCAGTCTTCTTGTACTTGAGTCGGCATTGTGACATTTGTATTTAATTCCGATGCAATTTCTGTGTTTCATCGTCAATAAGAGGGTCAGAGGGATACAGAAAACCTGATGTGAAGCATCGGAATCTATAACTAGTGTCACAGGAATGGTTCAAAACGTAGACAGTAGGAAGAGTCAGTCTTCTTGTACTTAAGCCGGAATTGTGCCTTTTGTATTCAATTCCGATGCAACTTCTGTAATTCATCGTCAATAAGAAGGTCCAAGGGATACAGTAAACCTGAAGTGAGGCATCGGAATCTGTTACTACTGTCACAGGAATGGTTCAAAACATAGACAGTAAGAAGAGTCAGTCTTCTTGTACATAAGTCAGCATTGTGCCTTTTCTATTAATTTCCGATGCAATTTCTGTGTTTCATCGTCAATAAGAGGGTCAGAGGGATACAGTAAACCTGAAGTGAGGCATCGGAATCTATAACTAGTGTCACAGGAATGGTTCAAAACATAGACAGTAAGAACAGTCAGTCTACTTGTACTTAAGTCGGCATTGTGCCTTTTGTATTTAATTCCGAAGCAATTTTTTGTGTTTCATCGTCAATAAGAAGGTCCAAGGGATACAGCACACCTGAAGTGAAGAATCGGAATCTATAACTAGTGTCACAGGAATGGTTCACATCATAGACAGTGAGAAGAGTCAGTCTTCTTGTACTTATGTCGGCATTGTGCCTTTTCTATTTGAATCCGATTCAATTTCTGTGTTTCATCGTCAATAAGAAGGTCAGAGGGATACAGAAAACCGGCCGTGAATCATCGGAATCTATAACTAGTGTCACATAATTGGTTCAAAACATAGACAGTAAGAAGAGTCAGTCTTCTTGTACATAAGTCAGCATTGTGCCTTTTCTATTAATTTCCGATGCAATTTCTGTGTTTCATTGTCAATAAGAGGGTCAGAGGGATACAGTAAACCTGAAGTGAGGCATCGGAATCTATTACTAGTGTCGCAGGAATGGTTCAAAACATAGACAGTAAGAAGAGTCAGTCTACTTGTACTTAAGTCGGCATTGTGCCTTTTGTATTTAATTCCGATGCAATTTCTGTGTTTCATCGTCAATAAGAAGGTCAGAGGGATACAGTAAACCTGAAGTGAAGCATCGGAATCTATAACTAGTGTCACAGGGATGGTTCAAAACGTATACAGTAGGAAGAGTCAGTCTTCTTGTACTGAAGTCGGCATTGTGCCTTTTCTATTTAATTCCGATGCAATTTCTGTCTTTCATCGTCAATAAGAAGGTCCAAGGGATACAGTACACCTGAACTGAGGCATCGGAATCTATAATTAGTGTCACAGGAATGGTTCAAAACATAGACAGTAGGAAGAGACAGTCTTCTTGTACTTAAGTCGGGATTGTGCCTTTTGTATTTTATTCCGATGCAATTTCTGTGTTTCATCGTCAATAAGAAGGTCAGAGGGATACAGTAAAACTGAAGTGAAGCATCAGAATCTATAACTAGTGTCACAGGAATGGTTCAAAGGATAGACAGTAAGAAGAGTCAGTCTTCTTGTACTTAAGTCGGCATTGTGCCTTTTCTATTTAATTCCGATGCAATTTCTGTGTTTCATCATCAAGAAGAAGGTCAGAGGGATACAGTAAACCTGAAGTGAAGCATCGGAATGTATAACTAGTGTCACCGGAATGGTACAAAACATAGACAGTAGGAAGTGTCAGTCTTCATGTACTTGAGTGGGCATTGTGCCTTTTGTATTTAATTCCGATGCAATTTCTGTGTTTCATCGTCAATAAGAAGGTCAGAGGGATACAGTAAACCTGAAGTGAAGCATCGGAATCCACAACAAGTGTCACAGGAATGGTTCAAAAAATAGACAGTAGAAGGAGTCATTCTTCTTGTACTTAAGTCGGCATTGTGCCTTTTGTAATTAATTCCGATGCAATTTCTGTGTTTCATCGACAATAAGAAGGTCCAAAGGATACAGTAAACCTGAAGTGAAGCATCGGAATCTATAACTAGTGTCACAGAAATGGTTCAAAACATAGTCAGTAAGAAGAGTCAGTCTTCTTGTACTTAAGTCGGCATGGTGCCTTTTGTATTTAATTCCGATGCAATTTCTGTGTTTCATCGTCAATAAGAAGGTCCAAGATATACAGTAAACATATAGGGAAGCATCGGAATCTAAATCTGGTCTCACAGGAAATGTTCAAATCATAGTCAGTAAGAAGAGTCAGTCTTCTTGTACGTAAGTCGGCATTGTGCCTTTTCTATTTAATTCCGGTGAAATTTCTGTGTTTCGTCGTCAATAAGAAGGTCCAAGGGATACAGTAAACCTGAAGTGAAGCATGGGAATCTAATACCGGTCTCACAGGAAAGGTTCAAAGCATAGTGAGTAAGAAGAGCCAGTCATCTTGTATTTGAGTCGGCATTGTGCCTTTTGTATTTAATTCCGATGCAATTTCTGTGTTTCATCGTCAATACGAAGGTCAGAGGCATGCAGTAAAACTGAAGTGAAGCATCAGAATCTATAACTAGTGTCACAGGAATGGTTCAAAACATAGACAGTAAGAAGAGTCAGTCTACTTGTACTTAAGTCGGCATTGTGCCATTTGTATTAAATCCCTATGCAATTTCTGTGTTTCATCGTCAATACGAAGGTCCAAGGGATACAGTACACCTGAAGTGAAGCATCGGAATCTGTAACTAGTGTCACAGGAATGGTTCAAATCATAGACAGTAAGAAGAGTCAGTCTTCTTGTACTTAAGTCGGCGTTGTGCCTTTTATATTTAATTCCGATGCAGTTTCTGGGTTTCATCATCAAGAAGAAGGTAAGAGGGATACAGTAAACCTGAAGAGAAGCATCGGAATGTATAACTAGTCTCACAGGAATGATTCAAAACATAGACAGTAGGAAGAGTCAGTCTTCTTGTACTTTAGTCGGCATTGTGCCTTTTGTATTTAATTCCGATGCAATTTCTGTGATTCATCGTCAATAAGAAGGTCAGAGGGATACAGTAAACCTGAAGTGAACCATCGGAATCTATAACTAGTGTCACAGGTATGGTTCAAAACATTGACAGTAGGAAGAGTCAGTCTTCTTGTACTTAAGTCGGCATTGTGCCTTTTCCATTTAATTCCGATGCAATATCTCTGTTTCATCGTCAATAAGAAAGTTAGAGGGATACAGTAAACCTTAAGTGAAGCATCGGAATCTATAACAAGTGTCACAGGAATGGTTCAAATCATAGTCAGTAAGAAGAGACAGTCTTCTTGTACCTAAGTCGTCATGGTGCCTTTTGTATTTAATTCCGATGCAATTTCTGTGTTTCATCGTCAATAAGAAGGTCCAAGGGATACAGTAAACATACAGTGAAGCATCGGAATCTAAAACTGGTCTCACAGGAAATGTTCAAAGCATAGTAAGTAAGAAGAGTCAGTCTTCTTGTACTTAAGCCGGCATTGTGCCTTTAGTATTTAATTCCGA
Source organism: Schistocerca americana (assembly GCF_021461395.2). Classification (NCBI taxonomy): domain Eukaryota; kingdom Metazoa; phylum Arthropoda; class Insecta; order Orthoptera; family Acrididae; genus Schistocerca; species Schistocerca americana. The sequence goes on along the minus strand of NC_060130.1, from coordinate 33,408,515 downwards.
TGCAACTTCTGTGTTTCATCGTCAATAGGAAGGTCCAGGGGATACAGTAAGCCTGAAGTGAGGCATCGGAATCTGTTACTACTGTCACAGGAATGGTTCAAAACATAGACAGTAAGAAGAGTCAGTCTTCTTGTACATACGTCAGCATTGAGCCTTTTCTATTAATTTCCGATGCAATTTCTGTGTTTCATCGTCAATAAGAGGGTCAGAGGGATACAGTAAACCTGAAGTGAGGCGTCGAAATCTATAACTAGTGTCACAGGAATGGTTCAAAACATAGTCAGTAAGAAGAGTCAGTCTTCTTGTACTTAAGACAGCATTGTGCCTTTTCTATTTAATTCCGATGCAATTTCTGTGTTTCATCGTCAATAAGAAGGTCAGAGGGATACAGTAAACCCGAAGTGAAGCATCGGAATCTATAACTAGTGTCACAGGGATGGTTCAAAACGTATACAGTAGGAAGAGTCAGTCTTCTTGTACTGAAGTCGGCATTGTTCCTTTTCTATTTAATTCCGATGCAATTTCGGTCTTTCATCGTCAATAAGAAGGTCCAAGGGATACAGTAAACCTGAACTGAGGCATCGGAATCTATAACTAGTGTCACAGGAATGGTTCAAAACATAGACAGTAGGAAGAGACAGTCTTCTTGTACTTAAGTCGGCATTGTGCCTTTTGTATTTTCTTCCGATGCAATTTCTGTGTTTCATCGTCAATAAGAAGTTTAGAGGGATACACTAAAACTGAAGTGAAGCATCAGAATCTATAACTAGTGTCACAGGAATGGTTCAAAACATAGACAGTAAGAAGAGTCAGTCTACTTGTACTTAAGTCGGCATTGTGCCTTTTGTATTTAATCCCTATGCAATTTCTGTGTTTCATCGTCAATACGAAGGTCCAAGGGATACAGTACACCTGAAGTGAAGCATCGGAATCTATAACTAGTGTCACAGGAATGGTTCAAATCATAGACAGTAAGAAGAGTCAGTCTTCTTGTACTTAAGTCGGCATTGTGCCTTTTCTATTTAATTCCGATGCAATTTCTGGGTTTCATCATCAAGAAGAAGGTCAGAGGGATACAGTAAACCTGAAGAGAAACATCGGAATGTATAACTAGTCTCACAGGAATGGTTCAAATCATAGACAGTAGGAAGAGTTAGTCTTCTTGTACTTTAGTCGGCATTGTGCTTTTTGTATTTCATTCCGATGCACTTTCTGTCTTTCATCGTCAATAAGAAGGTCCAAGGGATACAGTAAACCTGAACTGAGGCATCGGAATCAACAACTAGTGTCACAGGAATGGTTCAAAACATAGACAGTAGGAAGAGACAGTCTTATTGTACTTAAGTCGGCATTGTGCCTTTTGTATTTTATTCCGATGCAATTTCTGTGTTTCATCGTCAATAAGAAGGTCAGAGGGATACAGTAAAACTGAAGTGAAGCATCAGAATCTATAACTAGTGTCACAGGAATGGTTCAAAACATAGTCAGTAAGAAGAGTCAGTCTTCTTGTACCTAAGTCGGCATGGTGCCTTTTGTATTTAATTCCGATGCAATTTCTGTGTTTCATCGTCAATAAGAAGGTCCAAGGTATACAGTAAACATACAGTGAAGCATCGGAATCTAAAACTGGTCTCACAGGAAATGTTCAAAGCATAGTAAGTAAGAAGAGTCAGTCTTCTTGTACTTAAGCCGGCATTGTGCCTTTTGTGCTTAATTCCGATGCAACTTCTGTGTTTCATCGTCAATAGGAAGGACCAGCGGATACAGTGAACCTGAAGTGAGGCATCGGAATCTGTTACTACTGTCACAGGAATGGTTCAAAACATAGACAGTAAGATGAATCAGTCTTCTTATACATAAGTTAGCATTGTGCCTTTTCTATTAATTTCCGATGCAATTTCTGTTTTTCATCGTCAATAAGAGGGTCAGAGGGATACAGTAAACCTGAAGCGAGGCATCGGAATCTATAACTAGTATCACAGGAATGGTTCAAAACATAGACAGTAAGAAGAGTCAGTCTTCTTGTACTTAAGTCGGCATTGTGACTTTTCTATTTAATTCCGATGCAATTTCTGGGTTTCATCATCAAGAAGAAGGTCAGAGGGATACAGTAAACCTGAAGAGAAACATCGGAATGTATAACTAGTGTCACAGGAATGGTTCAAAACACAGACAGTAGGGAGTGTCAGTCTTCTTGTACTTGAGTCGGCATTGTGCCTGCTGTATTTAATTCCGATGCAATTTCTGTGTTTCATCGTCAATAAGAAGGTCAGAGGGATACAGTAAACCTGAAGTGAAGCATCGGAATCTATTACAAGTGTCACAGGAATGGTTCAAAAAATAGACAGTAGGAGGAGTCATTCTTCTTGTACTTAAGTCGGCATTGTGCCTTTTGTATTTAATTCCGATGCAATTTCTGTGTTTCATCGTCAATAAGAAGGTCCAAGATATACAGTAAACATATAGTGAAGCATCGGAATCTAAATCTGGTCTCACAGGAAATGTTCAAAGCATAGTCAGTAAGAAGAGTCAGTCTTCTTGTACGTAAGTCGGCATTGTGCCTTTTCTACTTAAGTCCGATGAAATATCTGCGTTTCGTCGTCAATAAGAAGGTCCAAGGGATACAGTACACCTGAAGTGAAGCATCGGAATCTATAACTAGTGTCACAGGAATAGTTCAAATCATAGACAGTAAGAAGAGTCAGTCTTCTTGTACTTAAGTCGGCATTGTGCCTTTTTTATTTAATTCCGATGCAATTTCTGGGTTTCATCATCAAGAAGAAGGTCAGAGGGATACAGTAAACCTGAAGAGAAGCATCGGAATGTATAACTAGTCTCAGAGGAATGGTTAAAAACATAGACAGTAGGAAGAGTCAGTCTTCTTGTACTTTAGTCGGCATTGTGCCTTTTGTATTTAATTCCGATGCAATTTCTGTGTTTCATCGTCAAAAAGAAGGTCAGAGTAATACAGTAAACCTGAAGTGACCATCGGAATCTATAACTAGTGTCACAGGTATGGTTCAAAACATTGACAGTAGGAAGAGTCAGTCCTCTTGTACTTAAGTCGGCATTGTGCCTTTTCCATTTAATTATAATGCAATATCTCTGTTTCATCGTCAATAAGAAAGTTAGAGGGATACAGTAAAGCTTAAGTGAAGCATCGGAATCTGTAACAAGTGTCACAGGAATGGTTCAAAACATAGTCAGTAAGAAGAGTCAGTCATCCTGTACCTAAGTCGGCATGGTGCCTTTTCTATTTAATTCCAAAGCAATTTCTGTGCTTCATCGTCAATAAGAAGGTCCAAGGGATACAGTAAACATACAGTGAAGCATCGGAATCTAAAACTGGTCTCACTGCAAATGTTCAATGCATAGCAAGTAAGAAGAGTCAGTCTTCTTGTACTTAAGCCGGCATTGTGCCTTTTGTATTTAATTCCGATGCAACTTCTGTGTTTCATCGTCAATAGGAAGGTCCAGGGGATACAGTAAAACTGAAGTGAGGCATCGGAATCTGTTACTACTGTCACAGGAATGGTTCAAAACATAGACAGTAAGAAGAGTCAGTCTTCTTGTACATAAGTCAGCATTGTGCCTTTTCTATTAATTTCCGATGCAATTTCTGTGTTTCATCGTCAATAAGAGGGTCAAAGGGATACAGTAAACCTGAAGTGAGGCATCGGAATCTATAACTAGTGTCACAGGAATGGTTCAAAACATAGACAGTAAGAAGAGTCAGTCTACTTGTACTTCAGTCGGCATTGTGCCTGTTGTATTTAATTCCGATGCAATTTCTGTGTTTCATCGTCAATAAGAAGATCCAAGGAATACAGCACACCTGAAGTGAAGAATCGGAATCTATAACTACTGTCACAGGAATGGTTCAAATCATATACAGTGAGAAGAGTCAGTGTTGTTGTACTTATGTCGGCATTGTGCCTTTTCTATTTAAATCCGATGCAATTTCTGTGTTTCATCGTCAATAAGAAGGTCAGAGGGATACAGAAAACCTGACGTGAAATATCGGAATCTATAACTAGTGTCACAGGATTGGTTCAAAACATAGACAGTAGGAAGAGTCAGTCTTCTTGTACTTGAGTCGGCATTGTGATATTTGTATTTAATTCCGATGCAATTTCTGTGTTTCATCGTCAATAAGAGGGTCTGAGGGATACAGTGAACCTGTAGTGAGGCATCAGAATCAATAACTAGTGTCACAGGAATGGTTCAAAGGATAGACAGTAGGAAGAGTCAGTCTTCTTGTACTTAAGTCGGCATTGTGCCTTTTGTATTTAATTCCGATGCAACTTCTGTGTTTCATCTTCAATAAGAAGGTCCAAGGGATACAGTAAACCTGAAGTGAGGCATCGGAATCTATAACTAGTGTCACAGGGATGGTTCAAAACGTAGACAGTAGACAGAGTCAGTCTTCTTGTACTGAAGTCGGCATTGTGCCTTTTCTATTTAATTCCGATGCGATTTCTGTCTTTCATCGTCAACAAGAAGGTCCAAGGGATACAGTAAACCTGAAGTGAGGCATCGGAATCTATAACTAGTGTCACAGGAATGGTTCAAAACATAGACAGTAGGAAGAGTCAGTCTTCTTGTACTTGAGTCGCCATTGTGCCTTTTGTATTTAATTCCGATGCAATTTCTGTGTTTCATCGTCAATAAGAAGGTCGGAGGGATACAGTAAACCTGAAGTGAAGCATCGGAATCTATAACAAGTGTCACAGGATGGTTCAAAAAATAGACAGTAGGAGGAGTCATTCTTCTTGTACTTAAGTCGGCATTGTGCCTTTTGTATTTAATTCCGATGCAATTTCTGTGTTTCATCATCTATACGAAGGTCCATGGGATACAGTAAACCTGAAGTGAGGCATCAGAATCTATAACTAGTGTCACAGGAATGGTTCAAAACATAGTCAGTAAGAAGAGTCAGTCTTCTTGTACTTAAGTTGGCATGGTGTCTTTTGTATTTAATTCCGATGCAATTTCTGTGTTTCATCGTCAATAAGAAGGTCCAAGATATACAGTAAACATATAGTGAAGCATCGGAATCTAAATCTGGTCTCACAGGAAATGTTCAAAGCATAGTCAGTACGAAGAGTCAGTCTTCTTGTACGTAAGTCGGCATTGTGCCTTTTCTATTTAATTCCGATGACATTTCTGTGTTTCATCGTCAATAAGAGTGTCCAAGGGATACAGTAAACCAGAAGTGAAGCATCGGAAGCTAATACAGGTCTCACAGGAAAGGTTCAAAGCATAGTGAGTAAGAAGAGCCAGTCATCTTGTATTTGAGTCGGCATTGTGCCTTTTGTATTTAATTCCGATGCAATTTCTAAGTTTCATCGTCAATACGAAGGTCAGGGGGATACAGTAAACCTGAAGTGAAGCATCGGAATCTATATCTAGTGTCACAGGAATGGTTCAAAACATGGACAGTAAGAAGAGTCAGTCTAATTGTACTTAAGTCGGCATTGTGCCTTTTGTATTTAATCCCTATGCAATTTCTGTGTTTCATCGTCAATAAGAAGGTCCAAGGGATACAGTACACCTGAAGTGAAGCATCGAAATCTATAACTAGTGTCACAGGAATGGTTCAAATCATAGACAGTAAGAAGAGTCAGTCTTCTTGTACTTAAGTCGGCATTGTGCCCTTTCTATTTAATTCCGATGCAATTTCTGGGTTTCATCATCAAGAAGAAGGTCAGAGGGATACAGTAAACCTGAAGTGAAGCATCGGAATGTATAACTAGTCTCACAGGAATGGCTCAAAACATAGACAGTAGGAAGAGTCAGTCTTCATGTACTTTATCCGGCAATATGCCTTTTGTATTTAATTCCGATGCAATTTCACTGTTTCATCGTCAGTAAGAAGGTCAGAGGGATCTAGTAAACCTGAAGTGAACCATCGGAATCTATAACTAGTGTCACAGGTATGGTTCAAAACATTGACAGTAGGAACAGTCAGTCTTCTTGTACTTAAGTCGGCATTGTGCCTTTTCTATTTAATTCCGATGCAATATCTCTGTTTCATCGTCAATAAGAAAGCCAGTGGGATACAGTAAACCCGAAGTGAAGCATCGGAATCTATAACAAGTGTCACAGGAATGGTTCAAAACATAGTCGGTAAGAAGAGTCAGTCTTCTTGTACCTAAGTCGGCATGGTGCCTTTTGTATTTAATTCCGATGTAATTTCTGTGTTTCATCGTCAATAAGAAGGTCCAAGGGATACAGTAAACATACAGTGAAGCATCGGAATCTAAAACTGGTCTCACAGGAAATGTTCAAAGCATAGTAAGTAAGAAGAGTCAGTCTTCTTATACTTATGTCGGCAATGTGCCTTTTCTATTTAATTCCGATGCAATATCTGTGTTTCGTCGTCAATAAGAAGGTCCAAGGGATACAGTAAACCTGAAGTAAAGCATCGGAATTTAAAACCGGTCTCACAGGAAAGGTTCAAAACGTAGAGAGTAAGAAGAGCCAGTCTTCTTGTACTTAAGTCAGCATTGTGCCTTTTCTATTTAATTCCGATGCAATTTCTGTGTTTTATCATCAATAAGAAGGTCAGAGGGATACAGTAAACGTGAAGTGAAGCATCGGAATCTATAACTAGTGTCACAGTAATGGTTCAAAACATCGACAGTAGGAAGAGTCAGTCTTCTTGCACTTAAGTCGGCATTGTGCTTTTTTTATTTAATTCCGATGTAATTACTAAGTTTCATCGTTAATAAGAAGGTCAGTGGGATACAGTAAACCTGAAGTGAAGCATCGGAATCTACAACTAGTGTCACAGGATTGGTTAAAAACATTGACAGTAAGAAGAGTGAGTCTCCTTGTACTTAAGTCGGCATTGTGCCTTTTCTAATTAATTCCGATGCAAGTTCTGTGTTTCATCGGCTATAAGAAGGTCCAAGTGATACAGTAAACCAAAAGTGAAGCATCGGAATCAATAACTAGTGTCACAGGAATGGTTCAAAACATAGTCAACAAGAACAGTCAGTCTTCCTGTAATTAAGTCAGCATTGTGCCTTTTCTATTTAATTCCGATGCAATTTCTGTGTTTTATCGTCAGTAAGAAGTTCGGAGGGATACAGTAAACTTGAAGTGAAGCATCGGAATCTATAACTAGTGTCACTGGGATGGTTCAAAACGAAGACAGTAGGAAGAGTCAGTCTCCTTGTACTTAAGTCAGCATTGTGCCTTTTCTATTTAATTCCGATGAAATTTCGGTGTTTTATCGTCAATAAGAAGGTCAGAGGGATACAGTAATTTTGAAGTGAAGAATCGGAATCTATAACTAGTGTCACAGGAATGGTTCAAATCATAGACAGTAAGAAGAGTCAGTCTTCTTGTACTTATATCTGCATTGTGCCTTTTCTATTTCATTCCGTTGCAATTTCTGTGTTTCATCGTCAATAAGAAGGTTAGAGGGATACAGTAATCATGAAGTGAATCATCGGAATCTATAATTAATTTCACAGAAATGGTTCTAAACATAGACTGTAGGAAGAGTCAGTCTTCTTGTACTTGAGTCGGCATTGTGCCTTTTGTATTTACTTCCGATGCAATTTCTGTTTTTCATCGTCAATAAGAAGGTCAGTGGGATACAGTAAACCTGAAGTGAAGCATCGGAATCTATAACTAGTGTCACAGGAATTGTTCAAAACATAGACACTAGGAAGAGTCAGTCTTCTTGTACTTAATTCGGCATTGTGCCTTTTCTATTTAATTCCGATGCAATTTCTATGTTTCATCGTCAATAAGAAGGTCAGAGGGATACAGTAAACCTGATGTTAAGCATCGGAATCTAAAACCTGTCTCACAGGAAATGTTCAAAACATAAAGAGTAAGAAGAGCCAGTCAACTTGTATTTCAGTCGGTATTGTGCCTTTTGAGTATAATTCCGATGCAATTTATGTGTTTCATCGTCAATAAGAGGGCCAGAGGGATACAGTAAACCTGAAGTGAGGCACCAGAATCTATAACTAGTGTCACAGGAATGGTTCAACACATAGACAGTAAGAAGAGTCAGTCTACTTGTACTTAAGTCGGCATTGTGCCTTTAGTATTTAATTCCGATGCAATTTCTGTGTTTCATCGTCAATAAGAAGGTCCAAGAGATACAGCACACCTGAAGTGAAGAATCGGAATCTATAACTAGTGTCACAGGAGTGGTTCAAATCATAGACAGCGAGAAGAGTCAGTCTTCTTGTACTTATATCGGCATTGTGCCTTTTCTATTTAAATCCGATGCAATTTCTGTGTTTCATCGTCTATAAGAAGGTCAGAGGTATACAGTAAACCTGAAGTGAATCATCGCAATCTATAACTACTGTCACAGGATTGGTTCAAAACATAGACAGTAGGAAGAGTCAGTCCTCTTGTACTTGAGTCGGCATTGTGCCTTTTGTATTTAACTCCGACGCAATTGCTGTTTTTCATCGTCAATAAGAAGGTCAGAGGGATACAGTAAACCTGAACTGAAGCATCGGAATCTATAACTAGTGTCACAGGAATTGTTCAAATCATAGACAGTAGGAGGAGTCAGTCTTCTTGTACTTACTTCGGCATTGTGCCTTTTCTATTTTATTTCGATGCAATTTCTATGTTTCATCGTCAATACGAAGGTCAGAGGGTTACACTAAACCTGAAGTGAAGCATCGGTAACTATAACTAGTGTCACAGGAATGGTTCAAAACATAGACAGTAATAAGAGTCAGTTTTCTTGTACTTAAGTCGGCATTGTGCCTTTTCTGTTTAATTCCGATGCAATTTCTGTCTTTCATCGCCAATATGAAGGACCAAGGGATACAGTAAACCTGAAGTGAATCATCGCAATCTATAACTACTGTCACAGGATTGGTTCAAAACATAGACAGTAGGAAGAGTCAGTCCTCTTGTACTTGAGTCGGCATTGTGCCTTTTGTATTTAATTCCGATGCAATTTCTGTGTTTCATCGTCAATAAGAAGGTCAGAGGGATACAGTACACCTGAAGTGAAGCATCATAATCTATAACTAGTGACACGGGAATGGTTCAAATCATAGACAGTAAGATGAGTCAGTCTTCTTGTACTTAAGTCGGCATTGTGCTGTTTCTTTTTAATTCCGATACAATTTCTAGGTTTCATCATCAAGAAGTAGGTCAGAGGGATAAAGTAAACCTGAATTGAAGCATCAGAATGCATAACTAGTGTAACAGGAATGGTTCAAAACATTGACAGTAGGAAGAGTCAGTCTTCATGTACTTGAGTCGGCATTGTGCCTTTTGTATTTAAATCCGACGCAATTTCCGTGTTTCATCGTCAATAAGAAGGTCAGAGGGATACAGTAAACCTGAAGTGAGGCATCGGAATCAATAACTAGTGTCACAGCAATGGTTCAAAAAATAGACAGTAGGAAGAGTCAGTCTTCTTGTACTTAAGTCGGCATTGTGCCTTTTGTATTTAATTCCGATGCAATTTCTGTGTTTCATCGTCAATAAGAAGGTCCAAGGGATGCAGTAAACCTGAAGTGAGGCATCGGAATCAATAACTAGTGTCACAGGAATGGTTAAAAGCATAGACAGTAAGAAGAGTCAGTCTTCTTGTTCTTAAGTCGGCATTGTGCCATTTGTATTTAATTCCGATGCATTTTCTGTGATTCATCGTCAATATGAACGTCCAAGGGATACAGCAAACCTAAAGTAAAGCATCGGAACCTAAAACTAGTGTCACAGGAATGGTTCAAAACATAATCAGTAAGAAGAGTCAGTCTTCTTGTACTTAAGTCGGCATTGTGCCTTTCGTATTTAATTCCGATGCTATTTCGGTCTTTCATCGTCAATAAGAAGGTCCAAGGGATACAGTAAACCAGAAGTGAAGCATCGGAATCTATAACTAGTGTCACAGGTTCTGTTCAATACATAGACAGTAAGAAGAGTCTGTCTTCTTCTACTTAAGTCGGCATTGTGCCTTTTCTATTTAATTCCGAAGCAATTTCCGTGTTTCATCATCAATAAGAATGTCAGAGTGATACAGTAAACCTGAAGTGAAGCGTCGGAGTCAATTTCTAGTGTCACAGTAATGGTTCAAAACATTGTCAGTAAGATGAGTCAGTCTTCCTGTACTTAAGTCGGCATTGTGCCTTTTGTATTTAATTCCGATGTAATTTCTGTGTTTCATCGTCAATAAGAGGGTCAGAGGGATACAGGAAACCTGAAGTTAATCATCATAAACTATAACTAGAGTCACAGGAATGGTTCAAATCATAGACAGTAAGAAGAGTCAGTCTACTTGTACTTAAGCCGGCATTGTGCCTTTTCTATTTTATTCCGATGCAATTTCTGTGTTTCATCGTCAATAAGAAGGTCGGAGGTATACAGTGCACCTGAAGTGAAGCATCGGAATCTATAACTAGTGTCGCAGGAATGGTTCAAATCATAGACAGTAAGAAGAGTCAGTCTTCTTGTACTTATGTCGGCATTGTGCCTTTTCTATTTAATTCCGATGCAATTTCTAGGTTTCATCATCAAGAAGTAGGTCAGAGGGATAAAGTAAACCTGAATTGAAGCATCAGAATGCATAACTAGTGTAACAGGAATGGTAACATTGACAGTAGGAAGAGTCAGTCTTCATGTACTTGAGTCGGCATTGTGCCTTTTGTATTTAATTCCGAAGCTATTTCTGTTTTTCATCGTCAATAAGAAAGTCAGAGGGATACAGTAAACCTGAAGCGAAGCATCGCAATCTATAACTAGTGTCACAGGAATGGTTCAAAACATAGGCAGTAGGAACAGTCAGTCTTTTTGTACTTAAGTCGGCATTGTGCCTTTTTTATTTAATTCCGATGCAATTTCTATGTTTCATCGTCAATAAGAAGGGCCAAGGGATACAGTAAACCTGAAGTGAGGCATCGGAATCTATAACTAGTGTCACAGGAATGGTTCAAAATATAGACCGTAAGAAGAGTCAGTCTTCTTGTACTTAAGTCGGCATTGTGTCTTTTCTGTTTAATTCCGATGCAATTTCTGTGTTTCATCGTCAATAAGAAGGTCCAAGGGATGCAGTAAACCTGAAGTGAGGCATCGGAATCAATAACTAGTGTCACAGGAATGGTTCAAAACATAGACAGTAGGAAGAGTCAGTCTTCTTGTACATAAGTCGTCATTGTGCCTTTCCTATTTAATTCCGATGCAATTTCTCTGTTTCATCGTCAATAATAAAGTCAGAGGGATACAGTAAACCTGAGGTGAAACATCGGAATCTATAACTAGTGTCACAGGAATGGTTCAAAAAATAGGCAGTAGGAGGGCTCAGTCTTCTTGTACTTAAGTCGGCATCGTGCCTTTTGTATTTAATTCCGATGCAATTTCTGTGTTTCATCGTATATAAGAAGGTCCAAGGGATACAGTAAACCTGAACTGAGGAATCGGAATCTATAATTAGTTTCACAGGAATGGTTCAAAACATAGACAGTAGGTAGAGTCAGTCTTCTTGTACTTAAGTCGGCATTGTGCCTTTTGTATTTAATTCCGATGCAATATCTGTGTTTCATCGTCAATAAGAAGGTCCAAGGGATACAGTAAACCTGAAGTGAAGCATCGGAATCTAAAACCGGTCTCACAGGAAAGGTTCAAAACATAGAGAGTAAGATGAGCCGTTCATCTTGTATTTGAGTCGGCATTGTGCCTTTTGTATTTAATTACGATGCAATTTCTAGGTCTCATCGTCAAAAAGAAGCTCAGAGGGATACAGAAAAAGTTAAACGCAGCATCGAAATCTATAACTAGTGTCACAGGAATGGTTAAAAGCATAGACAGTAAGAAGAGTCAGTCTTCTTGTTCTTAAGTCGGCATTGTGCCATTTGTATTTAATTCCGATGCATTTTCTGTGTTTCATCGTCAATATGAACGTCCAAGGGATACAGCAAACCTAAAGTAAAGCATCGGAACCTAAAACTAGTGTCACAGGAATGGTTCAAAACATAATTAGTAAGAAAAGACAGTCTTCTTTTACTGATGTCGGCATTGTGCCCTTTCTATTTAATTCCGATGCAATTTCTGTGTTTTATCGTCAATAAGAAGGTCAGAGGGATACAGTAAACCTGAAGTGAAGCATCGGAATCTATAACTAGTGTCACAGGAGTTGTTCAAAACATAGACAGTAGGAAGAGTCAGTCTTCTCGTACTTAAGTCGGCATTGTGCCTTTTCTATTTAATTCCGATGCAATTTCTATGTTTCATCGTCAATAAGGAGGTCAGAGGGATACAGTAAACCTGTTGTGAAGCATCGGAATCTATAATTAGTGTCACAGGAATAATTCAAAACATAGACAGTAATAAGAGTCGGTCTTCTTGTACTTAAGTCGGCATTGTGCCTTTTGTATTTAATTCCGATGCAATTTCTGTGTTTCATCGTCAATAAGAAGGTCCAAGGGATACAGTAAACCTGAAGTGAGGCATCGGAATCTAAAACTAGTGTCACAGGAATGGTTCAAAACATAGACAGTAAGAAGAGTCAGTTTTCTTGTACTTAAGTCGGCATTGTTCCTTTTCTATTTATTTCCGATGCAATTGCTGTGTTTCATTGTCCATAAGAAGGTCTGAGGGATACAGTAAACCTGAAGTGAAGCATCGGAATCTATAAGTGGTCTCACAGGAATGGTTCAAAACATACTCAGCAAGAAGAGTCAGTCTTCTTGTACTTAAGTCGGTATTGTGCCTTTAGTATTTATTTCCGATGCAGTTTCTGTGTTTCATTGTCAATAAGAAGGTCCAAGAGATACTGTAATCATATAGTGAAGCAACGGATTCTAAATCTGGTATCACAGAAATGTTCAAAACATAGTCAGTAAGAAGAGTCAGTCTCCTTGTACTTAAGTCGGCATTGTGCCTTTTGTATTTAATGCCGATGCAATTTATGTGTTTCATCGTCAATAAGAAGGTCAGAGGGATACAGTAAGCCTGAAGTGAAGCATCGGAATATATATCTAGTGTCACAGGGATGGTTCAAAACGTAGACAGTAGGAAGAGTCAGTCTTCTTGTACTTAAGTCGGCATTGTGAAATTTGTATTTAATTCCGATGCAATTTCTGTGTTTCATCGTCAATAAGAAGGTCCAAGGGATACAGTACACATGCAGTGAAGCATCGGAATCTATAACTAGTGTCTCAGGAATGGTTCAAATCATAGACTGTAAGAAGAGTCAGTCTTCTTGTACTTAAGTCGGCATTGTGCCTTTCGTATTTAATTCCGATGCAATTTCGGTCTTTCATCGTCAATAAGAAGGTCCAAGGGATACAGTAAACCAGAAGTGAAGCATCGGAATCTATAACTAGTGTCACAGGTTCGGTTCAATACATAGACAGTAAGAAAAGTCTGTCTTCTTCTACTTAAGTCGGCATTGTACCTTTTCTATTTAATTCCGAAGCAATTTCTGTGTTTCATCATCAATAAGAATGTCAGAGTGATACAGTAAACCTGAAGTGAAGCGTCGGAGTCAATTTCTAGTGTCACAGTAATGGTTCAAAACATTGTCAGTAAGATGAGTCAGTCTTCTTGTACTTAAGTCGGCATTGTGCCTTTTGTATTTAATTCCGATGTAATTTCTGTGTTTCATCGTCAATAAGAGGGTCAGAGGGATACAGGAAACCTGAAGTTAATCATCATAATCTATAACTAGAGTCACAGGAATGGTTCAAATCATAGGCAGTAAGAAGAGTCAGTCTACTTGTACTTAAGCCGGCATTGTGCCTTTTCTATTTTATTCCGATGCAATTTCTGTGTTTCATCGTCAATAAGAAGGTCGGAGGTATACAGTGCACCTGAAGTGAAGCATCGGAATCTATAACTAGTGTCGCAGGAATGGTTCAAATCATAGACAGTAAGAAGAGTCAGTCTTCTTGTACTTATGTCGGCATTGTGCCTTTTCTATTTAATTCCGACGCAATTTCTGTGTTTCATCGACAATATGAAGGTCAGAGGGATACAGTAAACCTGAAGTGAAGCATCGGAATCTATAACTAGTGTCACAGGAATGGTTCAGAACATAGACAGTAGAAAGAGTGAGTCTTCTTGTACTTGAACCGGCATTGTGCGTTTTGTTTTTAGTTCCGAAGCTATTTCTGTTTTTCATCGTCAATAAGAAAGTCAGAGGGATACAGTAACCCTGAAGTGAAGCATCGCAATCTATAACTAGTGTCACAGGAATGGATCAAAACATAGGCAGTAGGAACAGTCAGTCTTTTTGTACTTAAGTCGGCATTGTGCCTTTTTTATTTAATTCCGATGCAATTTCTATGTTTCATCGTCAATAAGAAGGACAGAGGGATACAGTAAACCTGAAGTGAAGCATCGGAATCTATAACTAGTGTCACAGGAATGGTTCAAAAAATAGACAGTAGAAAGAGTCAATCTTCTTGTACTTAAGTCGGCATTGTGCCTTTTGTATTTAATTCCGATGCAATTTCTGTGTTTCATCGTCAATATGAAGGTCCAAGGGATACAGTAAACCTGAAGTGAGGCATCGGAATCTATAACTAGTGTCACAGGAATGGTTCAAAATATAGACCGTAAGAAGAGTCAGTCTTCTTGTACTTAAGTCGGCATTGTGTCTTTTCTGTTTAATTCCGATGCAATTTCTGTGTTTCATCGTCAATAAGAAGGTCCAAGGGATGCAGTAAACCTGAAGTGAGGCATCGGAATCAATAACTAGTGTCACAGGAATGGTTCAAAACATAGACAGTAGGAAGAGTCAGTCTTCTTGTACATAAGTCGCCATTGTGCCTTTCCTATTTAATTCCGATGCAATTTCTCTGTTTCATCGTCAATAATAAAGTCAGAGGGATACAGTAAACCTGAGGTGAAGCATCGGAATCGATAACAAGTGTCACAGGAATGGTTCAAAAAATAGGCAGTAGGAGGGCTCAGTCTTCTTGTACTTAAGTCGGCATTGTGCCTTTTGTATTTAATTCCGATGCAATTTCTGTGTTTCATCGTATATAAGAAGGTCCAAGGGATACAGTAAACCTGAACTGAGGAATCGGAATCTATAATTAGTGTCACAGGAATGGTTCAAAACATAGACAGTAGGTAGAGTCAGTCTTCTTGTACTTAAGTCGGCATTGTGCCTTTTGTATTTAATTCCGATGCAATATCTGTGTTTCATCGTCAATAAGAAGGTCCAAGGGATACAGTAAACCTGAAGTGAAGCATCGGAATCTAAAACCGGTCTCACAGGAAAGGTTCAAAACATAGAGAGTAAGATGAGCCGTTCATCTTGTATTTGAGTCGGCATTGTGCCTTTTGTATTTAATTACGATGCAATTTCTAGGTCTCATCGTCAAAAAGAAGCTCAGAGGGATACAGAAAAAGTTAAACGGAGCATCGAAATCTATAACTAGTGTCACAGGAATGGTTAAAAGCATAGACAGTAAGAAGAGTCAGTCTTCTTGCTCTTAAGTCGTAATTGTGCCATTTGTATTTAATTCCGATGCATTTTCTGTGTTTCATCGTCAATATGAACGTCCAAGGGATACAGCAAACCTAAAGTAAAGCATCGGAACCTAAAACTAGTGTCACAGGAATGGTTCAAAACATAATCAGTAAGAAAAGACAGTCTTCTTTTACTGATGTCGGCATTGTGCCCTTTCTATTTAATTCCGATGCAATTTCTGTGTTTTATCGTCAATAAGAAGGTCAGAGGGATACAGTAAACCTGAAGTGAAGCATCGGAATCCATAACTAGTGTCACAAGAGTTGTTCAAAACATAGACAGTAGGAAGAGTCAGTCTTCTCGTACTTAAGTCGGCATTGTGCCTTTTCTATTTAATTCCGATGCAATTTCTATGTTTCATCGTCAATAAGGAGGTTAGAGGGATACAGTAAACCTGTTGTGAAGCATCGGAATCTATAATTAGTGTCACAGGAATAATTCAAAACATAGACAGTAATAAGAGTCGGTCTTCTTGTACTTAAGTCGGCATTGTGCCTTTTGTATTTAATTCCGATGCAATTTCTGTGTTTCATCGTCAATAAGAAGGTCCAAGGGATACAGTAAACCTGAAGTGAGGCATCGGAATCTAAAACTAGTGTCACAGGAATGGTTCAAAACATAGACAGTAAGAAGAGTCAGTTTTCTTGTACTTAAGTCGGCATTGTTCCTTTTCTATTTATTTCCGATGCAATTGCTGTGTTTCATTGTCCATAAGAAGGTCTGAGGGATACAGTAAACCTGAAGTGAAGCATCGGAATCTATAAGTGGTCTCACAGGAATGGTTCAAAACATACTCAGTAAGAAGAGTCAGTCTTCTTGTACTTAAGTCGGTATTGTGCCTTTAGTATTTATTTCCGATGCAGTTTCTGTGTTTCATTGTCAATAAGAAGGTCCAAGAGATACTGTAATCATATAGTGAAGCAACGGATTCTAAATCTGGTATCACAGAAATGTTCAAAACATAGTCAGTAAGAAGAGTCAGTCTCCTTGTACTTAAGTCGGCATTGTGCCTTTTGTATTTAATGCCGATGCAATTTATGTGTTTCATCGTCAATAAGAAGGTCAGAGGGATACAGTAAGCCTGAAGTGAAGCATCGGAATATATATCTAGTGTCACAGGGATGGTTCAAAACGTAGACAGTAGGAAGAGTCAGTCTTCTTGTACTTAAGTCGGCATTGTGAAATTTGTATTTAATTCCGATGCAATTTCTGTGTTTCATCGTCAATAAGAAGGTCCAAGGGATACAGTACACATGAAGTGAAGCATCGGAACCTATAACTAGTGTCTCAGGAATGGTTCAAATCATAGACTGTAAGAAGAGTCAGTCTTCTTGTACTTAAGTCGGCATTGTGCCTTTCGTATTTAATTCCGATGCAATTTCGGTCTTTCATCGTCAATAAGAAGGTCCAAGGGATACAGTAAACCAGAAGTGAAGCATCGGAATCTATAACTAGTGTCACAGGTTCGGTTCAATACATAGACAGTAAGAAGAGTCTGTCTTCTTCTACTTAAGTCGGCATTGTGCCTTTTCTATTTAATTCCGAAACAATTTCTGTGTTTCATCATCAATAAGAATGTCAGAGTGATACAGTAAACCTGAAGTGAAGCGTCGGAGTCAATTTCTAGTGTCACAGTAATGGTTCAAAACATTGTCAGTAAGATGAGTCAGTCTTCTTGTACTTAAGTCGGCATTGTGCCTTTTCTATTTCATTCCGACGCAATTTCTGTGTTTCATCGACAATATGAAGGTCAGAGGGATACAGTAAACCTGAAGTGAAGCATCGGAATCGATAACTAGTGTCACAGGAATGGTTCAAAAAATAGACAGTAGAAAGAGTCAATCTTCTTGTACTTAAGTCGGCATTGTGCCTTTTCTATTTAATTCCGATGCTATTTCTGTGTTTCATCGTCAATAAGAAGGTCGGAGGGATACAGTAAACCTGAAGTGAAGCATCGGAATCTATAAGTTGTGTCACAGGAATGGTTCAAAACATAGTCAGTAAGAAGAGTGAGTCTTCTTGTATTTAAGTCGGCATTGTGCCTTTTCTATTTAATTCCGATGCAATTTCTGTGTTTCATCGTCAATAAGAAGGTCAGAGGCATACAGTACACCTGCAGTGAAGCATCGGAATCTATAACTAGTGTCACAGGAATGGTTCAAGTCATAGACAGTAAGAAGAGTCAGTCTTCTTGTACTTATGTCGGCATTGTGCCTTGTCTATTTAATTCCGATGCAATTTCTGTGTTTCATCGTCAATATGAAGGTCAGAGGGATACAGTAAACCTGAAGTGAAGCATCGGAATCTATAACTAGTGTCACAGGAATGGTTCAAATCATAGACAGTATAAAGAGTCAGTCTTCTTGTACTTGTGCCGGCATTGTGCGTTTTGTATTTAATTCCGATGCAATTTCTGATTTTCATCGTCAATAAGAAGGTCAGAGGGATACAGTAAACCTGAAGTAAAGCATCGGAATCTGTATCTAATGTCACAGGAATGGTTCAAAACATAGACAGTAGGAAGAGTCAATCTTCTTGTACTTAAGTCGGCATTGTGCATTTTCTATTTAATTCCGATGCAATTTCTATATTTCATCGTCCATAAGAAGGTCAGAGGGATACAGTAAACCTGAAGTAAAGCATTGGAATCTATAAGTGGTGTCACAGGAATGTTTCAAAATATAGTCAGTAAGAAGAGACAGTCTTCTTGTACTTAAGTCGGCATTGTGCCTTTCGTATTTAATTCCGATGCAATTTCGGTGTTTCATCGTCAATAAGAAGGACCAAGTGATACAGTAAACCTGAAGTGAAGCATCGGAGTCTATAACTAGCGTCACAGGAATGCTTCAAAACATAGTCAGTAAGAAGAGTCAGTCTTCTTGTACTTAAATCGGCATTGTGCCTTTTCTATTTAATTCCGATGCAATTTCTGTGTTTCATCATCAATAAGAATGTCAGAGGGATACAGTAAACCTGAAGTGAATCATCTGAGTCTATAACTAGTGTCACAGGAATGGTTCAAAACATAGTCAGTAAGAAGAGTCAGTCTTCTTGTACTTAAGTCGGCATTGTGCCTTTTCTATTTAATTCCGATGCAATATCTGTGTTTCATCGTCAATACGAAGGTCAGAGGGATACAGTAAACCTGAAGTGAAGCATCGGAATCTATAACTAGTGTCACAGGAATGGTTCAAAACATAGACAGTAGGAAGAGTCAGTCTTCATGTACTTAAGTCGGCGTTGTGCCTCGTCTATATAATTCCGATGCAATTTCAGTGTTTCATTATCAATAAGAAGGTCCAAGGGATACAGTAAACCTGAAGGGAGGCATCGGAATCCGTAACTAGTGTCACAGGAATGGTTCGAAACATAGCCAGTAAGAAGAGTCAGTTTTCTTGTACTTAAGTCGGCATTGTTCCTTTTCTATTTATTTCCGATGCAATTGCTGTGTTTCATTGTCCATAAGAAGGTCTGAGGGATACAGTAAACCTGAAGTGAAGCATCGGAATCTATAAGTGGTCTCACAGGAATGGTTCAAAACATACTCAGTAAGAAGAGTCAGTCTTCTTGTACTTAAGTCGGTATTGTGCCTTTAGTATTTATTTCCGATGCAGTTTCTGTGTTTCATTGTCAATAAGAAGGTCCAAGAGATACTGTAATCATATAGTGAAGCAACGGATTCTAAATCTGGTATCACAGAAATGTTCAAAACATAGTCAGTAAGAAGAGTCAGTCTCCTTGTACTTAAGTCGGCATTGTGCCTTTTGTATTTAATGCCGATGCAATTTATGTGTTTCATCGTCAATAAGAAGGTCAGAGGGATACAGTAAGCCTGAAGTGAAGCATCGGAATATATATCTAGTGTCACAGGGATGGTTCAAAACGTAGACAGTAGGAAGAGTCAGTCTTCTTGTACTTAAGTCGGCATTGTGAAATTTGTATTTAATTCCGATGCAATTTCTGTGTTTCATCGTCAATAAGAAGGTCCAAGGGATACAGTACACATGAAGTGAAGCATCGGAATCTATAACTAGTGTCTCAGGAATGGTTCAAATCATAGACTGTAAGAAGAGTCAGTCTTCTTGTACTTAAGTCGGCATTGTGCCTTTCGTATTTAATTCCGATGCAATTTCGGTCTTTCATCGTCAATAAGAAGGTCCAAGGGATACAGTAAACCAGAAGTGAAGCATCGGAATCTATAACTAGTGTCACAGGTTCGGTTCAATACATAGACAGTAAGAAGAGTCTGTCTTCTTCTACTTAAGTCGGCATTGTGCCTTTTCTATTTAATTCCGAAGCAATTTCTGTGTTTCATCATCAATACGAATGTCAGAGTGATACAGTAAACCTGAAGTGAAGCGTCGGAGTCAATTTCTAGTGTCACAGTAATGGTTCAAAACATTGTCAGTAAGATGAGTCAGTCTTCTTGTACTTAAGTCGGCATTGTGCCTTTTCTATTTAATTCCGACGCAATTTCTGTGTTTCATCGACAATATGAAGGTCAGAGGGATACAGTAAACCTGAAGTGAAGCATCGGAATCTATAACTAGTGTCACAGGAATGGTTCAAAAAATAGACAGTAGAAAGAGTCAATCTTCTTGTACTTAAGTCGGCATTGTGCCTTTTCTATTTAATTCCGATGCTATTTCTGTGTTTCATCGTCAATAAGAAGGTCGGAGGGATACAGTAAACCTGAAGTGAAGCATCGGAATCTATAAGTTGTGTCACAGGAATGGTTCAAAACATAGTCAGTAAGAAGAGTGAGTCTTCTTGTATTTAAGTCGGCATTGTGCCTTTCGTATTTAATTCCGATTCAATTTCGGTGTTTCATCGTCAATAAGAAGGTTCAAGGGATACAGTAAACCTGAAGTGAAGCATCGGAATCTATAACTAGTGTCACAGGTTCGGTTCAAAACATAGACAGTAAGAAGAGTCTGTCTTCTTGTACTTAAGTCGGCATTGTGCCTTTTCTATTTAATTCCGAAGCAATTTCTGTGTTTCATAACCAAAAAGAAGGTCAGAGTGATACAGTAAACCTGAAGTGAAGCATCGGACTCTATAACTAGCGTCACAGGAATGGTTCAAACATAGTCAGTAAGAAGAGTCAGTCTTCTTGTACTTAAGTCGGCATTGTGCCTTTTGTATTTAATTCCGATGCATTTTCTGTGTTTCATCGTCAATAAGAGGGTCAGAGGGATACAGTACACCTGCAGTGAAGCATCGGAATCTATAACTAGTGTCACAGGAATGGTTCAAGTCATAGACAGTAAGAAGAGTCAGTCTTCTTGTACTTATGTCGGCATTGTGCCTTGTCTATTTAATTCCGATGCAATTTCTGTGTTTCATCGTCAATATGAAGGTCAGAGGGATACAGTAAACCTGAAGTGAAGCATCGGAATCTATAACTAGTGTCACAGGAATGGTTCAAATCATGGACAGTATAAAGAGTCAGTCTTCTTGTACTTGTGCCGGCATTGTGCGTTTTGTATTTAATTCCGATGCAATTTCTGATTTTCATCGTCAATAAGAAGGTCAGAGGGATACAGTAAACCTGAAGTAAAGCATCGGAATCTGTATCTAATGTCACAGGAATGGTTCAAAACATAGACAGTAGGAAGAGTCAATCTTCTTGTACTTAAGTCGGCATTGTGCATTTTCTATTTAATTCCGATGCAATTTCTATGTTTCATCGTCCATAAGAAGGTCAGAGGGATACAGTAAACCTGAAGTAAAGCATTGGAATCTATAAGTGGTGTCACAGGAATGTTTCAAAATATAGTCAGTAAGAAGAGACAGTCTTCTTGTACTTAAGTCGGCATTGTGCCTTTCGTATTTAATTCCGATGCAATTTCGGTGTTTCATCGTCAATAAGAAGGTCCAAGTGATACAGTAAACCTGAAGTGAAGCATCGGAGTCTATAACTAGCGTCACAGGAATGCTTCAAAACATAGTCAGTAAGAAGAGTCAGTCTTCTTGTACTTAAATCGGCTTTGTGCCTTTTCTATTTAATTCCGATGCAATTTCTGTGTTTCATCATCAATAAGAATGTCAGAGGGATACAGTAAACCTGAAGTGAATCATCGGAGTCTATAACTAGTGTCACAGGAATGGTTCAAAACATAGTCAGTAAGAAGAGTCAGTCTTCTTGTACTTAAGTCGGCATTGTGCCTTTTCT
The DNA here is from genome assembly GCF_021461395.2 of Schistocerca americana. Classification (NCBI taxonomy): domain Eukaryota; kingdom Metazoa; phylum Arthropoda; class Insecta; order Orthoptera; family Acrididae; genus Schistocerca; species Schistocerca americana. Next base: position 33,386,865 of record NC_060130.1, on the reverse strand, counting down.
ATTTAATTCCGATGCAATATCTGTGTTTCATCGTCAATACGAAGGTCAGAGGGATACAGTAAACCTGAAGTGAAGCATCGGAATCTATAACTAGTGTCACAGGAATGGTTCAAAACATAGACAGTAGGAAGAGTCAGTCTTCATGTACTTAAGTCGGCGTTGTGCCTCGTCTATATAATTCCGATAAAATTTCAGTGTTTCATTATCAATAAGAAGGTCCAAGGGATACAGTAAACCTGAAGGGAGGCATCGGAATCCGTAACTAGTGTCACAGGAATGGTTCGAAACATAGCCAGTAAGAAGAGTCAGTCTTCTTGTACTGAAGTCGGCATTGTGCCTTCTGTATTTAATTTCGATGCAATTTCTGTGTTTCATCGTCAATAAGATGGTCAGAGGGATACAGTAAACCTGAAGGGAAGCATCGAAATCCATAACTAGTGTCACAGGAATGGTTAAAAGCATAGACAGTAAGAAGAGTCAGTCTTCTTGTACTTACGTCGGCATTGTGCCTTTTGTATTTAATTCCGATGGAATTTTTGTGTTTCATCGTCAATAGGAAGGTCCAAGGGATCCAGTACACCTGAAGTGAAGCATCGGAATCTATAACTAGTGTCACAGGAATGGTTCAAAGCATAGACAGTAAGAAGAGTCAGTCTTTTTGTACTTAAGCCGGCATTGTGCCTTTTCTATATATTTCCGATGCAATTTCTGTGTTTCATCGTCCATAAGAAGGTCAGAGGGATACAGTAAACCTGAAGTGAAGCATCGGAATCTATAAGTGGTGTCACAGGAATGGTTCAAAGTATAGTCAGTAAGAAGAGACAGTCTTCTTGTACTTAAGTCGGCATTGTGCCTTTCGTATTTAATTCCGATGCAATTTAGGTGTTTCATCGTCAGTAAGAAGGTCCAAGTGACACAGTAAACCTGAAGTGAAGCATCGGAAACTATTACTAGTGTCACGGGTTCGGTTCAAAACATAGACAGTAAATAGAGTCAGTCTTCTTGTACTTAAGTTGGCATTGAGCCATTTCTACTTCATTCTCATGCAATTGCTGTGTTTCATCGTCAATATGAAGGTCAGAGGGATACAGTAAACCTTAAGTGAAGCATCGGAGTCTATTACTAGTGTCACAGGAATGGGTCAAAACATAGGCAGTAAGAAGAGTCACTCTTCCAGTACTTAAGTCGGCATTGTGCCTTTTCTATTTAATTCCGATGCAATTTCTGTGTTTCATCATCAATAAGAAGGTCCTAGGGATGCAGTACACGTGAAGTGAAGCATCGGATTCTATAACTAGTGTCACAGAAATGGTTCATAACATAGACAGTAAGAAGAGTCAGTCTTCTTGTACTTACGTCGGCATTGTGCCTTTTCTATTTATTTTCGATGCAATTTCTGTGTTTCATCGTCCATAAGAAGGTGAGAGGTATACAGTAAAACTGAAGTGAAGCATCGGAATCTATAAGTGGTGTCACAGGAATGGTTCAAAACATAGTCAGTAAGAAGAGTCAGTCTTCTTGTACTTAAGTCGGCTTTGTGCCTTTCCTATTTAATTCCGATGCAATTTCGGTATTTCAACGTCAATAAGAAGGTCCAAGGGATACAGTAAACCTGAAGTGAAGTATCAGAATCTATAACTAGTGTCACAGGAATGGTTCAAACATAGACTGTAAGAAGAATCTGTCTACTTGTACTTAAGTTGGCATTGTGCCTTTTGTATTTAATTCCGATGCAATTTCTGTGTTTCATCGTCAATACGAAGGTCCAAGGGATAGAGTACACCTGAAGTGAAGCATCGGAATCTATAACTAGTGTCACAGGAATGGTTCAAAAAACAGACAGTAGAAAGAGTCAATCTTCTTGTACTTAAGTCGGCATTGTGCCTTTTGTATTTAATTCCGATGCAATTTCTGTGTTTCATCGTCAATATGAAGGTCCAAGGGATACAGTAAACCTGAAGTGAGGCATCGGAATCTATAACTAGTGTCACAGGAATGGTTCAAAATATAGACCGTAAGAAGAGTCAGTCTTCTTGTACTTAAGTCGGCATTGTGTCTTTTCTGTTTAATTCCGATGCAATTTCTGTGTTTCATCGTCAATAATAAGGTCAGAGGGATACAGTAAAGATGAAGTGAATCATCGGCGTCTATAACTAGTGTTACAGGAATGGTTCAAAACATAGTCAGTAAGATGAGTCAGTCTTCTAGCACTTAAGTCGGCATTGTGCCTTTTCTATTTAATTCTGATGCACTCTCTGTGTTTCATCGTCAATAAGAAGGTCAGAAGGATAGAGTAAACCTGAAGTGAAGCACCGGAATCTATAACTAGTGACACAGGAATGGTTCAAAACATAGACATTAGAAAGGTTCCGTCTTCTTGTACTTAAGTCGGCATTGTGCCTTTTCTATTTTATTCCGGTGCAATTTCTGTGTTTCGTTATAAATAAGAAGATCCAAGGGATACAGTAAACCTGAAGTGAGGCATCGGAATCCATAACTACTGTCACAGGAATGGTGAAAAGCATAGTCAGTAAGAAGAGACAGTCTTCTTGTACTTAAGTCGTCATTGTGCTTTTTGTATTTACTTCCGATGCAATTTCTGTGTTTCATCGTCAATAAGAAGGTCCAAGGGACACAGTAAACCTAAAGTGAAGCATCGGAATCTATAACTAGTGACACAAGAATGGTTCAAAACATAGACAGTAGGAAAAGTCAGACTTCTTGTACTTAAGTCGGCATTGTGATTTTTCTATTTCATTCCGATGCAATTTCACTGTTTCATCGTCAATAAGAATGTCAGAGAGATACAGTAAACCTGAAGTGAAGCATCGGAAACTATAACTAGTGTCACAGGTTCGGTTGAAAACTTAGACAGTAAGTAGAGTCAGTCTTCTTGTACTTAAGTTGGCATTGTGCCATTTCTACCTAATTATGAAGCAATTTCTGTGTTTCATCGTCAATATGAAGGTCAGAGGGATACAGTAAACCTTAAGTGAAGCATCTGGGTCTATAACTAGTGTCTCAAGAATGGTTCAAAACATAGTCAGTAAGAAGAGTCAGTCTTCTTGTACTTAAGTCGGCATTTTTCCTTTTCTATTTAATTCCGATGCAATATCTGTGTCTCATCGTCAATAAGAAGGTCAGAGGGATACAGTAAACCTGAAGTGTGGCATCGGAATCTATAACTAGTGTCACAGGAATGGGTCAAAACATAGGCAAAAGAAGAGTCAGTCTTCCTGTACTGAAGTCGGCATTGTGCCTTTTCTATTTAATACCCATGCAATTTCTGCGTTTCATCATCAATAAGAAGGTCCTAGGGATGCAGTACACCTGAAGTGAAGCATCAGATTCTATAACTAGTGTCACAGGAATGGTTCATAACATAGACAGTAAGAAGAGTCAGTCTTCTTGTACTTACGTCGGCATTGTGCCTTTTCTATTTATTTTCGATGCAATTTCTGTGTTTCAACGTCAATAAGAAGGTCCAAGGGATACAGTAAACCTGAAGTGAAGTATCAGAATCTATAACTAGTGTCACAGGAATGGTTCAAACATAGACTGTAAGAAGAATCTGTCTACTTGTACTTAAGTTGGCATTGTGCCTTTTGTATTTAATTCCGATGCCATATCTGTGTTTCATCGTCAATACGAAGGTCCAAATGATACAGTACACCTGACGTGAAGCATCGGAATCTATAACTAGTGTCACAGGAATGGTTCAAATCATAGACAGTAAGAAGAGTATAGTCTTCTTGTACTTAAGTCGGCATTGTGCCTCCTCTATTTAATTTCGATGCAATTTCTGTGTTTCATCGTCGATAAGAAGGTCAGAGGGATACGGTAAACCTGAAGTGAAGCATCAGAATCTACAACTAGTGTCACAGGAATGGTTCAAAACATAGACAGTAGGAAGAGTCAGTCTTCTTGTACTTGAGTCGGCATTGTGTCTTTTGTATTTCATTCCGATGCAATTTCTGTGTCTCATCGTCAATAAGAAGGTCAGAGGGATACAGTAAACCTGAAGTGAAGCATCGGAATCTATAACTAGGGTCACAGGAATGGTTCAAAACATATCCAGTAGGAAGAGTCAGTCTTCATATACTTAAGTCGGCATTGTGCCTTTTCTATTGAATTCCGATGCAATTTCTGTGTTTCATTATCAATAAGAAGGTCAGAGGGATACAGTAAACCTGAAGTGAAACATCGGAGTTTATAACTAGTGTTACAGGAATGGTTCAAAACATAGTCAGTAAGAAGAGTCAGTCTTCTTGTACTTATGTCGGCATTGTGCCTTTTCTATTTAATTCTGATGCACTATGTGTGTTTCATCGTCAGTAAGAAGGTCAGAGGGATACAGTAATCCTGAAGTGAAGCATCGGAATCTATAACTAGTGACACAGGAATGGTTCAAAATATAGACATTAGGAAGAGTCCGTCTTCTTGTACTTAAGTCGGCATTGTGCCTTTTCTATTTAATTCCGATGCAATTTCTGTGTTTCGTTATCAATAAGAAGATCCAAGGGATACAGTAAACCAGAAGTGAGGCATCGGAATCCATAACTACTGTCACAGGAATGGTTAAAAACATAGTCAGTAAGAAGAGTCAGTCTTCTTCTACTTAAGTCGGCATTGTGCCTTTTCTGTTTAATTCCGATACAATTTCTGTGTTTCATCGTCAATAAGAAGGTCAGAGGGATACAGTCAACCTGAAGTGAAGCATCGGAATCTATAACTAGTCTCACAGGAATGGTTCAAAACATAGCCAGTAGGAAGAGTCAGTCACCTTGTACTTAAGTCGGCATTGTGCTTTTTCTATATAATTCCGATGCAATTTCTGTGTTTCATCGTCAATAAGAAGGTCAGAGGGATATAGTAAATCAGAAGTGAAGCATCAATATCTATAACTAGTGTGACAGGAATGGTTCCAAACATAGACAGTACGAAGAGCCAGTCTTCTTGTACTTAAGTCGGCATTGTACCTTATCTATTTAATTCCCATGCAATTTCTGTGTTTCATCGTCAATAAGAAGGTCTAAGGGATGCAGTACACCTGAAGTGAAGCATCGGAGTGTATAACTAGTGTCTCAGGAATGGTTCAAAACATAGTCACTAAGAAGAGTCAGTCTTCTTGTACTTAAATCGGCATTGTGCCTTTTCTATTTTATTCCGATGCATTTTCTGTGTTTCATCATCAATAATAAGGACAGAGGGATAGAGTAAACATGAAGTGGATCATCGGAGTCTATAACTAGTGTCCCAGGAATGGTTCAAAACATAGTCAGTAAGAAGAGTCAGTCTTCTTGTACTTTAGTCGGCATTGTGCCTTTTCTATTTAATTCCGATGCAATTTCTGTGTTTCATCGTCAATACGAAGGTCAGAGGGATACAGTAAACCTGAAGTGAAGCATCGGAATCTATAACTAGTGTCACAGGAATGGTTCAAAACATAGACAGTAGGAAGAGTCAGTCTTCATGTACTTAAGTCGGCATTGTGTCTCGCCTATATAATTCCGATGCAATTTCTGTGTTTCATTATCAATAAGAAGGTCCAAGGGATACAGTAAAAATGAAGTGAGGCATCGGAATCCGTAACTAGTGTCACAGGAATGGTTCAAAACATAGTCAGTAAGAAGAGTCAGTCTTCTTGTACTTAAGTCGGCATTGTGCCTTCTGTATTTAATTCCGATGCAATTACTGTGTTTCATCGTCAATAAGAAGGTCCAAGGGATACAGTAAACCTGAAGGGAAGCATCGGAATCTATAACTAGTGTCACAGGAATGGTTAAAAGCATAGACAGTAAGAAGAGTCAGTCTGCTTGTACTTAAGTCGGCATTGTGCCTTTTGTATTTAATTCCGATGAAATTTCTGTGTTTCATCGCCAATAAGAAGGTCCAAGGGATGCAGTACACCTGAAGTGAAGCATCGGATTCTATAACTAGTGTCACAGGAATGGTTCATAACATAGACAGTAAGAAGAGTCAGTCTTCTTGTACTTACGTCGGCATTGTGCCTTTTCTATTTATTTTCGATGCAATTTCTGTGTTTCATCGTCCATAAGAAGGTCAGAGGTATACAGTAAAACTGAAGTAAGGCATCGGAATCTATAAGTGGTGTCACAGGAATGGTTCAAAACATAGTCAGTAAGACGAGTCAGTCTTCTTGTACTTAAGTCGGCATTGTGCCTTTCGTATTTAATTCCGATGCAATTTCGGTGTTTCAACGTCAATAAGAAGGTCCAAGGGATACAGTTAACCTGAAGTGAAGTATCAGAATATATAACTAGTGTCACAGGAATGGTTCAAACATAGACCGTAAGAAGAATCTGTCTACTTGTACTTAAGTTGGCATTGTGCCTTTTGTATTTAATTCCGATGCCATATCTGTGTTTCATCGTCAATACGAAGGTCCAAATGATACAGTACACCTGACGTGAAGCATCGGAATCTATAACTAGTGTCACAGGAATGGTTCAAATCATAGACAGTAAGAAGAGTAAAGTCTTCTTGTACTTAAGTCGGCATTGTGCCTCCTCTATTTAATTTCGATGCAATTTCTGTGTTTCATCGTCGATAAGAAGGTCAGAGGGATACGGTAAACCTGAAGTGAAGCATCAGAATCTATAACTAGTGTCACAGGAATGGTTCAAAACATAGACAGTAGGAAGAGTCAGTCTTCTTGTACTTGAGTCGGCATTGTGCCTTTTGTATTTCATTCTGATGCAATTTCTGTGTCTCATCGTCAATAAGAAGGTCAGAGGGATACAGTAAACCTGAAGTGAAGCATCTGAATCTATAACTAGGGTCACAGGAATGGTTCAAAACATATCCAGTAGGAAGAGTCAGTCTTCATATCCTTAAGTCGGCATTGTGCCTTTTTTATTGAATTCCGATGCAATTTCTGTGTTTCATTATCAATAAGAAGGTCAGAGGGATACAGTAAACCTGAAGTGAAGCATCGGAGTTTATAACTAGTGTCACAGGAATGGTGCAGAACATAGTCAGTAAGAAGAGACAGTCTTCTTGTGCTTAGGTCGGCATTGTGCCTTTCGTATTTAATTCCGATGCAATTTCGGTGTTTCATCGTCAATAAGAAGGTCCAAGTGACACAGTAAACCTGAAGTGAAGCATCGGAAACTATAACTAGTGTCACAGGTTCGGTTGAAAACTTAGACAGTAAGTAGAGTCAGTCTTCTTGTACTTAAGTTGGCATTGTGCCATTTCTACCTAATTATGAAGCAATTTCTGTGTTTCATCGTCAATATGAAGGTCAGAGGGATACAGTAAACCTTAAGTGAAGCATCTGGGTCTATAACTAGTGTCTCAAGAATGGTTCAAAACATAGTCAGTAAGAAGAGTCAGTCTTCTTGTACTTAAGTCGGCATTTTGCCTTTTCTATTTAATTCCGATGCAATATCTGTGTCTCATCGTCAATAAGAAGGTCAGAGGGATACAGTAAACCTGAAGTGTGGCATCGGAATCTATAACTAGTGTCACAGGAATGGGTCAAAACATAGGCAAAAGAAGAGTCAGTCTTCCTGTACTGAAGTCGGCATTGTGCCTTTTCTATTTAATACCCATGCAATTTCTGCGTTTCATCATCAATAAGAAGGTCCTAGGGATGCAGTACACCTGAAGTGAAGCATCAGATTCTATAACTAGTGTCACAGGAATGGTTCATAACATAGACAGTAAGAAGAGTCAGTCTTCTTGCACTTACGTCGGCATTGTGCCTTTTCTATTTATTTTCGATGCAATTTCTGTGTTTCAACGTCAATAAGAAGGTCCAAGGGATACAGTAAACCTGAAGTGAAGTATCAGAATCTATAACTAGTGTCACAGGAATGGTTCAAACATAGACTGTAAGAAGAATCTGTCTACTTGTACTTAAGTTGGCATTGTGCCTTTTGTATTTAATTCCGATGCCATATCTGTGTTTCATCGTCAATACGAAGGTCCAAATGATACAGTACACCTGACGTGAAGCATCGGAATCTATAACTAGTGTCACAGGAATGGTTCAAATCATAGACAGTAAGAAGAGTATAGTCTTCTTGTACTTAAGTCGGCATTGTGCCTCCTCTATTTAATTTCGATGCAATTTCTGTGTTTCATCGTCGATAAGAAGGTCAGAGGGATACGGTAAACCTGAAGTGAAGCATCAGAATCTATAACTAGTGTCACAGGAATGGTTCAAAACATAGACAGTAGGAAGAGTCAGTCTTCTTGCACTTGAGTCGGCATTGTGTCTTTTGTATTTCATCCCGATGCAATTTCTGTGTCTCATCGTCAATAAGAAGGTCAGAGGGATACAGTAAACCTGAAGTGAAGCATCGGAATCTATAACTAGGGTCACAGGAATGGTTCAAAACATATCCAGTAGGAAGAGTCAGTCTTCATATACTTAAGTCGGCATTGTGCCTTTTCTATTGAATTCCGATGCAATTTCTGTGTTTCATTATCAATAAGAAGGTCAGAGGGATACAGTAAACCTGAAGTGAAGCATCGGAGTTTATAACTAGTGTTACAGGAATGGTTCAAAACATAGTCAGTAAGAAGAGTCAGTCTTCTTGTACTTATGTCGGCATTGTGCCTTTTCTATTTAATTCTGATGCACTATGTGTGTTTCATCGTCAGTAAGAAGGTCAGAGGGATACAGTAATCCTGAAGTGAAGCATCGGAATCTATAACTAGTGACACAGGAATGGTTCAAAATATAGACATTAGGAAGAGTCCGTCTTCTTGTACTTAAGTCGGCATTGTGCCTTTTCTATTTAATTCCGATGCAATTTCTGTGTTTCGTTATCAATAAGAAGATCCAAGGGATACAGTAAACCAGAAGTGAGGCATCGGAATCCATAACTACTGTCACAGGAATGGTTAAAAACATAGTCAGTAAGAAGAGTCAGTCTTCTTGTACTTAAGTCGTCATTGTGCCTTTTGTATTTACTTCCGATTCAATTTCTGTGTTTCGTCGTCAATAAGAAGGTCCAAGGGACACAGTAAACCTAAAGTGAAGCATCGGAATCTATAACTAGTGACACAGGAATGGTTCAAAACATAGTCAGTAAGAAGAGTCAGTCTTCTTCTACTTAAGTCGGCATTGTGCCTTTTCTATTTAATTCCGATGCAATTTCTGTGTTTTATCGTCAATAAGAAGGTCAGTGAGATATAGTAAACCTGAAGTGAAGCATCGGAATCTATAACTAGTGTCACAGGGATGGTTCAAAACATAGACAGTAGGGAGAGTGAGACTTCTTGTACTTAAGTCGGCATTGTGCCTTTTCTATTTAATTCCGATGCAATTTCTGTGTTTCGTCGTCAATAAGAAGGTCAGAGGGAGACTGTAAACCTGAAGTGAAGTATAAGAATCTACAACTAGTGTCACAGGAATGGTTCAAAGCATAGACAGTAAGAAGAATCTGTCTACTTGTACTTAAGTCGGCAATGTGCCTTTTGTATTTATTTCGATGCTATTTCTGTGTTTCATCGTCAATAAGAAGGTCCAAGGGATACAGTACACCTGAAGTGAAGCATCGGAATCTATAACTAGTGTCACAGGAATGGTTGAAATCATAGACAGTAAGAAGAGTCAGTCTTCTTGTATTTAAGTCGGCATTGTGCCTCTTCTATTTAATTCCGATGCAATTTTTGTGTTTCATCGTCAATAAGAAGGTCAGAGGGATACAGTAAACCTGAAGTGATGCACCAGAATCTATAACTAGTGTCACAGGAATGGTTCAAAACATAGACTGTGGGAAGAGTCAGTCTTCTTGTACTTGAGTCGGCATTGTGCCTTTTGTATTTAATTCCGATGCAATTTCTGTGTTTCATCGTCAATAAGAAGGTCAGAGGGATACAGTAAACCTGAAGTGAAGCATCAGAATCTATAACTAGTGTCACAGGAATGGTTCAAGGCATAGACAGTAAGAAGAGTCAGTCTTCTTGTACTTAAGTCGGCATTGTGCCTTTTCTGTTTAATTCCGATACAATTTCTGTGTTTCATCGTCAATAAGAAGGTCAGAGGGATACAGTCAACCTGAAGTGAAGCATCGGAATCTATAACTAGTCTCACAGGAATGGTTCAAAACATAGCCAGTAGGAAGAGTCAGTCACCTTGTACTTAAGTCGGCATTGTGCTTTTTCTATATAATTCCGATGCAATTTCTGTGTTTCATCGTCAATAAGAAGGTCAGAGGGATATAGTAAATCAGAAGTGAAGCATCAATATCTATAACTAGTGTGACAGGAATGGTTCCAAACATAGACAGTACGAAGAGCCAGTCTTCTTGTACTTAAGTCGGCATTGTACCTTATCTATTTAATTCCCATGCAATTTCTGTGTTTCATCGTCAATAAGAAGGTCTAAGGGATGCAGTACACCTGAAGTGAAGCATCGGAGTGTATAACTAGTGTCTCAGGAATGGTTCAAAACATAGTCACTAAGAAGAGTCAGTCTTCTTGTACTTAAATCGGCATTGTGCCTTTTCTATTTTATTCCGATGCAATTTCTGTGTTTCATCATCAATAATAAGGACAGAGGGATAGAGTAAACATGAAGTGGATCATCGGAGTCTATAACTAGTGTCCCAGGAATGGTTCAAAACATAGTCAGTTAGAAGAGTCAGTCTTCTTGTACTTTAGTCGGCATTGTGCCTTTTCTATTTAATTCCGATGCAATTTCTGTGTTTCATCGTCAATACGAAGGTCAGAGGGATACAGTAAACCTGAAGTGAAGCATCGGAATCTATAACTAGTGTCACAGGAATGGTTCAAAACATAGACAGTAGGAAGAGTCAGTCTTCATGTACTTAAGTCGGCATTGTGTCTCGCCTATATAATTCCGATGCAATTTCTGTGTTTCATTATCAATAAGAAGGTCCAAGGGATACAGTAAAAATGAAGTGAGGCATCGGAATCCGTAACTAGTGTCACAGGAATGGTTCAAAACATAGTCAGTAAGAAGAGTCAGTCTTCTTGTACTTAAGTCGGCATTGTGCCTTCTGTATTTAATTCCGATGCAATTACTGTGTTTCATCGTCAATAAGAAGGTCCAAGGGATACAGTAAACCTGAAGGGAAGCATCGGAATCTATAACTAGTGTCACAGGAATGGTTAAAAGCATAGACAGTAAGAAGAGTCAGTCTGCTTGTACTTAAGTCGGCATTGTGCCTTTTGTATTTAATTCCGATGAAATTTCTGTGTTTCATCGCCAATAAGAAGGTCCAAGGGATGCAGTACACCTGAAGTGAAGCAGCGGAATCTATAACTAGTGTCACAGGAATGGTTCAAAGCATAGACAGTAAGAAGAGTCAGTCTTCTTGTACTTAAGCCGGCATTGTGCCTTTTCTATATATTTCCGATGCAATTTCTGTGTTTCATCGTCCATAAGAAGGTCAGAGGGATACAGTAAACCTGAAGTGAAGCATCGGAATCTATAAGTGGTGTCACAGGAATGGTTCAAAATATAGTCAGTAAGAAGGGACAGTCTACTTGTACTTAAGTCGGCATTGTGCCGTTCGTATTTAATTCCCATGCAATTTCGGTGTTTCATCGTCAATAAGAAGGTCCAAGTGACACAGTAAACCTGAAGTGAAGCATCGAAAGCTATAACTAGTGTCACAGGTTCGGTCAAAACATAGACAGTAAGAAGAGTCAGTCTTCTTGTACTTAAGTTGGCATTGTGCCACTTCTACTTAATTCTGATGCAATTTCTGTGTTTCATCGTCAATATGAAGGTCAGAGGGATACAGTAAACCTTAAGTGAAGCATCGGAGTCTATAACTAGTGTCACAGGAATGGTTCAAAACATAGTCAGTAAGAAGAGTCAGTCTTCTTGTACTTAAGTCGGCATTTTGCCTTTTCTATTTAATTCCGATGCAATATCTGTGTTTCATCGTCAATAAGAAGGTCAGAGGGGTACAGTAAACATGAAGTGTGGCATCGGAATCTATAACTAATGTCACAGGAATGGGTCAAAACATAGGCAGTAAGAAGAGTCAGTCTTCCTGTACTTAAGTCGGCATTGTGCCTTTTCTATTTAATTCCGATGCAATTTCTGTGTTTCGTCGTCAATAAGAAGGTCAGAGGGAGACAGTAAACCTGAAGTGAAGTATCAGAATCTATAACTAGTGTCACAGGAATGGTTCAAGCATAGACAGTTAGAAGAATCTGTCTACTTGTACTTAAGTCGGCAATGTGCCTTTTGTATTTAATTTCGATGCAATTTCTGTGTTTCATCGTCAATAAGAAGGTCCAAGGGATACAGTACCCTTGAAGTGAAGCATCGGAATCTATAACTAGTGTCACACGAATATTTCATATCATAGACAGTAAGAAGAGTCAGTCTTCTTGTATTTAAGTCGGCATTGTGCCTCTTCTATTTAATTCCGATGCAATTTTTGTGTTTCATCGTCAATAAGAAGGTCAGAGGGATACAGTAAACATGAAGTGAAGCATCAGAATCTATAACTAGTGTCACAGGAATGGTTCAAAACATAGACAGTGGGAAAAATCAGTCTTCTTGTACTTCAGTCGGCATTGTGCCTTTTGTATTTAATTCCGATGCAATTTCTGTGTTTCATCGTCAATAAGAAGGTCAGAGGGATACAGTAAACCTGAAGTGAAGCATCAGAATCTATAACTAGTGTCACAGGAATGGTTCAAGACATAGCCAGTAGGAAGAGTCAGTCTTCTTGTACTTAAGTCGGCATTGTGAATTTTCTATTTAATTCCGTTGGAATTTCTGTGTTTCATCGTCAATAAGAAGGTAAGAGGGATACAGTTAACCTGAAGTGAAGCATCGGAATCAATAAACGGTGTCACAGGAATGGTTCAAAACATAGTCAGTAAGAAGAGTCAGTCTTCCTGTTCTTAAGTCGTCATTGTGCCTTTTCTATTTAATTCCGATGCGATTTCAGTGTTTCATCGTCAATAAGAAGGTCCAAGGGATACAGTAAACCTATAGTGAAGCATCGGAATCTATAACTAGTGTCACAGGAATGATTCAAAACATAGACAGTAAGAAGTGTCAGTCTTCTTGTACTTAAGTCGGCATTGTGCCTTTTGTATTTAATTCCGATGCAATTTTTGTGTTTCATCGTCAATAAGGAGGCCAGAGGGATACAGTAAACCTGAAGCGAAGCATCGGAATCTACAACTAGTGTCACAGGAATGGTTCAAATCATAGACAGTAAGATGAGTCAGTCTTCTTGTACATAAGTCGGCATTGTGCCTTTTTTTTTTAATTCCGATGCAATTTCTGTGATTCATCGTCAATAAGAAGTTCCAAGGGATGCAGTAAACCTGAAGTGAAGCATCGGAATCTAAAACTAGTGTCACAGGAATGGTTCAAATCATAGACAGTAAGAAGAGTCAGTCATCTTGTAACTAAAGGCATTGTGCATTTTCTATTTAGTTCCGATGCAATTTCTGTGATTCATCGTCAATAAGAAGGTCCAAGGGATACAGTAAACCTGAAGTGAAGCATCGGAATCTATAACTAGTGTCATAGGAATGGTTCGAATCATAGCCAGTAAGAAGAGTCAGTCTTCTTGTACCTAACGGCATTGTGCATTTTCTATTTAATTCCGATGCAGTTTCTGTATTTCATCGGCAATTAGAAGGTCAAAGGGATACAGTAAACCTGAAGTGAAGAATCGGAATCTATAACTAGTGTCGCATTAATGGTTCAAAACAAAGACAATAGGAAGAGTCATTCTTCTTGTACTTAAGTTAGCATTGTTGCTTTTCTATTTAATTCCGATGCAATTTCTGTGTTTCATCGTCAATAAGAAGGTCAGAGGGATACAATAAACCTGAAGTGAATCATCGGAATCTATAACTAGTGTCACAGGAATGGTTCAAAACATAGACAGTAGGAAGAGTCAGTCTACATGTACTTAAGTCGGCATTGTGCCTTTTGTATTTCATTCCGATGAAATTTCTGTGTTTCATCGTCAATAAGAAGGTCAGAGGGATACAGTAAACCTGAAGTGAAGCATCAGAATCTATAACTAGTGTCACAGGAATGATTCAAAACATAGACAGTAAGAAGTTGCAGTCTACTTGTACTTAAGTCAGCATTGTGCATTTTCTGTTTAATTCCGATGCAATTTCTGTGTTTCATCGTCAATAAGAAGGTCAGAGGGTACAGTAAATCTGAAGCGAAGCATCGGAATCTATAATTAGTGTCACAGGAATGGTTAAAAAATAGACAGTAAGAAGAGTCAGTCTTCTTGTACTTAATTAGGCATTGTGCCCTTAGTATTTAAATCCGATGCAATTTCTGTGTTTCATCGTCAATACGAAGGTGCAAGGGATACAGTAAACGTATAATGAAGCATCGGAATCTAAAACTGGTCTCACAGGAAATGATCACAACATAGTCAGTAAGAAGAGTCAGTCTTCTTGTACTTAAGTCAGCATTGTGCCTTTTGTATTTAATTCCGATGCAATTTCTGTGTTTCACCGTCAATAAGAAGGTCAGAGGGATACAGTAAACCTGAAGTGAAGCATCGGAATCTCTAACTAGTGTCACAGGAATGGTTTGATACATAAACATTGGGTAGAGTCAGTCTTCTTTTACTTAAGTCGGCATTGTGCCTTTTCTATTTAATTCCGATTCCATTTCTGTGTTTCGTCGTCAATAAGAAGGTCCAAAGGATACAGTAAGTCTGACGTGAAGAATCGGAATCTATAATTAGTGACAAAGGAATGTTTCAAAACATAGACAGTGAGAGGCGTCAGTCTTCTTGAACTGAAGTCGGCATTCTGCCTTTTCTATTTAATTCCGATGCAATTTCTGTGCTTCATCGTCGTTAAGTAGGTCCAAGGGATACAGTAAACCTGAAGTGAAGCATCGGAATCTATAACTAGTGTCACAGGAAAGTTTCAAAACATAGATAGTAAGAAGAGTCATTCCTCTTGTAATTAAGTCGGCATTGTGCATTTTGTATCTAATTCCGATGCAATTTCTGTGTTTCATCGGCAATTAGTAAGTCACAGGGATACAGTAAACCTGAAGTGAAGCATCGGAATCTATAACTAGTGTCACAGGAATGGTTCAAAACGTAGACAGTATGAAGAGTCAGTCTACTTGTACTTAAGTCGGCATTGTGCCTTTTGTTTTTAATTCCGATGCAATTTCTGTGTTTCATCGTCATTAAGAAGGTCCAAGGGATACAGTAAACATATAGTGAAGCATCGGAATCTAAAACTGGTATCACAGGAAATGTTCAAAACATAGTCAGTAAGAAGAGTCAGTCTTCTTGTACTTATGTCGGCATTGTGCCTTTTGTATTTAATTCCGATGCAATTTCTGTGTTTCATCGTCAATAAGATGGTCAGAGGGATACAGTAATCTTGAAGTGAAGCATCGGAATCTATAACTGGAATCACAGGAATGGTTCAAAACATAGACGTTAGGTAGAGTCTGTCTTCTTGTACTTAAGTCGGCATTGTGCCTTTTCTATTTCATTCCGATGCTATTTCTGTGTTTCATCGCCAATAAGAAGGTCAGAGGGATACAGTGAACCTGAAGTGAAGCATCGGAATCTATAACTAGTGTCACAGGAATGGTTCAAAACATAGACATTAGGTAGAGTCAGTCTTCTTGTACCTAAGTCGGCATTGTGCCTATTCTATTTAATTCCGATGCAATTTCTGTGTTTCGTCGTCCTTAAGATGGTCCTAGGGATACAATAAATCTGCAGTGAATCATCGGAATCTATAACTAGTGTCACAGGAATGGTTCAAAACAAGACTTTAAGAAGAGTCAGTCTTCTTGTACCTAAGTCGGCACTGTGCCTTTTGTATTTATTTCCGATGCAATTTCTGTGTTTCATCGTAATAAGAAGGTCCAAGGGATACAGTAAACCTGAAGTGAAGCATCGGAATCTGTAACTAGTGTCACAGGAATGGTTCAAAACAGAGACAGGAAGAAGAGTCTGTCTTCTTGTACTTAAGTCGGCATTGTGCCTTTTGTATTTAATTCCGATGCAATTTCTGTGTTTCATCGTCAATAAGATGGACAGAGGGATACAGTAAACCTGAAGTGAAGCATCGGAATCTATAACTAGTGTCACAGGAATGGTTCAAAGCATAGACATTAAGAAGAGTCAGTCTTCTTGTACTTAAGTCGGCACTGTGCCTTTTGTATTTATTTCCGATGCAATTTCTGTGTTTCATCGTCAATAAGAAGGTCCAAGGGATACAGTAAGCATATAGTGAAGCATCGGAATCTAAACCTGGTCTCACAGGAAATGTTCAAAACATAGTCAGTAAGAAGAGTCAGTCTTCTTGTACTTAAGTCGGCATTGTGCCTTTTGTATTTAATTTCGATGCAATTTCAGTGTCTCATCGTCAATAAGAAGGTCACAGGGATACAGTACACCTGAAGTGAAGCTTCGGAATCTATAACTAATGCCACAGGAATGGTTTAAATCATAGACAGTAAGATGAGTCAGTCTTCTTGTACATAAGTCGGCATTGTGCCTTTTCTATTTAATTCCGATGCAATTTCTGTGATTCAACGTCAAAAAGAAGGTCCAAGGGATACAGTAAACCTGAAGTGAAGCAGCGGAATCTATAACTAGTGTCACAGGAATGGTTCAAAACATAGACAGTAAGAAGAGTCAGTCTTCTTGTACTTAAGTCGGCATTGTGCCTTTTCTATTTAATTCCGATGCTATTTCTGTGTTTCATCTTCAATAGGAGGGTCAGAGGGATACAGTAAACCAGAAGTGAAGCATCGGAATCTATAACTAGTGTCACGGGGATGGTTCAAAGCATAGACAGTAAGAAGTGTCAGTCTTCTTGTACTTAAGTCGGCAATGTGCCTTTTCTATTTAATTCCGATGCAATTTCTGTGTTTCATCGTCAATAAGAAGGGCAGAGGGATACAGTAATCCTGAAGTGACGCATCGGAATCTATAACTAGTGTCACAGGAATGGTTCAAAACATAGACAATAGGAAGGGTCAGTCTACTTGTACATAAGTCGGCATTGTGCCTTTTCTATTTAATTCCGATGCAATTTCTGTGTTTCGTCGTCAATAAGAAGGTCAAAGGTATACAGTAAACCTGACGTGGACCATCGGAATCTATAACTTGTGTCACAGGAATGTCTCAAAACATAGACAGTGAGAAGAGTCAGTCCTCTTGTACTCAAGTCAGCATTGTCCTTTTTGTATTTAATTCCGATGCAGATTCTTTGTTTCTTCGGCAATTAGAAGGTCAGAAGGATACAGAAAACCTGACGTTAAGCATCGGAATCTGTAGCTAGTGTCACATGAATGGTTCAAAATATAGATAGTAGGAAAAGTCAGTCTTCTTGTACTTAAGTCGGCATTGTGCCTTTTCTATTTAATTGCGATGCAATTTCTGTGTTTCGTCGTCCTGAACATGTTCCAAGGGATACAGTAAATCTGAAGTGAAGCATCAGAATCTATAACTAGTGTCACAGGAATGGTTCAGAACATATACAGTAAGAAGAGTCAGTCTTCTTGTACTTAGGTCGGCATTGTGCCCTTTATATTACTTCCGATGCAATTTCTGTGTTTCATCGTCAATAAGAAGGTCAGAGGGATACAGTAAACCTGAAGTGAAGCATCGGAATCTATAACTAGTGTCACAGTAATGGATTAAAACATAGACAGTAAGATGAGTCAGTCTTCTTGTACATAAGTGGGCATTGTGCCTTTTCTATTTACTTCCGATGCAATTTCTGGGATTCATCGTCAAAAAGAAGGTCCAAGGGATAAAGTAAACCTGAAGTGAAGCATCGGAATCTATAACTAGTGTCACAGGAATGGTTCAAAACATAGACAGTAAGAAGAGTCAGTCTTCTTGTACTTAAGTCGGCATTGTGCCTTTTCTGTTTCATTCCGATTCTATTTCTGTGTTTCATCTTCAATAGGAAGGTCAGAGGAGTACAGTAAACCTGAAGTGAAGCATCGGAATCTATAACTAGTGTCACAGGAATGGTTAAAACATAGACAGTAAGAAGAGTCAGTCTTCTTGTACTTATGTCGGCATTGTGCATTTTCTGTTTAATTCCGATGCAATTTCTGTGTTTCATCGTCAATAAGAAGGCAGAGGGATACAGTAAACCTACAGTGAAGCATCGGAATCTATAACTAGTGTCACAGGAATGTTTCAAAACATAGACAGTAAGAAGAGTCAGTCCTCTTGTACTTAAGTCGGCATTGTGCTTTTTGTATTTAATTCCGATGCAATTTCTGTGTTTCATCGTCAATAAGAAGGTTAGAGGGATACAGTAAACCTGAAGTGAAGCATCAGAATCTGTAACTAGTGTCACAGGAATGGTTCGAAACATAGACAGTAAGAAGAGTCAGTCTACTTGTACTTAAGACGGCATTGTCTCTTTTGTATTTAATTCCGATGCAATATCTGTGTTTCATCGTCAATAAGAAGGTCCAAATAATACAGTACACCTGAAGTGAAGCATCGGAAACTATAACTAGTGTCACAGGAATGGTTCAAATCATAGACAGTAAGAAGAGTCTGTCTTCTTGTACTTAAGTCAGCATTGTGCCTTTTCTACTGAATTCCGATGCAATTTCTATGTTTCATCGTCAATAAGAAGGTCAGAGGGATACAGTAAACCTGAAGTGAAGCATCGGAATCTATAACTAGTGTCACAGGAATGGTTAAAAATTAGACAGTAAGAAGAGTCAGTCTTCTTGTACTTAATACGGCACTGTGCCTTTTGCATTTAATTCCGATGCAATTTCTGTGTTTCATCGTCAATAAGAAGGTCCAAGGGATACTGTAAACATATAGTGAAGCAGCGGAATCAAAAACTGGTCTCACAGGAAATGTTCACAACACAGTCAGTAAGAAGAGTCAGTCTTCTTGTACTTAAGTCTGCATTGTGCGTTTTGAACTTAATTCCGATGCAATTTCTGTGTTTCATCGTCAATAAGAAGGTCAGAGGGATACAGTAAACCTGAAGGGAAGCATCGGAATCTGGAACTAGTGTCACAGGAATGGTTCAAATCATAGACATTAGGTAGAGTCAGTCTTCTTGTACCTAAGTCGGCATTGTGCCTTTTCTATTTAATTCCGATGCTATTTCTATGTTTCGTCGTCAATAAGATGGTCCAAGAGATACAGTAAATCTGAAGTGAAGCATCGGAATCAATAACTGGTGTCACAGGAATGGTTCAAAACATAGACATTAAGAAGAGTCAGTCTTCTTGTACTTATGTCGGCATTGTGCAATTTGTATTTAATTCCGATGAAATTTCTGTGCTTCATCGTCGATCAGAAGGTCCAAGGGATACAGTAAACCTGAAGTGAAGCATCAGAATCTATAACTAGAGTCACAGGAATGGTTCAAAACATATACAGTAAGAAGAGTCAGTCTTCTTGTACTTAAGTCGGCATTGTGCCTTTTCTATTTAATTCCTTTGCCATTTCTGTGTTTCATCTTCAATATGAAGGTGAGAGGTATACAGTAAACCTGAAGTGAAGCATAGGAATCTATAACTAGTGTCACGGGGATGGTTCAAAGCATAGACAGTAAGAAGAGTCAGTCCACTTGTACTTAAGTCGGCATTGTGCCTTTTCTATTTAATTCTGATGCAATTTCTGTGTTTCATCGTCAATAAGAAGGGCAGAGGGATACAGTAAACCTGAAGTGAAGCATCGGAACCTATAACAAGTGTCACAGGATTGGTTCAAAACATAGACAATAGGAAGGGTCAGTGTTCTTGTACTTAAGTCGGCATTGTGCCTTTTCTATTTAATTCCGATGCAATTTCTGTGTTACGTCGTCAATAAGAAAGTCCAAGGTATACAGTAAACCTGAAGTGGAGCATCGGAATCTATTACTAGTGTCACAGGAATGTTTCAAAACATAGACAGTAAGAAGAGTCAGCCCTCTTATACTCAAGTCAGCATTGTGCTTTTTGTATCTAATTCCCATGCAATTTCTTTGTTTCTTCGGCAATTAGAAGGTCAGAGGGATACAGTAAACCTGAAGTTAAGCATCGGAATCTATAACTAGTGTCACAGGAATGGTTCAAAACATTGACAATAGGAAGTTTCAGTCTTCTTGTACTTAAGTCGGCATTGTGCCTTTTGTATTTAATTCCGACGCTATTTCTGTGTTTCATCGTCCATAAGAAGGTCAGAGAGATAAAGTAAACCTGAATTGAAGCATCGGAATCTATAACTAGTGTCACAGGAATGGTTCAAAACATTGACAGTAAGAAGAGTCAGTCTACTTGTACTTATGTCGGCATTGTGCCCGTTTGTATTTAATTCCGATGCAATATCTGTGCTTCATCGTCAATAACAAGGTCCAAGGGGTACAGTACACCTGAAGTGAAGCATCGGAATCTATAACTAGTGTCACAGGAATGGTTCAAATCATAGACACTAATAAGAGTCTGTCTTCTTGTACTAAAGTCAGCATTGTGCCTTTTCTATTTAATTCCGATGCAATTTCTATGTTTCATCGTCAATAAGAAGGTCCAAGGAATACAGTAAACATATAGTGAAGCATCGGAATCTAAAACTGGTCTCACAGGAAATGTTCAAAACATAGTCAGTAAGAAGAGTCAGTCTTCTTGTACTTAAGTCGGCATTGTGCCTTTTGTATTTAATTCCGATGCAATTTCTATGTTTCATCGTCAATAAGAAGGGCAGAGGGATACAGTAATCCTGAAGTGACGCATCGGAATCTATAACTAGTGTCACAGGAATGGTTCAAAACATAGACAATAGGAAGGGTCAGTCTACTTGTACATAAGTCGGCATTGTGCCTTTTCTATTTAATTCCGATGCAATTTCTGTGTTTCGTCGTCAATAAGAAGGTCCAAGCTATACAGTAAACCTGACGTGGACCATCGGAATCTGTAACTAGTGTCACAGGAATGTCTCAAAACATAGACAGTGATAAGAGTCAGTCCTCTTGTACTCAAGTCAGCATAGTGCTTTTTGTATTTAATTCCGATGCAGATTCTGTGTTTCTTCGGGAATTATAAGGTCAGAGGGATACAGAAAACCTGACGTTAAGCATCGGAATCTGTAGCTAGTGTCACACGAATGGTTCAAAATAGAGACAGTAGGAAGAGTCAGTCTTCTTGTACTTAAGTCGGCATTGTGCCTTTTCTATTTAATTGCGATGCAATTTCTGTGTTTCGTCGTCCTGAAGATGTTCCAAGGGATACAGTAAATCTGAAGTGAAGCATCAGAATCTATAACTAGTGTCACAGGAATGGTTCATAACATAGACAGTAAGATGAGTCAGTCTTCTTGTACTTAAGTCGGCATTGTGCGTTTTGTATTTAATTCCGATGCAATTTCTGTGATTCATCGTCGTTAAGAAGGTCCAAGGGATACAGTAAACCTGAAGTGAAGCATCGGAATCTATAACTAGTGTCACAGGAATTGTTCAAACATAGACAGTAAGAAGAGTCAGTCTTCTTGTACTTAAGTCGGCATTGCGCCTTTTGTATTAAATTCCGATGAAATTTCTTTGTTTCATCGGCAATAAGAAGGTCCACGGGATACAGTAAACCTAAAGTGAAGCATCGGAATCTATAACTAGTGTCTTAGGAATGGTTCAAAACATAGACAGTAACAAGAGTCAGTCTTCTTGTACTTTGGTCGGCATTGTGCCCTTTATATTACTTCCGATGCAATTTCTGTGTTTCATCGTCAATAAGAAGGTCAGAGGGATACAGTAAACCTGAAGTGAAGCATCGGAATCTATAACTATTGTCACAGTAATGGATTAAAACATAGACAGTAAGATGAGTCAGTCTTCTTGTACATAAGTGGGCATTGTGCCTTTTCTATTTAATTCCGATGCAATTTCTGGGATTCATCGTCAAAAAGAAGGTCCAAGGGATAAAGTAAACCTGACGTGAAGCATAGGAATCTATAACTAGTGTCACAGGAATGGTTCAAAACATAGACAGTAAGAAGAGTCAGTCTTCTTGTACTTAAGTCGGCATTGTGCCTTTTCTATTTAATTCCGATGCTATTTCTGTGTTTCATCTTCAATAGGAAGGTCAGAGGGGTACAGTAAACCTGAAGTGAAGCATCGGAATCTATAACTAGTGTCACAGGAATGGTTAAAACATAGACAGTAAGAAGAGTCAGTCTTCCTGTACTTAAGTCGGCATTGTGCATTTTCTATTTAATTACAGTAAGAAGAGTCAGTCTTCTTGTACTTAAGTCGGCATTGTGCATTTTCTATTTAATTCCGATGTAATTTCTGTGTTTCATCGTCAATACGAAGGGCAGAGGGATACAGTAAACCTACAGTGAAGCATCGGAATCTATAACTAGTGTCACAGTAATGTTTCAAAAGATAGACAGTAAGAAGAGTCAGTCCTCTTGTATTTAAGTCGGCATTGTGCTTTTTGTATTTAATTCCGATGCAATTTCTGTGTTTCATCGTCAATAAGAAGGTTAGAGGGATACAGTAAACCTGAAGTGAAGCATCAGAATCTGTAACTAGTGTCACAGGAATGGTTCGAAACATAGACAGTAAGAAGAGTCAGTCTACTTGTACTTAAGACGGCATTGTCCATTTTGTATTTAATTCCGATGCAATATCTGTGTTTCATCGTCAATAAGAAGGTCCAAGGAATACAGTACACCTGAAGTGAAGCATCGGAAACCATAACTAGTGTCACAGGAATGGTTCAAATCATAGACAGTAAGAAGAGTCTGTCTTCTTGTACTTAAGTCAGCATTGTGAATTTTCTGTTTAATTCCGATGCAATTTCTATGTTTCATCGTCAGTAAGAAGGTCAGAGGGATACAGTAAACCTGAAGTGAAGCATCGGAATCTATAACTAGTGTCACAGGAATGGTTAAAAATTAGACAGTAAAAAGAGTCAGTCTTCTTGTACTTAAGTCGGCACTGTGCCTTTTGTATTTAATTCCGATGCAATTTCTGTGTTTCATCGTCAATAAGAAGGTCCAAGGGATACAGGAAACATATAGTGAAGCAGCGGAATCTAAAACTGGTCTCACAGGAAATGTTCACAACATAGTCAGTAAGAAGAGTCAGTCTTCTTGTACTTAAGACTGCATTGTGCGTTTTGAACTTAATTCCGATGCAATTTCTGTGTTTCATCGTCAATAAGAAGGTCAGAGGGATACAGTAAACCTGAAGGGAAGCATCGGAATCTGGAACTGGTGTCACAGGAATGGTTCAAATCATAGACATTAGGTAGAGTCAGTCTTCTTGTACCTAAGTCGGCATTGTGCCTTTTCTATTTAATTCCGATGCAATTTCTATGTTTCGTCGTCAATAAGATGGTCCAAGAGATACAGTAAATCTGAAGTGAAGCTTCGGAATCAATAACTAGTGTCACAGGAATGGTTCAAAACATAGACATTAAGAAGAGTCAGTCTTCTTGTACTTAAGTCGGCATTGTGCATTTTGTATTTAATTCCGATGCAATTTCTGTGTTTCATCGTCGATAAGAAGGTCCAAGGGATACAGTAAACCTGAAGTGAAGCATCGGAATCTATAACTAGTGTCACAGGAATTGTTCAAACATAGACAGTAAGAACAGTCAGTCTTCTTGTACTTAAGTCGGCATTGTGCCTTTTGTATTTGATTCCGTCGAAATTTCTTTGTTTCATCGTCAATCAGAAGGTCCAAGGGATACAGTAAACCTGAAGTGAAGCATCGGAATCTATAACTAGAGTCACAGGAATGGTTCAAAACATATACAGTAAGAAGAGTCAGTCTTCTTGTACTTAAGTCGGCATTGTGCCTTTTCTATTTGATTCCGATGCTATTTCTGTGTTTCATCTTCAATATGAAGGTGAGAGGGATACAGTAAACCTGAAGTGAAGCATCGGAATCTATAACTAGTGTCACGGGGATGGTTCAAAGCATAGACAGTAAGAAGAGTCAGTCCTCTTGTACTTAAGTTGGCATTGTGCCTTTTCTATTTAATTCCGATGCAATTTCTGTGTTTCATCGTCAATAAGAAGGGCAGAGGGATACAGTAAACCTGAAGTGAAGCATCGGAAACTAAAACTAGTGTCACAGGATTGGTTCAAAACATAGACAATAGGAAGGGTCAGTCTTCTTGTACTTAAGTCGGCATTGTGCCTTTTCTATTTAATTCCGATGCAATTTCTGTGTTTCGTCGTCAATAAGAAGGTCCAAGGTGTACAGTAAACCTGAAGTGGAGCATCGGAATCTATAACTAGTGTCACAGGAATGGTTCAAATCATAGACACTAATAAGAGTCTGTCTTCTTGTACTAAAGTCAGCATTGTGAATTTTCTATTTAATTCCGATGCAATTTCTATGTTTCATCGACAATAAGAATGTCAGAGGGATACAGTAAACCTGAAGGGAAGCATCGGAATCTATAACTAGTGTCACAGGAATGGTTAAAAAATAGACAGTAACAAGAGTCAGTCTTCTTGTACATAAGTTAGCATTGTGCCTTTTCTATTTAATTCCGATGCAATTTCTATGTTTCATCGACAATAAGAAGGTCAGAGGGATACAGTAAACCTGAAGGGATGCATCGGAATCCATAACTAGTGTCACAGGAATGATTCAAAGCACAGACAGTAGGAAGAGTCAGTCTTCTTGTACTTAAGTCGGCATTGTGCCTTTTGTATTTAATCCCAAAGCAATTTCTGTGTTTCATCGTCAATAAGAAGGTCAGAGGGATACATTAAATCTGAAGTGAAGCATCGGAATATATAACGAGTGTCACAGGAATGGTTCAAAACATGGTCAGTAAGAAGAGTCAGTCTTCTTGTACTTAATTCGGCATTGTGCCTTATTATTTAATTCCGATGCAATTTCTGTGCTTCATCGTCAATAAGAAGGTCAGAGGGATACAGTTAACCTGAAGTGAAGCATCGGAATCTATAACAAGTGTCACAGGAATGGTTCAATACATAGTCAGTAAGAAGAGTCAGTCTTGTTGTACATAAGTCGGCATTGTGCCTTTTCTATTTAATTCCGATGCAATTTGTGTGTTTCATCGTCAATAAGAAGGTCCAAGGGATACAGTAAACCTGAAGTGAAGCATCGGAATCTATAACTAGTGTCACAGGAATGGTTCAAATCATAGACAGTAAGAGGAGTCAGTATTCTTGTACTTAAGTCGGCATTGTGCCTTTTGAATTTAATTCCGATGCAATTTCTGTGTTTCATCGTCAATAAGAAGGTTTAAGGGATACAGTAAACCTGAAGTGAAGCATCGGAATCTATAACTAGAGTCACAGGAATGGTTCAAAACATAGTCAGTAAGAAGAGTCAGTCTTGTTGTACATAAGTCGGCATTGTGCCTTTTCTATTTAATTCCGATGCAATTTGTGTGTTTCATCGTCAATAAGAAGGTCCAAGGGATGCAGTACACCTGAGACGAAGCATCGGAATCTATAGCTAGTGTAACAGGAATGGTTCAAAGCATAGACGGTAGGAAGAGTCAGTCTTCTTTTACTTAAGTCGGCATTGTGAGTTTTTTATTTAATTCCGATGCAATTTCTGTGTTTCATCGTCAATAAGAAGGTCAGAGGGATACAGTAAACCTGAAGTGAAGCATCGGAATCTATAACTAGTGTCACAGGAATGTTTCAAATCATTGTCTGTAAGAGGAGTCAGTCCTCTTGTACTTAAGTCGGCATTGTGCTTTTTGTATCTAATTCCGATGCAATTTCTGTGTTTCATCGGCAATTAGAAGATCAGAGGGATACAGTAAACCTGAAGTGAGGCATCGCAATCTATAACTAGTGTCACAGGAATGTTTCAAATCATAGACAGTAAGAAGACTCAGTCCTCTTGTACTTAAGTCTGCATTTTGCTTTTCGTATCTAATTCCGATGCAATTTCTCTGTTTCATCGTCAATAAGAAGGTCAGAGGGATACAGTAAACCTGAAGTGAAGCATCGGAATCTATAACTAGTGTCACAGGAATGTTACAAATCATAGACAGTAAGAAGAGTCAGTCTTCTTGTACATAAGTCGGCACTGTGCCTTTTGTATTTAATTCCATTGCAATTTCTGTGTTTCATCGTCAATAAGAAGGTCAGAGGGACGCAATAAATATGAAGTGAAGCATCGGAATGTATAACTAGTGTCACAGGAATGATTAAAAAGAAACGGTAGGAAGAGTCAGTCTTCATGTACTTAAGTCGGCATTGTGCTTTTTCTATTTAATTCCGATGCAATTTCTGTGTTTCATCGTCAATATGAAGGTCAGATGGATACAGTAAACCTGAAGTGAAGCATCGGAACCTATAACTAGTGTCACAGGAATGGTTCAAAACATAGACAGTAGGAAGAGTCAGTCCTCTTGTACTTAAGTATTCATTGTGCCTTTTGTATTTAATTCCGATGCATTTTCTGTGTATCGTCGTCAATAAGAAGGTCCAAGGGATACAGTAAACCTGAAGTGAGGCATCGGAATCTATAACTAGTGTCACAGGAATAGTTCAAAACATAGTCAGTAAGAAGAGTCAGCCTTCTTGTACTTAGGTCGGCATTGTGCCTTTTTATTTAATTCCGATGCAATTTCTGTGTTTCATCGTCAATAACAAGATCCAAGGGATGCAGTACAGCTGAAACGTAGCATCGGAATCTGTAACTAGTGTAACAGGAATGGTTCAAAACATAGAAAGTAAGAAGAGTCAGTCTTCTTGTACTTAAGTCGGCATTGTGCCTTTTCTATTTAATTCCGATGCAATTTCTGTGTTTCATCGTCAATAAGAAGGTCAGAGGGTTACAGTAAACCTGAAGTGAAGCATCGGAATCTATAACTAGTGTCACAGGAATGTTTCAAATCATAGACAGTAAGAAGACTCAGTCCCCTTGTACTTAAGTCATCATTGTGCTTTTCGTATCTAATTCCGATGCAATTTCTGTGTTTCATCGTCAATAAGAAGGTCAGAGGGATACAGTAAACCTGAAGTGAATCATCGGAATCTATAACTAGTGTCACAGGAATGGTTCAAAACATGGTCAGTAAGAAAAGTCAGTCTTCTTGTACTCAATTCGGCATTGTGTTTTTTTAGTTAATTCCGATGCAATTTCTGTGTTTCATCGTCAATAAGAAGGTCAGAGGGATGCAGTAAACCTGAATTGAAGCATCGGAATGTATGACTAGTGTCACAGGAATCGTTCAAAACATAGACAGTAGGAAGAGTCAGTCCTCTTCTACTTGAGTTGGCATTGTGCCTTTTGTATTTATTTCCGATGCAATTTCTGTGTTTCATCGGCAATAAGAAGGTCAGAGGGATACAGTAAACCTGATGTGAAGCATCGGAATGTATGGCTAGTGTCACAGGAATCGTTCAAAGCATAGACAGTAGGAAGAGTCAGTCTACTTGTACTTAAGTCGGCATTTAGCCTTTTGTATTTAATTACGATGCATTTTCTTCGTTTCATCGTCAATAAGAAGTTCCAAGGATACAGTACACCTGAAGTGAAGCATCGGAATCTATAACTAGTGTCACAGGAATGTTTCAAATCATTGTCACTAAGAAGAGTCAGACCTCTTGTAATTAAGTCGGCATTGTGCTTTTTGTATCTAATTCCCATGCAATTTCTGTGTTTCATCGGCAATTAGAGGGTCAGAGGGGTACAGTAAACCTGAAGTGAAGAATCGGAATGTATGACTAGAGTCACAGGAATGATTCAAAACATAGACAGTAGGACGAGTCAGTCTTCATGTACTTACGTCGGCATTGTGCTTTTTGTATTTAATTCCGACGTAATTTCTGTGTTTCATCGTCAATACGAAGGTCAGAGGGATATAGTAAACCTGAGGTGAAGCATCGGAATCTATAACTAGTGTCACAGGAATGTTACAAATCATAGACAGTAAGAAGAGTCAGTCTTCTTGTACGTAAGTCTGCACTGTTCCTTTTGTATTTAATTCCAATGCAATTTCTGTGTTTCATCGTCAATAAAAAGGTCCGAGGGATGCAGTAAATCTGAAGTGAAGCATCGGAATGTATAACTAGTGTCACAGGAATGATTAAAAAAAAACTGTAGGAAGAGTCAGTCTTCATGTACTTAAGTCGGCATTGTGCTTTTTCTATTTAATTCCGATGCAATTTCTGTGTTTCATCGTCAATATGAAGGTCAGATGGATACAGTAAACCTGAAGTGAAGCATCGGAATCTATAACTAGTGTCACAGGAATGGTTCAAAACATAGACAGTAGGAAGAGTCAGTCTTCTTGTGCTTAAGTCGGCATTGTGCCTTTTGTATTTATTTCCGATACAATATCTGTGTTTCATCGTCAATAAGAAGGTCCAAGGGATACAGTGAACCTGAAGTGAATCATCGGAATCTATAACTAGTGTCACAGGAATGGTCCAAAACATATACAGTAGGAAGAGTCAGTCTACATGTACTTAAGTCGGCATTGTGCCTTTTTGTATTTAATTCCAATGTATTTTTCTGTGTTTCATCATCAATAAGGTCAGATGGATACAGTAAACCTGAAGTGAAGCATCGGAATCTATAACTAGTATCACAGAAATGGTTCAAAACATAGTCAGTAAGAAGAGTCAGTCTTTTTGTACTTATGTCGGCATTGTGCATTTTCTATTTAATTCCGATTCAATTTCTGTGTTTCATCGTCAATAAGAAGGTCAGAGGGATACAGTAAAACTGAAGTGAAGCATCAGAACGTATAACTAGTGTCACAGAAATGGTTAAAAACATAGACAGTTAGAAGAGTCAGTCTACTTGTACTTAAGTGGCATTGTGCCTTTTCTATTTAATTCCGATGCAATTTCTGTGTTTCATCGTCAATATGAAGGTTAGAGGGATACAGTGAACCTGAAATGAAGCATCGGAATCTATAACTAGCGTCACAGGAATGGTACAAAGCATAGACATCAGGAAGGGTCAGTCTTTTTGTATTTAAGTCGGCATTGTGCCTTTTCTATTTAATTCCGATGCAATTTCTGTGTTTCGTCGTCAATAAGAAGGTCCAAGGAATACAGTAAACCTGAAGTGAAGCATCGGAATCTATAACTAGTGTCACAGGAATGTTTCAAATCATTGTCACTAAGAAGAGTCAGACCTCTTGTACTTAAGTCGGCATTGTGCTTTTTGTATCTAATTCCCATGCAATTTCTGTGTTTCATCGGCAATTAGAGGGTCAGAGGGGTACAGTAAACCTGAAGTGAAGAATCGGAATGTATGACTAGAGTCACAGGAATGATTCAAAACATAGACAGTAGGACGAGTCAGTCTTCATGTACTTACGTCGGCATTGTGCTTTTTGTATTTAATTCCGACGTAATTTCTGTGTTTCATCGTCAATACGAAGGTCAGAGGGATATAGTAAACCTGAGGTGAAGCATCGGAATCTATAACTAGTGTCACAGGAATGTTACAAATCATAGACAGTAAGAAGAGTCAGTCTTCTTGTACGTAAGTCTGCACTGTTCCTTTTGTATTTAATTCCAATGCAATTTCTGTGTTTCATCGTCAATAAAAAGGTCCGAGGGATGCAGTAAATCTGAAGTGAAGCATCGGAATGTATAACTAGTGTCACAGGAATGATTAAAAAAAAACTGTAGGAAGAGTCAGTCTTCATGTACTTAAGTCGGCATTGTGCTTTTTCTATTTAATTCCGATGCAATTTCTGTGTTTCATCGTCAATATGAAGGTCAGATGGATACAGTAAACCTGAAGTGAAGCATCGGAATCTATAACTAGTGTCACAGGAATGGTTCAAAACATAGACAGTAGGAAGAGTCAGTCTTCTTGTGCTTAAGTCGGCATTGTGCCTTTTGTATTTATTTCCGATACAATATCTGTGTTTCATCGTCAATAAGAAGGTCCAAGGGATACAGTGAACCTGAAGTGAATCATCGGAATCTATAACTAGTGTCACAGGAATGGTCCAAAACATATACAGTAGGAAGAGTCAGTCTACATGTACTTAAGTCGGCATTGTGCCTTTTTGTATTTAATTCCAATGTATTTTTCTGTGTTTCATCATCAATAAGGTCAGATGGATACAGTAAACCTGAAGTGAAGCATCGGAATCTATAACTAGTATCACAGAAATGGTTCAAAACATAGTCAGTAAGAAGAGTCAGTCTTTTTGTACTTATGTCGGCATTGTGCATTTTCTATTTAATTCCGATTCAATTTCTGTGTTTCATCGTCAATAAGAAGGTCAGAGGGATACAGTAAAACTGAAGTGAAGCATCAGAACGTATAACTAGTGTCACAGAAATGGTTAAAAACATAGACAGTTAGAAGAGTCAGTCTACTTGTACTTAAGTGGCATTGTGCCTTTTCTATTTAATTCCGATGCAATTTCTGTGTTTCATCGTCAATATGAAGGTTAGAGGGATACAGTGAACCTGAAATGAAGCATCGGAATCTATAACTAGCGTCACAGGAATGGTACAAAGCATAGACATCAGGAAGGGTCAGTCTTTTTGTATTTAAGTCGGCATTGTGCCTTTTCTATTTAATTCCGATGCAATTTCTGTGTTTCGTCGTCAATAAGAAGGTCCAAGGAATACAGTAAACCTGAAGTGAAGCATCGGAATCTATAACTAGTGTCACAGGAATGTTTCAAATCATTGTCAGTAAGAAGAGTCAGTCCTCTTGTACTTAAGTCGGCATTGTGCTTTTTGTATCTAATTCCGATGCAATTTCTGTGTTTCATCGGCAATTAGAAGGTCATAGGGGTACAGTAAACCTGAAGTGAACAATCGGAATGTATGACTAGTGTCACAGGAATGATTCAAAACATAGACAGTAGGACGAGTCAGTCTTCATGTACTTACGTCGGCATTGTGCCTTTTGTATTTAATTCCGACGTAATTTCTGTGTTTCATCGTCAATAAGAAGGTCAGAGGGATATAGTAAACCTGAGGTGAAGCATCGGAATCTATAACTAGTGTCACAGGAATGTTACAAATCATAGACTGTAAGAAGAGTCAGTCTTCTTGTACGTAAGTCTACACTGTGCCTTTTGTATTTAATTCCAATGCAATTTCTGTGTTTCATCGTCAATAAAAAGGTCCGAGGGATGCAGTAAATCTGAAGTGAAGCATCGGAATGTATAACTAGTGTCACAGGAATGATTAAAAAAAAAACTGTAGGAAGAGTCAGTCTTCATGTGCTTAAGTCGGCATTGTGCTTTTTCTATTTAATTCCGATGCAATTTCTGTGTTTCATCGTCAATATGAAGGTCAGATGGATACAGTAAACCTGAAGTGAAGCATCGGAATCTATAACTAGTGTCACAGGAATGGTTCAAAACATAGACAGTAGGAGGAGTCAGTCTTCTTGTGCTTAAGTCGGCATTGTGCCTTTTGTATTTAATTCCGATGCAATTTCTGTGTTTCATCGTCAATAAGAAGGTCCAAGGGATACAGTAAACCTGAAGTGAATCATCGGAATCTATAACTAGTGTCACAGGAATGGTCCAAAACATATACAGTAGGAAGAGTCAGTCTACATGTACTTAAGTCGGCATTGTGCCTTTTGTATTTAATTCCAATGTATTTTTCTGTGTTTCATCATCAATAAGGTCAGATGGATACAGTAAACCTGAAGTGAAGCATCGGAATCTATAACTAGTATCACAGATATGGTTCAAAACATAGTCAGTAAGAAGAGTCAGTCTTTTTGTACTTATGTTGGCATTGTGCATTTTCTATTTAATTCCGATTCAATTTCTGTGTTTCATCGTCAATAAGAAGGTCAGAGGGATACAGTAAACCTGAAGTGAAGCATCAGAATGTATAACTAGTGTCACAGAAATGGTTAAAAACATAGACAGTTAGAAGAGTCAGTCTTCTTGTACTTAAGTCGGCATTGTGCCTTTTGTATTTAATTCCGATGCATTTTCTGTGTATCATCGTCAATAAGAAGGTCCAAGGGATACAGTAAAACTGAAGTGAAGCATCACAATCTGTAACTAGTGTCACAGGAATGGTTCAAAACATAGACAGTAAGAAGAGTCAGTCTACTTGTACTTATGTGGCATTGTGCCTTTTGTATTTAATTCCGAAGCAATTTCTGTGTTTCATCGTCAATAAGAAGGTCCAAGGGATAGAGTAAACATATAGTGAAGCATCGGAATCTAAAACTGGTCTCACAGGACATTGTTCACAACATAGTCAGTAAGAAGAGTCAGTCTTCTTGTACTTAAGTAGGCATTGTGCCTTTTGTATTTAATTCCGATGCAATTTCTGTGTTTCATCGTCAATAAGAAGGTCAGAGGGTTACAGTAAACCTGAAGTGAAGCATCGGAATCTATAACTAGTGTCACAGGAATGGTTCAAAACATAGACATTAGGTAGAGTCAGTCTTCTTGTACTTTATTCGGCATTGTGCCTTTTCTATTTAATTCCGATGCAATTTCTGTATTTCGTCGTCAATAAGAAGGTCCAAGGGATACAGTAAATCTGAAGTGAAGCATCAGAATCTATAGCTAGTGTCACAGGAATGGTTCACAACATAGTCAGTTAGAGGAGTCAGTCTTCTTGTACTTAAGTCGGCATTGTGCCTTTTGTATTTAATTCCGATGCAATTTCTGTGTTTCATCGTCGATAAGAAGGACCAAGGTACACAGTAAACCTGAAGTGAAGCATCGGAATCTATAAGTAGTGTCACAGGAACAGTTCAAACATAGACAGTAGGAAGAGTCCGTCTTCTTGTACTTAAGTCGGCATTGTGCCTTTTGTATTTAATTCCGATGAAATTTCTTTGTTTCATCGTCAATAAGAAGATCCAAGGGATACAGTAATCCTGAAGTGAAGCATCGGAATCTATAACTAGTAACACAGGAATGGTTCAAAACATAGACATTAAGAAGAGTCAGTCTTCTTGTACTTAAGTCGCCATTGTGCTTTTTGTACTTAATTCCGATGCAATTTCTGTGATTCATCGTCAATAAGAAGGTCAGAAGGATACAGTAAACCTGAAGTGAAGCATCGGAATCTATAACTAGTGACACAGGAATGGTTCAACACATAGACAGAAAGAAGAGTCAGTCTTCTTGTACTTAAGTCGGCAATGTGCCTTTTCTATTTAATTCCGATGCAATTTCTGTGTTTCATCGTCAATATGAAGGTCAGAGGGATACAGTGAACCTGAAGTGAAGCATCGGAATCTATAACTAGCGTCACAGGAATGGTACAAAGCATAGACAATAGGAAGGGTCAGTCTTCTTGTATTTAAGTCGGCATTGTGCCTTTTCTATTTAATTCCGATGCAATGTCTGTGTTTCGTCGTCAATAAGAAGGTCCAAGGAATACAGTAAACCTGAAGTGAAGCATCGTAATCTATAACTAGTGTCTCAGGAATGTTTCAAAATATAGACAGTAAGAAGAGTCAGTCCTCTTGTACTTAAGTCGGCATTGTGCTTTTTGTATCTAATTCCGATGCAACTTCTGTGTTTCATCGTCAATTGGAAGCTCAGAGGGATACAGTAATCCTGAAGTGAAGCATCGGAATCTATAACTAGTGTCACAGGAATGGTTCAAAACATAGACAGTACGAAGAGTCAGTCTTCTTGTACTTAAGTAGCCATTGTGCCATTTCTATTTAATTCCGACGCAATTTCTGTGTTTCATCGTCAATAAGAAGGTGAGAGGGATACAGTAAACCTGAAGTGAAGCATTGGAATCTATAACTAGTGTCACAGGAATGGTTCAAAACATAGACAGTACGAAGAGTCAGTCTTCTTGTACTTAAGTAGGCATTGTGCCTTTAGTATTTAATTCCGATGCAATTTCTGTGTTTCATCGTCAATAAGAAAGTCAGATGGATACAGTAAACCTGAAGTGAAGCATCGGAATCTATAACTAGTGTCACAGAAATGGTTCAAAACATAGTCAGTAAGAAGAGTCAGTCTTTTTGTACTTATGTCGGCATTGTGCATTTTCTATTTAATTCCGATGCAATTTCTGTGTTTCATCGTCAATAAGAAGGTCAGAGGGATACAGTAAACCTGAAGTGAAGCATCGGAATGTATAACTAGTGTCGCAGGAATCGTTCAAAATATAGACAGATGGAAGAGTCAGTCTTCTTCTACTTGATTCGGCATTGTGCCTTTTGTATTTATTTCCGACGCAATTTCTGTGTCTCATCGTCAATAAGAAGGTCCAAGGGATGCAGTACACCTGAAACGAAGCATCGGAATCTATAACTAGTCTAACAGGAATGGATCAAAACATAGACAGTAAGAAGAGTCAGTCTTCTTGTACTTAAGTCGGCATTGTGCCTTTTCTATTTATTTCCGATGCTATTTCTGTGTTTCATCGTCAATAAGAAGGTCTAAGGGACACAGTAAATCTGAAGTGAATCATCGGAATCTATAACTAGTGTCACAGGAATGGTCCAAAACATATTCAACAGTAGGTCTCAGTCTACATGTACTTAAGTCGGCATTGTGCCTTTTGTATTTAATTCCAATGTAATTTCTGTGTTTCATCGTCAATAAGAAGGTCAGAGGGATACAATTAACTGAAGTGAAGCATCACAATCTGTAACTAGTGTCACAGGAATGGTTCAAAACATAGACTGTAAGAAGAGTCAGTCTACTTCTACTTAAGTCGGCATTGGGCCTTTTGTATTTAATTCCGATGCAATTTCTGTGTTTCACCGTCAATAAGAAGGTGAGAGGGATACAGTAAACCTGAAGTGAAGCATCGGAATCTATAACTAGTGTCACAGGAATGGTTCAACACATAGACAGTAGGAAAAGTCAGTCTTTTTGTACTTAAGTCGTCATTGTGCCTTTTGTATTTACTTCCGATGCAATTTCTGTGTTTCATCGTCAATAAGAAGTTATGAGGGATACAGTAAACCTGAAGTGAGTCATCGGAATCTATAACTAGTGTCACAGGAGTGGTTAAAAAATAGAGAGTAAGAAGAGTCAGTCTTCTTATTCTTAAGTCGGCGTTGTTCCTTTTGTATTTACTTCCGATGCAATTTCTGTGTTTCATCGTCAATAAGAAGGTCAGAGGGATACAGTAAACATATAGTGAAGCATCGGAATCTAAAACTGGTCTCACAGGACATGTTCACAACATAGTCAGTAAGAAGAGTCAGTCTTCTCGTACTTAAGTAGGCATTGTACCTTTTGTATTTAATTCCGATGCAATTTCTGTGTTTCATCGTCAATAAGAAGGTCAGAGGGTTACAGTAAACCTGAATTGAAGCATCGGAATCTATAACTAGTGTCACAGGAATGTTTCAAAACATAGACATTAGGTAGAGTCAGTCTTCTTGTACTGTAGTCGGCATTGTGCCTTTTCTATTTAATTCCGATGCAATTTCTGTATTTCGTTGTCTATAAGAAGGTCCAAGGGATACAGTAAATCTGAAGTGAAGCTTCGGAATCTATAACTAGTGTCACAGTAATGGTTCAAAACATAGACAGTAGGAAGAGTCAGTCTTTTTGTACTTAAGTCGGCAATGTGCCTTTTGTATTTACTTCCGATGCAATTTCTGTGTTTTATCGTCAATAAGAAGGTCAGAGGGATACAGTAAACCTGATGTGAGGCATCGGAATCTATAACTAGTGTTACAGGAATGATTCAAAACGTAGACAGAAGGATGAGTCAGTCTTCTTGTATTTAAGTCAGCATTGTGCCTTTTTTATTTAATTCCGATGCAATTTCTGTGTTTTATCGTCAATACGAAGTTCAGATGGATACAGTAAAGTTGAAGTTAAGCATCGGAATGTATAACTAGTGTCACAGGAATCGTTCAAAACATAGACAGTAGGAAGACTCAGTCTTCTTGTACTTAAGTCGGCGTTGTGCCTTTTCTATTTAATTCCGATGCAATTTCTGTGTTTCATCGTCGATAAGAAGGTCCAAGGGATACAGTAAACCTGAAGTGAATCATCGGAATCTATTACTAGTGTCACAGGAATGGTCCGAAACATATACAATAGTAAGTGTCAGTCTACATGTACTTAAGTCGGCATTGTGCCTTTTGTATTTAATTCCAATGTAATTTCTGTGTTTCATCGTCAATAAGAAGGTCAGAGGGATACAATTAACTGAAGTGAAGCATCACAATCTGTAACTAGTGTCACAGGAATGGTTCAAAACATAGACTGTAAGAAGAGTCAGTCTACTTCTACTTAAGTCGGCATTGGGCCTTTTGTATTTAATTCCGATGCAATTTCTGTGTTTCACCGTCAATAAGAAGGTGAGAGGGATACAGTAAACCTGAAGTGAAGCATCGGAATCTATAACTAGTGTCACAGGAATGGTTCAACACATAGACAGTAGGAAAAGTCAGTCTTTTTGTACTTAAGTCGTCATTGTGCCTTTTGTATTTACTTCCGATGCAATTTCTGTGTTTCATCGTCAATAAGAAGGTCAGAGGGATACAGAAAACCTGAAGTGAGGCATCGGAATCTATAACTAGTGTCACAGGAATGGTTCAAAAATAGAGAGTAAGAAGAGTCAGTCTTCTTATTCTTAAGTCGGCGTTGTTCCTTTTGTATTTACTTCCGATACAATTTCTGTTTTTCATCGTCAATAAGTAGGTCAGAGGGATACAGTAAACATATAGTGGAGCATCGGAATCTAAAACTGGTCTCACAGGACATGTTCACAACATAGTCAGTAAGAAACGTCAGTCTTCTTGTACTTAAGTAGGCATTGTGCATTTTGTATTTAATTCCGATGCAATTTCTGTGTTTCATCGTCAACAAGAAGTTCAGAGGGATGCAGTAAACCTGAAGTGAGGCATCGGAATCTATAACCAGCGTCACAGGAATGGTTCAAAACATAGTCATTAGGTAGTGTCAGTCTTCTTGTACTTTAGTCGGCATTGTGCCTTTTCTATTTAATTCCGATGCAATTTCTGTATTTCGTCGTCAATAAGAAGGTCCAAGGGATACAGTAAATCTGAAGTGAAGCATCGGAATCTATAACTAGTCTCACAAGAATGGTTCAAAACATAGACAGTAAGAAAAGTCAGTCTTCTTGTACTTAAGTCGGCATTGTGCCTTTTGTATTTAATTCCGATGCAATTTCTGTGTTTCATCGTCGATAAGAAGGACCAAGGTATACAGTAAACCTGAAGTGAAGCATCGGAATCTATAACTAGTGTCATAGGAATAGTTCAAACATAGACAGTAGGAAGAGTCAGTCTTCTTGTACTTAAGTCGGCATTGTGCCTTTTGTATTTAATTCCGATGAAATTTCTTTGTTTCATCGTCAATAAGAAGATCCAAGGGATACAGTAAACCTGAAGTGAAGCATCGGAATCTATAACTAGTGTCACAGGAATGGTTCAAAACATAGACAGTAAGAAGAGTCAGTCTTCTTGTACTTAAGTCGGCATTGTGCCTTTTGTACTTAATTCCGATGCAACTACTTTGTTTCATCGTCAATAAGAAGGTCTGAAGGATACAGTAAACCTGAAGTGAAGAGTCTGAATCTATAACTAGTGTCACAGGAATGGTTCAACACATAGAAAGTAAGATGAGTCAGTCTTCTTGTACTTAAGTCGGCATTGTGCATTTCTATTTAATTCCGATGCAATTTCTGTTTTTCATCGTCAATAAGAAGGTCAGAGGGATACAGTGAACCTGAAGTGAAGCATTGGAATCTATAACTAGCGTCACAGGAATTGTTCAAAACATAGACAATAGGAAGGGTCAGTCTTCTTGTATTTATGTCGGCATTGTGCTTTTCTATTTAATTCCGATGCAATTTCTGTGTTTCGTCGTCAATAAGAAGGTCAAAGGGATACAGTAAACCTGAAGTGAAGCATCGGAATCTATAACTAGTGTCACAGGTATGTTTCAAATCGTAGACAGTAAGAAGAGTCAGTCCTCTTGTACTTAAGTCGGCATTGTGCTTTTTGTATGTAATTCCGATGCAGTTTCTGAGTTTCATCGTCAATTAGAAGGTCAGAGGGATACAGTCATCCTGAAGTGAAGCATCGGAATCTATAACTAGTGTCACAGGAATGGTTCAAAACAAAGACAGTAAGAAGAGTCAGTCTTCTTGTACTTATGTCAGCATTGTGCCATTTCCATTTAATTCCGACGCAATTTCTGTGTTTCATCGTCAATAAGAAGGTGAGAGGGATACAGTGAACCTGAAGTGAAGCATCTGAAACTATACCTAGCGTAACAGGAATGGTTCAAAACATAGGCAATAGGAAGGGTCAGTCTTCTTCTATTTAAGTCGGCATTGTGCCTTTTCTATTTAATTCCGATGCAATTTCTGTGTTTTGTCGTCAATAAGAAGGTCCAAGGCATACAGTAAACCTGAAGTGAAGCATCGGAATCTATAACTAGTGTCACACGAATGTTTCAAAACATAGACAGTAAGAAGAGTCAGTCCTCTTGTACTTAAGTCGGCATTGTGCTTTTTGTATCTAATTCCGATGCAATTTCTGAGTTTCATCGTCAATTAGAACGTCAGAGGGATACAGTAATCCTGAAGTGAAGCATCGGAATCTATAACTAGTGTCACAGGAATGGTTCAAAACATAGACAGTAAGAAGAGTCAGTCTTCTTGTACTTAAGTCAGCATTGTGCCATTTCTATTTAATTCCGACGCAATTTCTGTGTTTAATCGACAATAAGAAGGTGAGAGGGATACAGTAAACCTGAATTGAAGCATCGGAATCTATAACTAGTGTCACAATAATAGTTCAAAACATAGACGGTAGGAAGAGTCAGTCTTTTTGTACTTAAGTCGGCATTGTGCCTTTTGTATTTACTTCCGATGCAATTTCTGTGTTTCATCGTCAATAAGAAGGTCAGAGGGATACAGTAAACCAGATGTGAGGCATCGGAATCTATAACTAGTGTTACAGGAATGATTCAAAACGTAGACAGTAGGATGAGTCAGTCTTCTTGTATTTAAGTCGGCATTGTGCCTTTTCTATTTAATGCCGATGCAATTTCTGTGTTTCATCGTCAATAAGTAGGTCAGATGGATACAGTAAACCTGAAGTGAAGCATCGGAATCTATAACTAGTGTCACAGAAATGGTTCAAAGCATAGTCAGTAAGAAGAGTCAGTCTTTTTGTACTTATGTCGGCATTGCCCCTTTTCTATTTAATTCCGATGCAATTTCTGTGTTTCATCGTAAATAAGAAGGTCAGAGGGATACAGTAAACCAGAAGTGAAGCATCGGAATGTATAACTAGTGTCACTGGAATCGTTCAAAACATAGACAGTAGGAAGAGTCAGTCTTCTTCTACTTGATTCATAATTGTACCTTTTGTACTTATTTCCGATGCAATTTCTGTGTTTCATCGTCAATAAGAAGGTCAGAGGGATACAGTAAACCTGAAGTGAAGCATCGTAATCTATAACTAGTGTCACAGGAATGGTTCAATTCATAGACAGTAGGAAGAGTCAGTTGTCTTGTACTTATGTCGGCATTGTGCCTTTTTTATTTAATTCCGATGCAATCTCTGTGTATCATCGTCAACATAAAGGACAGAGGGATACAGTAAACCTGAAGTGAATCATCAGAATCTATATCTAGTGTCACAGGAATGGTTCAAAGCATAGACAGTGGGAAGAGTCAGACTACTTGTAATTGAGTCGGCATTGTGCCTTTTGTATTTAATTCCGATGCAATTTCTGTGTTTCATCGTCAATAAGAAGGTCCAAGGAATACAGTACACCTGAGATGAAGCATCGGAATCTATAACTAGTGTCACAGGAATGGTTCAAAACATAGACAGTAGGAAGAGTCAGTCTTCATGTACTTAAGTCGGCATTGTGACTTTTGTATTTAATTCTGATGCAATTTCTGTGTTCCATCGTCGATAAGAAGGACCAAGGTATACAGTAAACCTGAAGTAAAGCATCGGAATCTATAACTAGTGTCACAGCACTAGTTCAAACATAGACAGTACGAAGAGTCAGTCTTCTTGTACTTAAGTCGGCATTGTGCCTTTTGTATTTAATTCCGATGAAATTTCTTTGTTTCATCGTCAATAAGAAGATCCAAGGGATACAGTACACCTGAAGTGAAGCATCGGAAACTATAACTAGTGTCACAGGAATGGTTCAAAACATAGAGAGTAAGAAGAGTCAGTCTTCTTGTACTTAAGTCGGCATTGTGCCTTTTCTACTTAATTCCGATTCAATTACTGTGATTAATCGTCAATAACAAGGTCCAAGGGATACAGTAAACCTGAAGTGAAGCATCGGAATCTATAACTAGTGTCACAGGAATGGTTCAACACATAGACAGTAAGAAGAGTCAGTCTTCTTGTACTTAAGTCGGCATTGTGACTTTTCTATTTAATTCCGATGCAATTTCTGTTTTTCATCGTCAATAAGAAGGTCAGAGGGATACAGTGAACCTGAAGTGAAGCATCGGAATCTATAACTAGCGTCACAGAAATGGTTCAAAACATAGACAATAGGAAGGGTAAGTCTTCTTGTATTTAAGTCGGCATTGTGCCGTTTCTATTTAATTCCGATGCAATTTCTGTGTTTCGTCGTCAATAAGAAGGTCCAAGGGATACAGTAAACCTGAAGTGAAGCATCGGAATCAATAACTAGTGTCACAGGAATGTTTCAAAACATAGACAGTAAGAAAAGTCAGTCCTCTTGTACTTAAGTCGGCATTGTACTTTTTCTATCTAATTCCGATGCAATTTCTGAGTTTCATCGTCAATTAGAAGGTCAGAGGGATACTGTAATCCTGAAGTTAAGCATCGGAATCTATAACTAGCGTCACAGGAGTGGTTCAAAACATAGTCAGTAAGAAGAGTCAGTCTTCTTGTACTTAAGTCGGCATTGTGCCTTTTCTAGTTAATTCCGATGCAATTTTTGTGTTTCATCGTCAATAAGAACGGCCAAGGGATACAGTAAACCTGAAGTGAAGGAACGGAATCTATAACTAGTGTCACAGGAATGGTTCAAAACATAGCCAGTAAGAAGAGTCAGTCTTCTTGTACTTAAGTCGGCATTGTGCCATTTCTATTTTATTCCGACGCAATTTCTGTGTTTCATCGTCAATAAGAAGGTGAGAGGGATACAGTGAACCTGAAGTGAAGCATCGGAAACTATAACTAGCGTCACAGGAGTGGTTCAAAGCATAGACAATAGGAAGGGTCAGTCTTCTTGTATTTAAGTCGGCATTGTGCCTTTTCTATTCAATTCCGATGCAATTTCTGTGTTTTGTCGTCAATAAGATGGTCCAAGGGATACAGTAAACCTGAAGTGAAGCATCGGAATCTATAACTAGTGTCACAGGAATGTTTCAAAACATAGACAGTAAGAAGAGTCAGTCCTCTTGTACTTAAGTAGGCATTGTGCTTTTTGTATCTAATTCCGATGCAATTTCTGAGTTTCATCGTCAATTAGAAGGTCAGAGGGATACAGTCATCCTGAAGTGAAGCATCGGAATCTATAACTAGTGTCACAGGAATGGTTCTAAACATAGACAGTAAGAAGAGTCAGTCTTCTTGTACTTAAGTCGGCATTGTGCCATTTCTATTTAATTCCGACGCAATTTCTGTGTTTCATCGTCAATAATAAGGTGAGAGGGATACAGTAAACCTGAAATGATGCATCGGAATCTATAACTAGTGTTACAGGAATGGTTCAAAACATAGACAGTAGGAAGAGTTAGTCTATTTGTACTTAAGTCGGCATTGTGCCTTTTGTATTTACTTCCGATGCAATTTCTGTGTTTCATCGTCAATAAGAAGGTCAGAGGGATACAGTAAACCTGATGTGAGGCATCGGAATCTATAACTAGTGTTACAGGAATGATTCAAAACGTAGACAGTAGGATGAGTCAGTCTTCTTGTATTTAAGTCGGCATTGTGCCTTTTCTATTTAATTCCGATGCAATTTCTGTGTTTCATCGTCAATAAGAAGGTAAGAGGGATACAGTAAACCTGAAGTGTAGCATCGGAATCTATAACTAGTGTCACAGGAATGGTTCAAAACATAGACAGTAATAAGATTCAGTCTTCTTGTACTTAAGTCGGCATTGTGCCTTTTGTACTTAATTCCGATGCGATTT
The DNA here is from genome assembly GCF_021461395.2 of Schistocerca americana. Taxonomy (NCBI): domain Eukaryota; kingdom Metazoa; phylum Arthropoda; class Insecta; order Orthoptera; family Acrididae; genus Schistocerca; species Schistocerca americana. The sequence continues at coordinate 33,344,866 of NC_060130.1, read as the reverse complement.
CTGTGTTTCATCGTCAATAAGGAGGTCCAAGGAATACAGTACACCTGAAGTGAAGAATCGGAATCTATAACTAGTGTCACAGGAATGGTTCAAATCATAGAAAGTAAGAAAAGTCAGTCTTCATGTACTTCAGTCGGCATTGTGCCTTTTGTATTTAATTCCGATGCCATTTCTGTGTTTCATCGTCAATAAGAAGGTCAGAGGGATTCAGTAAACCTGAAGTGAAGCATCGGAATGTATAACTAGTGTCACAGGAATGGTTCAAAACATAGACAGTAAGAAGAGGCAGTCTTCTTGTACTTAAGTCGGCATTGTGCCTTTTGTACTTAATTCCGATGCAATTTCTGTGTTTCATCGTCAATAACAAGGTCAGAAGGATACCGTAAACCTGAAGTGAAGCATCGGAATCTATAACTAGTGTCATAGGAATGGTTCAAAACACAGACAGTAAGATGAGTCAGTCTTCTTGTACATAAGCCGGCATTGTGCCTTTTCTATTTAATTCCCATGCAATTTCTGTGTTTCATCGTCAATAAGAAGGTCAGATGGATACAGTAAACCTGAAGTGAAGCATCGGAATCTATAACTAGTGTCACAGAAATGGTTCAAAACATAGTCACTAAGAAGAGTCAGTCCGTTTGTACTTCTGTCGGCATTGTCCCTTTTCTATTTAATTCCGATGCAATTTCTGTGTTTCATCGTCAATAAGAAGGTCAGAGGGATACAGTAAACCAGAAGTGATGCATCGGAATTTATAACTAGTGCCACAGGAATCGTTCAAAACATAGAGTGTAGGAAGGGTCAGTCTTCTTCTACTTGATTCGGCATTGTGCCTTTTGTATTTATTTCCGATGCAATTTCTGTGTTTCATCGTCAATAAGAACGTGAGAGGGATACAGTAAACCTGAAGTGAAGCATCGGAATGTATAACTAGTGCCACAGGAATGATTCAAAACATAGACAGTAGGAAGAATCAGTCTTCATGTACTTAAGTCGGCATTGTGCTTTTTCTATTTAATTCCGATGCAATTTCTGTGTTCCATCGTCGATAAGAAGGACCAAGGTATACAGTAAACCTGAAGTAAAGCATCGGAAACTATAACTAGTGTCACAGGAATAGTTCAAACATAGACAGTAGGAAGAGTCAGTCTTCTTGTATTTAAGTCGGCATTGTGCCTTTTGTATTTAATTCCGATGCCATTTCTGTGTTTCATCGTCAATAAGAAGGTCAGATGGATACAGTAAACCTGAAGTGTAGCATCGGATTCTATAACTTGTGTCACAGGAATGGTTCAAACATAGACAGTAGGAAGATTCAGTCTTCTTGTATTTAAGTCGGCATTGTGCCTTTTGTATTTAATTCCGATGCCATTTCTGCGTTTCATCGTCAATAAGAAGGTCAGATGGATACAGTAAACCTGAAGTGTAGCATCGGAATCTATAACTAGTGTCACAGGAATGGTTCAAACATAGACAGTAGGAAGAGTCAGTCTTCTTGTATTTAAGTCGGCATTGTGCCTTTTGTATTTAATTCCGATGCAATTTCTGTGTTTCATCGTCAATAAGAAAGTCCAAGGAATACAATAACCCTGAAGTGAGGCATTGGAATCTATAACTAGTGTCACAGGACGGGTTCAAAACATAGTCTGTAGGAAGAGTCAGTCTTCTTGTACTTAAGTCGGCATTGTGCCTTTTGTATTTAATTCCGATTCAATTTCTGTGTTCCATCGTCGATAAGAAGGACCAAGGTATGCAGTAAACCTGAAGTAAAGCATCGGAATCTATAACTAGTGTCACAGCAATAGTTCAAACATAGACAGTACGAAGAGTCAGTCTTCTTGTACTTAAGTCGGCATTGTGCCTTTTGTATTTAATTCCGATGAAATTTCTTTGTTTCATCGTCAATAAGAAGATCCAAGGGATACAGTAAACCTGAAGTGAAGCATCGGAATCTATAACTAGTGTCACAGGAATGGTTCAAAACATAGACAGTAATAAGAGGCAGTCTTCTTGTACTTAAGTCGGCATTGTGCCTTTTGTACTTAATTCCGATGCAATTTCTGTGTTTCATCGTCAATAAGAAGGTCAGAAGGATACAGTAAACCTGAAGTGAAGCATCGGAATCTGCAACTAGTGTCACAGGAATGATTCAAAGCACAGACAGTAAGATGAGTCAGTCCTCTTTTACATAAGTCGGCATTGTGCCTTTTCTATTTAATTCCGATGCAATTTCTGTTTTTCATCGTCAATAAGTAGGTCAGAGGGATACAGTAAACCTGAAGTGTAGCATCGGAATCTATAACTAGTGTCACAGGAATGGTTCAAAACATAGACAGTAATAAGAGGCAGTCTTCTTGTACTTAAGTCGGCATTGTGCCTTTTGTACTTAATTCCGATGCAATTTCTGTGTTTCATCGTCAATAAGAAGGTCCGATGGATACAGTAAACCTGAAGTGAAGCACCGGAATCTATAACTAGTGTCACAGAAATGGTTCAAAACATAGTCAGTAAGAAGAGTCAGCCTTTTTGTACTTATGTCGGCATTGTCCCTTTTCTATTGAATTCCGATGCAATTTCTGTGTTTCATCGTCAATAAGAAGGTCAGAGGGAAACAGTAAACCAGAAGTGATGCATCGGAATGTATAACTAGTGTCACAGAAATCGTTCAAAACATAGAGTGTAGGAAGAGTCAGTCTTCTTCTACTTGATTCGGCATTGTGCCTTTTGTATTTATTTCCGATGTAATTTCTGTGTTTCATCGTCAATAAGAAGGTGAGAGGGATACAGTAAACCTGAAGTGAAGCATCGGAATCTATAAGTGGTGTCACAGGAATGGTTCAAACATAGTCATTAAGAAGAGTCAGTCTTCTTGTACTTAAGTCGGCATTGTGCCTTTCGTATTTAATTCCGATGCAACTTCGGTGTTTCGTCGTCAATAAGAAGGTTCAAGGGATACAGTAAACCTGAAGTGAAGCATCGGAATCTATAACTAGTGTCACAGGAATGGTTCAAAACATAGTCAGTAAGAAGAGTCAGTCTTCTTGTACATAGGTCGGCATTGTACATTTTCTATTTAATTCCGATTCAATTTCTGTGTTTCGTCGTCAATAAGAAGGTCCAAGGGATACAGTAAACCTGAAGTGAGGCATCGGAATGTATAACTAGTGTCACAGGAATGATTCAAAACATAGACAGGAGGAAGAATCAGTCTTCATGTACTTAAGTCGGCATTGTGCTTTTTCTATTTAATTCCGATGCAATTTCTGTGTTCCATCGTCGATAAGAAGGACCAAGGTATACAGTAAACCTGAAGTAAAGCATCGGAAACTATAACTCGTGTCACAGGAATAGTTCAAACATAGACAGTAGGAATAGTCAGTCTTCTTGTACTTAAGTCGGCATTGTGCCTTTTGTATTAAATTCCGATGAAATTTCTTTGTTTCATCGTCAATAAGAAGATCCAAGGGATACAGTAAACCTGAAGTGAAGCATCGGAATCTATAACTAGTGTCACAGGAATGGTTCAAAACATAGACAGTAATAAGAGGCAGTCTTCTTGTACTTAAGTCGGCATTGTGCCTTTTGTACTTAATTCCGATGCAATTTCTGTGTTTCATCGTCAATAAGAAGGTCAGAAGGATACAGTAAACCTGAAGTGAAGCATCGGAATCTGCAACTAGTGTCACAGGAATGGTTCAAAACACACACAGTAAGATGAGTCAGTCTTCTTGTACATAAGTCGGCATTGTGCCTTTTCTATTTAATTCCGATGCAATTTCTGTTTTTCATCGTCAATAAGAAGGTCAGAGGGATACAGTGAACCTTAAGTGTAGCATCGGAATCTATAACTAGCGTCACAGGAATGGTTTAATACATAGACAATAGGAAGGGTCAGTCTTCTTGTATTTAAGTCGGCATTGTGCCTTTTCTATTTAATTCCGATGCAAATTCTGTGTTTCATCGTCAATAAGAAGGTCAGAGGGATTCAGTAAACCTGATGTGAGGCATCGGAATCTATAACTAGTGTGACACGGGAAGGATTCAAAACGTAGACAGTAGGATGAGTCAGCCTTCTTGTATTTAAGTCGGCATTGTGCCTTTTCTATTTAATTCCGATGCAATTTCTGTGTTTAATCGTCAATAAGAAGGTCAGATGGATACAGTAAACCTGAAGTGAAGCATCAGAATCTATAACTAGTGTCACAGAAATGGTTCAAAACATAGTCAGTAAGAAGAGTCAGTCTTTTTGTACTTATGTCGGCATTGTCTCTTTTCTATTTAATTCCGATGCAATTTGTGTGTTTCATCGTCAATAAGAAGGTCAGAGGGATACAGTAAACCAGAAGTGATGCATCGGAATGTATAACTAGTGTCACAGGAATCATTCAAAACGTAGAGTGTAGGAAGAGTCAGTCTTCTTCTACTTGATTCGGCATTGTGCCTATTGTATTTATTTCCGATGCAATTTCTGTGTTTCATCGTCAATAAGATGGTGAGAGGGATACAGTAAACCTGAAGTGAAGCATCGGAATCTATAAGTGGTGTCACAGGAATGGTTCAAAACATAGTCATTAAGAAGAGTCAGTCTTCTTGTACTTAAGTCGGCATTGTGCCTTTCGTATTTAATTCCGATGCAACTTCGGTGTTTCGTCGTCAATAAGAATGTCCAAGGGATACAGTAAACCTGAAGTGAAGCATCGGAATCTATAACTAGTGTCACAGGAATGGTTCAAAACATAGTCAGTAAGAAGAGTCAGTCTTCTTGTACTTAGGTCGGCATTGTGCCTTTTCTATTTAATTCCGATTCAATTTCAGTGTTTCGTCGTCAATAAGAAGGTCCAAAGGATACAGTAAACCTGAAGTGAAGCATCGGAATCTATAACTAGTGTCACAGGAATGTTTCAAAACATAGACAGTAAGAAGAGTCAGTCCTCTTGTACTTAAGTCGGCATTGTGCTTTTTGTATCTAATTCCGATGCAATTTCTGTGTTTCATCGTCAATAAGTAGGTCAGAGGGATACAGTAAACCCGAAGTGAAGCATCGGAATCTATAACTAGTGTCACAGGAATGGTTCAAATCATAGTCAGTAAGAAGGATCAGTCTTCTTGTACTTAATTCGGCATTGTGCCTTTTCATGTAATTCCGATGCATTTTCTGTGTTTCATCGTCAATAAGAAGGTCAAAGGGATACAGTAAACCTGAAGCATCGTAATCTATAACTAGTGTCACAGAAATGGTTCAAAACATAGTCAGCCAGAAGAGTCAGTCTTCTTGTACTTAAATCGGCGTTGTGCCTTTTCTATTTAATTCCGATGCAATATCTGTGTTTCATCGTCAATAAGAAGGTCAGAGGGATGCAGTAAACCTGAAGTGAAGCATCGGATTGTATAACTAGTGTCACAGGAATGGTTCAAAACATAGACAGCAGAAGAGCCATTCTTCTTGTACTTAAGTCGGCATTAAGCCTTGTCTATTTAATTCCGATGCAATTTCTGTGTTTCATCGTCAATAAGAAGGTCAGAGGGATACAGTAAACCTGAAGTGAATCATCGGAATCTATACCTAGTGTCACAGGAATGGTTCAAAACATAGACAGTAGGAGGAGTCAGTCTTCTTGTACTTAAGTCGGCATTGTGCCATTTCTATTCGATTCCGACGCAATTTCTGTGTTTCATCGTCAATAAGAAGGTGAGAGGGATACAGTAAACCTGAAGTGAAGCATCGGAATCTATAAGTGGTGTCAATACAATGGTTCAAACATAGTCATTAAGAAGAGTCAGACTTCTTGTACTAAAGTCGGCATTGTGCCTTTCGTATTTAATTCCGATGCAACTTCGGTGTTTCATCGTCAATAAGAAGGTCCAAGGGATACAGCAACCCTGAAGTGAAGCATCGGAATCTATAACTAGTGTCACAGGAATGGTTTATAGCATAGAGAGTAGGAAGAGTCAGTCTTCTTGTACTTAAGTCGGAATTGTGCCATTTGTATAGTATTCCGATGCAATTTCTGTGTTTCATCGTCAATAAGAAGGTCCAAGGAATACAATAAACCTGAAGTGAGGCATCGGAATCTATAACTAATGTCACAGGACGGGTTCAAAACATAGTCAGTAGGGAGAGTCAGTCTTCTTGTACTTAAGTCTGCATTGTGCCTTTTCTACTCAATTCCGATGCAATTTCTTTGTTTCATCGTCAATACGAAGGTCCAAGGGATGCAGTACACCTGAAGTGAAGCATCGGAATCCATAACTAGTGTCACAGGAATGGTTCAAAACATAGACAGTAAGAGGAGTCAGTCTTCTTGTACTTAAGTCGGCATTGTGCCATTTCTATTTAATTCCGACGCAATTTCTGTGTTTCATCGTCAATAAGAAGGTGAGAGGGATACAGTAAACCTGAAGTGAAGCATCGGAATCTATAAGTGGTGTCACAGGAATGGTACAAACATTGTCATTACGAAGAGTCAGTCTTCTTGTACTTAAGTCGGCATTGTGCCTTTCGTATTTAATTCCGATGCAACTTCGGTGTTTCATCGTCAATAAGAAGGTCCAACGGATACAGTAAACCTGAAGTGAAGCATCGAAATCTATAACTAGTGTCACAGGAATGGTTCAAAACATAGTCAGTAAGAAGAGTCAGTCTTCTTGTACTTAGGTCGGCATTGTGCCTTTTCTATTTAATTCCGATTCAGTTTCTGTGTTTCGTCGTCAATAAGAAGGTCAGAGGGATACAGTAAACCTGAAGTGAATCATCGGAATCTATAACTAGTGTCACAGGAATGGTTCAAAACATAGACAGTAGGAAGAGTCAGTCTTCTTGTACTTAAGTCGGCATTGTGCCATTTCTATTCGATTCCGACGCAATTTCTGTGTTTCATCGTCAATAAGAAGGTGAGAGGGATACAGTAAACCTGAAGTGAAGCATCGGAATCTATAAGTGGTGTCACAACAATGGTTCAAACATAGTCATTAAGAAGAGTCAGACTTCTTGTACTAAAGTCGGCATTGTCCCTTTCGTATTTAATTCCGATGCAACTTCGGTGTTTCATCGTCAATAAGAAGGTCCAAGGGATACATCAACCCTGAAGTGAAGCATCGGAATCTATAACTAGTGTCACAGGAATGGTTTATAGCATAGAGAGTAGGAAGAGTCAGTCTTCTTGTACTTAAGTTGGAATTGTGCCATTTGTATAGTATTCCGATGCAATTTCTGTGTTTCATCGTCAATAAGAAGGTCAGAGGGATACATTAAACCTGAAGTGAAGCATCGGATTGTATAACTAGTGTCACAGGAATGGTTCAAAACATAGGCAGTTGGAAGAGTCACTCTTCTTGTACTTTAGTCGGCATTGTGCCTTTTGTATGTATTTCCGATGCAATTTCTGCGTTCCATCATCAATAAGAAGGTCAGAGGGATACAGTAAACCTGAAGTGAAGCATCGGAATCCATAACTAGTCTCACAGGATGGTAAAAAACATAGACAGCAGAAGAGTCATTCTTCTTGTACTTAAGTCGGCATTGTGCCTTGTCTATTTAATTCCGATGCAATTTCTGTGTTTCATCGTCAATAAGAAGGTCAGAGAGATACAGAAAACCTGAAGTGAATCATCGGAATCTATAACTAGTGTCACAGGAATGGTTCAAAACATAGACAGTAGGTGGAGTCAGTCTACATGTACTTAAGTCGGCATAGTGCCTTTTGTATTTAATTCGGATGCTATTTTTGTGTTTCATCGTCAATAAGAAGGTCCAAGGGATACAGTAAACCTGAAGTGAAGAATCGGAATGTATAACTAGTGTCACAGGAATGGTTCTAAACATAGTCAGTAAGAAGAGTCAGTCTTCTTGTACTTAAGTCTTCATTGTGCTTTTCTATTTAATTCCGAAGGAATTTCGGTGTTTCATCGTCAATTAGAAGGTCAGAGGGAAACAGTAAACCTGAAGTGAATCATCGGAACCTATAACTAGTGTCACAGGAATGGTTCAAAACATTGTCAGTAAAAAGAGTCAGTGTTCTTGTACTTAATTCGGCATTGTGCCTTTTTATTTAATTCCGATGAAATTTCTGTGTTTTATCGCCAATACGAAGGTCAGAGGGATACAGTATAACTGAAGTCAAGCATCGGAATCTATAACTAGTGTCACAGAAATGGTTCAAAACATAGTCAGTAAGAAGAGTCAGTCTTCTTGTACTTAACTCGGCATTGTGACTTTTCTATATAATTCCGATGCCATTTCTGTGTTTCGTCGTCAATAAGAAGGTCAGAGGGATACAGTAAACCTGAAGTGAAGCATCGGAATGTATAACTATTGTCACAGGAATCATTCAAAGAATAGACAGTAGGAAGAGTCAGTCTTCTTCTACTTGATTCGGCATTGTGCCTTTTGTATTTATTTCCTATGCAATTTCTGTGTTTCATCGTCAATAAGAAGATCAGAGGGATACAGTAAACGTGAAGTAAAGCATCGGAATCTATAACTAGTGTCACAGGAATGGTTCAAAACATAGACAGTAGGAAGAGTCAGTCTACATGTACTTAAGTCGACATTGTGCCTTTTGTATTTAATTCCGATGAAATTTCTGTGTTTTATCGTCAATAAGAAGGTCCAAGGAATACAGTAAACCTGAAGTGAGGCATCGGAATCTATAACTAGTGTCACAGGAATGGTTCAAAACATAGTCAGTAAGAAGAGTCAATCTTCTTGTACTTAAGTCGGCATTGTGACTTTTCTACTTAATTCCGATGCAATTTCTGTGTTTCATCGTCAATAACAAGGTCAGATGGATACAGTAAACATGAAGCGAAGCATCGGAATCTATAACTAGTGGCACAGGAATGGTTCAAATGATAGACAGTAGGAAGAGTCAGTCTTCTTTTACTTAATTCGGCATTGTGCCTTTTTATTTAATTCCGATGAAATTTCTGTGTTTTATCGTCTATAAGTAGTTCAGAGGGATACAGTAAACCTGAAGTCAAGAATCGGAATCTATAACTAGTGTCACAGAAATGGTTCAAAACATAGACAGTAAGAAGAGTCAGTCTTCTTGTACTTAAGTCGGCATTGTGACTTTTCTATATAATTCCGATGCCATTTCTGTGTTTCATCGTCAATACGAAGGTCAGAGGGATACAGTAAACCTGAAGTGAAGCATCGGAATGTATAACTAGTGTCACAGGAATCGTTCAAAGCATAGACAGTAGGAAGAGTCAGTGTTCTTCTACTTGATTCGGCATTGTGCCTTTTGTATTTATTTCCGATGCAATTTCTGTGTTACATCGTCAATAAGAAGCTCATAGGGATACAGTAAACATGAAGTGAAGCATCGGAATCTATAACTAGTGTCACAGGAATGGTTCAAAACATAGACAGTAAGAAGAGTCAGTCTCCTTGTACTTAGGTCGGCATTTTGCCTTTTCTATTTAATTCCGATTCAATTTCTGTGTTTCGTCGTCAATAAGAAGGTCCAAGGGATACAGTAAACCTGAAGCATCGGAATCTATAACTAGTGTCACAGAAATGGTTCAAGACATAGAAGCCAGAAGAGTCAGTCTTCTTGTACTTAAATCGGCGTTGTGCCTTTTCTATTTAATTCCGATGCAATTTCTGTGTTTCATCGTCAATAAGAAGGTCAGAGGGATACAGTAAACCTGAAGTGAAGCATCCGATTGTATAACTAGTGTCACTGGAATGGTTCAAAACATAGACAGTAGGAAGAGTCAGTCTTCTTGTACTTGAGTCGGCATTGTGCCTTTTGTATTTATTTCCGATGCAATATCTGTGTTTCATCATCAATAAGAAGGTCAGAGGGATACAGTAAACCTGAAGTGAAGCATCGGAATCTATAACTAGTCTCACAGGATGGTAAAAAACATAGACAGCAGAAGAGTTATTCTTCTTGTACTTAAGTCGGCATTGTGCCTTGTCTATTTAATTCCGATGCAATTTCTATGTTTCATCGTCAATAAGAAGGTCAGAGGGATACAGTAAACCTGAAGTGAATCATCGGAATCTATAACTAGTGTCACAGGAATGGTTCAAAACATAGACAGTAGAAAGAGTCAGTCTTCTTGTACTTAAGTCGGCATTGTGCCTTTTGTATTTAATTCCGATGCAATTTCTGTGTTTCATCGTCAATAAGTAGGTCCAAGGAAAACAATAAACCTGAAGTGAGGCATCGGAATCTATAACTAGTGTCACAGGACGGGTTCAAAACATAGTCAGTAGGGAGAGTCAGTCTTCTTGTACTTAAGTCGGCATTGTGCCTTTTCTATTTAATTCCGATGCACTTTCTGTGTTTCATCGTCAATAAGAAGTTCCAAGGGATGCAGTACACCTGAAGTGAAGCATCGGAATCCATAACTAGTGTCACAGGAATGGTTCAAACATAGACAGTAAGAAGAGTCAGTCTTCTTGTACTTAAGTCGGCATTGTGCCATTTCTATTTAATTCCGACGCAAATTCTGTGTTTCATCGTCAATAAGAAGGTGAGAGGGATACAGTAAACTTGAAGTGAATCATCGGAATCTATAAGTGGTGTCACAGGAATGGTTCAAACATAGTCATTAAGAAGAGTCAGTCTTCTTGTACTTAAGTAGGCATTGTGCCTTTCGTATTTAATTCCGATGCAACTTCGGTGCTTCATCGTCAATAAGAAGGTCAGAGGGATACAGTAAACCTGAAGTGAATCATCGGAATCTATAACTAGTGTCACAGCAATGGTTCAAAACATTGTCAGTAAGAAGAGTCAGTCTTCTTGTACTTAATTCGGCATTGTGCCTTTTTATTTAATTCCGATGAAATTTCTGTGTTTTATCGCCAATAAGAAGGTCAGAGGGATACAGTAAACCTGAAGTCAAGCATCGGAATCTATAACTAGTGTCACAGCAATCGTTCAAAACATTGTCAGTAAGAAGAGTCAGTCTTCTTGTACTTAAGTCGGCATTGTGACTTTTCTATATAATTCCGATGCCATTTCTGTTTTTCATCGTCAATAAGATGGTCAGAGTCATACAGTAAACCTGAAGTGAAGCATCGGAATGTATAACTAGTGTCACAGGAATCGTTCAAAGCATAGACGGTAGGAAGAGTCAGTCTTCTTCTACTTGATTCGGCACTGTGCCTTTTGTATTTATTTCCGATGCAATTTCTGTGTTTCATCGTCAATAAGAAGCTGAGAGGGATACAGTAAACGTGAAGTGAAGCATCGGATTCTATAACTAGTGTCACAGGAATGGTTCAAAACATAGACAGCAGAAGAGTTATTCTTCTTGTACTTAAGTCGGCATTGTGCCTTGTCTATTTAATTCCGATGCAATTTCTGCGTTTCATCGTCAATAAGAAGGTCAGAGGGATACAGTAAACCTGAAGTGAATCATCGGAATCTATAACTAGTGTCACAGCAATCGTTCAAAACATTGTCAGTAAGAAGAGTCTGTCTTCTTTTACTTAATTCGGCATTGTGCCTTTTTATTTAATTCCGATGAAATTTCATTGTTTTATCGTCTATACGTAGGTCAGAGGGATACAGTAAACCTGAAGTCAAGCATCGGAATCTATAACTAGTGTCACAGAAATGGTTCAAAACATAGACAGTAAGAGGAGTCAGTCTACATGTACTTAAGTCTGCATTGTGCCTTTTGTATTTAATTCCGATGCAATTTTTGTGTTTCATCGTCAATAAGAAGGTCCAAGGGATACAGTAAACCTGAAGTGAAGAATCGGAATCTATAACTAGTGTCACAGGAATTGTTAAAAGCATAGTCAGTAAGAATAGTCAGTCTACTTCTACTTGATTCGGCATTGTGCCTTTTGTATTTATTTCCGATGCAATTTCTGTGTTTCATCGCCAATAAGAAGCTCAGAGGGATACAGTAAACATGAAGTGAAGCATCGGAATCTATAACTTGTGTCACAGGAATGGTTCAAAACATAGACAGTAAGAAGAGTCAGTCTTCTTGTACTTAAGTCGGCATTGTGCCTTTTGTATTTATTGCCGATGAAATTTATGTGTTTCATCATCAATAAGATGGTCAGAGGGATACAGTAAACCTGAAGTGAAGCATCGGATTCTATAAGTAGTGTCACAGGAATGGTTCAAAACATAGACTGTAGGATGAATCAGTCTTCATGTACTTAAGTCGGCATTGTGCTTTTTCTATTTTATTCCGATGCAATTTCTGTGTTTCATCGTCAACAAGAAGGTCAGAGGGATACAGTAAACCTGACGTGAAGCATCGGAATCCATAACTAGTGTCACACGACTGGTTTAAAACATAGACAGTAGGAAGAGTCAGTCTTCTTGTTCTTAAGTCGACATTGTGCCTTTTGTATTTATTTCCGATGCAATTTCGGTGTTTCATCATCAATAAGAAAGTCAGAGGGATACAGTAAACCTGAAGTGAGTCATCGGAATCTATAACTAGTATCACAGGAATGGTTCAAAAAATAGACAGTAGGAAGAGTCAGTCTACATGTACTTAAGTCGGCATTGTGCCTTTTGTGTTTAATTCCGATGCAATTTTTGTGTTTCATCGTCAATAAGAAGGTCCAAGGAATACGGTAAACCTGAAGTGAGGCATCGGAATCTATAACTAGTGTCACAGGAATGGTTCAAAGCATAGTCAGTAGGAAGAGTCAGTCATCTTGTACTTAAGTCGGCATTGTGCCTTTTCTATTTAATTCCGATGCAATTTCTGTATTTTATCGCCAATAAGAAAGTCCAAGGGATGCAGTACACATGAAGTGAAGCATCGGAATCTATAACTAGTGTCACAGGAATGGTTCAAACATAGTCAGTAAGAAGAGTCAGTCTTCTTGTACTTAAGTTGGCATTGTGCTTTTTCTATTTAATTCCGATGCAATTTCTGTTTTTCATTGACAATAAGAAGGTCAGTGGAATACAGCAAACCTGAAGTGAAGCATCGGAATGTATAACTAGTGTCACAGGAATGATTCAAAGCATAGTCAGTAGGAAGAGTCAGTCATCTTATACTTAAGTCGACATTGTGCCTTTTCTATTTCATTCCGATGCAATTTCTGTGTTTCATCATCAATAAGATGGTCAAAGGGATACAGTAAACCTGAAGTGAGACATCGGAGTCTATATCTAGTGTCACAGGAATGGTTCAAACATAGTCAGTAAGAAGAGTCAGTCTTCTTGTACTTAAGTTGGCATTGTGCTTTTTCTATTTAATTCTGATGCAATTTCTGTTTTTCATTGACAATAAGAAGGTCAGTGGAATACAGCAAACCTGAAGTGAAGCATCGGAATGTATAACTAGTGTCACAGGAATGATTCAAAACATAGACTGTTGGAAGAATCAGTCTTCATGTACTTAAGTCGGCATTGTGCCTTTTCTATTTAATTCCGATGCAATTTCTGTGTTTCATCGTCAACAAGAAGGTCAGAGGGATACAGTAAACCTGAAGTGAATCATCGGAATCTATAACTAGTGTCACAGGAATGGTTCAAAAGATAGACAGTAGGAAGAGTCAGTCTACATATACTTAAGTCGGCATTGTGCCTTTTGTGTTTAATTCCGATGCAATTTTTGTGTTTCATCGTCAATAAGAAGGTCCAAGGAATACAGTAAACCTGAAGTGAGGCATCGGAATCTATAACTAGTGTCACAGGAATGGTTCAAAGCATAGTCAGTAGGAAGAGTCAGTCTCCTTGTACTTAAGTCGGCATTGTGCCTTTTCTATTTAATTCCGATGCAATTTCTGTGTTTTATCGCCAATAAGAAGGTCCAAGGGATGCAGTACACCTGAAGTGAAGCATCGGAATCTATAACTAGTGTCACAGGAATGGTTCATAACATAGACAGTATGAAGAGTCAGTCTTCTTGTACTTAAGTCGGCATTGTGCCTTTCCTATTTAATTCCGACGCAATCTCTGTGTTTCATCGTCAATAAGAAGGTCAGAGGGATACAGTAAATCTGAAGTGAAGCATCGGAATGTATAACTAGTGTCAAAGGAATGGTTCAAAGCATAGACAGTAGGAAGAGTCAGTCTTCTTGTACTTAAGTCGGCATTGTGCCTTTTCTATTTCATTCCGATGCAATTTCTGTGTTTCATCATCAATAAGAAGGTCAAAGGGATACAGTAAACCTGATGTGAGGCATCGGAGTCTATATCTAGTGTCACAGGAATGGTTCAAACATAGTCAGTAAGAAGAGTCAGTCTTCTTGTACTTAAGTTGGCATTGTGCTTTTTCTATTTAATTCTGATGCAATTTCTGTTTTTCATTGACAATCAGAGGGTCAGAGGAATACAGCAAACCTGAAGTGAAGCATCGCAATGTATAACTAGTGTCACAGGAATGATTCAAAACATAGACTGTTGGAAGAATCAGTCTTCATGTACTTAAGTCGGCATTGTGCCTTTTCTATTTAATTCCGATGCAATTTCTGTGTTTCATCGTCAACAAGAAGGTCAGAGGGATACAGTATACCTGAAGTGAAGCATCGGAATCCATAACTAGTGTGACACGATTGGTTCAAAACATAGACAGTAGGAACAGTCAGTCTTCTTGTTCTTAAGTCGGCATTGTGCCTTTTGTATTTAATTCCGATGCAATTTCTGTGTTTTATCGTCAATAAGAAGGTCCAAGGAATACAGTAAACCTGCAGTGAGGCATCGGAATCTATAACTAGTGTCACAGGAATGGTTCAAAACATAGACAGTAGGAAGAGTCAGTCTACATGTACTTAAGTCGGCATTGTGCCTTTTGATTTTAATTCCGATGCAATTTTTGTGTTTCATTGTCAATAATAAGGTCCAAGGTATACAGTAAACCCGAAGTGAAGAATCGGAATCTATAACTAGTGTCACAGGAATGGTTCAAAACATAGTCAGTAAGAAGAGTCAGTCCTCTTGTACTTAAGTCGGCATTGTGCATTTTCTATTTACTTCCGATGCAATTTCTGTGTTTCATCGTCAATAAGAAGGTCACAGGGATACAGTAAACCTGAAGTGTAGCATCGGAATCTATAATTAGTGTCACAGGAATGGTTCAAAACATAGAGAGTAGAGAGGGTCAGTCTTCTTGTACTTAAGTCGCCATTGTGCCTTTTGTATCTAATTCCGATGCAATTTCTGTGTTTCATCGTCAATAAGAAGGTCAGAGGGATACAGTACACCTGAAGCGAAGCAACAGAATCTATAACTAGTGTCATAGGAATGATTCAAAACATAGACACTAAGAAGAGTCAGTCTACTTGTACTTAAGTCGGCATTGTGCCTTCTGTATTTAATTCCGATAAATTTCTGTGCTTCATCGTCAATAAAAGGTTCCAAGGGATATAGTACACCTGAAGTGAAGCATCGGAATCTATAACCAGTGTCACAGGAATTGTTCAAAACATTGACAGTAGGAAGAGTCAGTCTTCTTGTACTTAAGTCGCCATTGTGCCTTTTCTATTTAATTCCGAATCAATTTCTGTGTTTCATCGTCAATAAGAAGGTCCAAGGAATACAGAAAACCTGAAGTGAGGCATCGGAATCTATAACTAGTGTCACAGGAATGGTTCAAAACATTGACAGTAAGCAGAGTCAGTCTTCTTGTACTTAAGTCGTCATTGTGCCTTTTCTATTTAATTCCGACGCAATCTCTGTGTTTCATCGTCATTAAGAAGGTCAGAGGGATACAGTAAACCTGAAGTGAAGCATCGGAATCTATAATTGGTTTCACAGGAAAAGTTCAAACATAGTCAGTAAGAGGAGTCAGTCTTCTTGTACTTAAGTCGGCCTTGTGCCATTTCTATTTAATTCCGATGCAATTTCTGTATTTCACGTCAATAAGAAGGTCAGAGGGATACAGTAAATCTGAAGTGAAGCATCGGAATGTATAACTAGTGTCAAAGGAATGGTTCAAACATAGAGAGTAGGAAGTGTCAGTCTCCTTGTACTTGAGTCGGCATTGTGCCTTTTGTATTTATTTCCGATGCAATTCCTGTGTTGCATCGTCAAAAGGAAGGTCAGAGGGATACAGTAAACCTGAAGTGAGGCATCGGAATCTATAACTAGTGTCACTGGAATGGTTCATAACATAGTCAGTAAGAAGAGTCAGTCTTCTAGTACTTAAGTCGTCATTGTGCCTTTTGTATTTAATTCCGATGCAATTTCTGTGTTTCATCGTCAATAAGAAGGTCAGAGGGATACAGTACACCTGAAGCGAAGCAACAGAATCTATAACTAGTGTCATAGGAATGATTCAAAACATAGACACTAAGAAGAGTCAGTCTACTTGTACTTAAGTCGGCATTGTGCCTTCTGTATTTAATTCCGATAAATTTCTGTGCTTCATCGTCAATAAAAGGTTCCAAGGGATGTAGTACACCTGAAGTGAAGCATCGGAATCTATAACCAGTGTCACAGGAATTGTTCAAAACATTGACAGTAAGCAGAGTCAGTCTTCTTGTACTTAAGTCGTCATTGTGCATTTTCTATTTAATTCCGACGTAATCTCTGTGTTTCATTGTCAATAAGAAGGTCAGAGGGATACAGTAAATCTGAAGTGAAGCATCGGAGTGTATAACTAGTGTGAAAGGAATGGTTCAAAACATAGACAGTAGGAAGAGTCAGTCTCCTTGAACTTGAGTCGGCATTGTGCCTTTTGTATTTATTTCCGATGCAATTTCGGTCCTTCATCATCAATAAGAAGTTCAGAGGGATACAGTAAACCTGAAGTGAAGCATCGGAATCTATAACTAGTGTCTCAGGATGGTTCAAGACATAGACAGCAGGAAGAGTCATTCTTCTTGTACTTAAGTCGGCATTGTGCCTTATCTATTTAATTCCGATGCAATTTCTATGTTTCATCGTCTCTAAGAAAGTCAGAGGGATACTGTAAACCTGAAGTGAATCATTGGAATCTATAACTAGTGTCACAGGAATGGTTCAAACATAGACAGTAGGAAGAGTCAGTCTACTAGTACTTATGTCGGCATTGTGCCTTTTGAATTTAATTCCGATGCAATTTTTGTGTTTCATCGTCAATACGAGGGTCTTAGGGATACAGTAAACCTGAAGTGAAGAATCGGAATCTATAACTAGTGTCACAGGAATGGTTCAAAACATAGTCAGTAAGAAGCGTCAGTCCTCTTGTACTTAAGTCGGCATTGTGCATTTTCTATTTACTTCCGATGCAATTTCTGTGTTTCATCGTCAATAAGAAGGTCACAGGGATACAGTAAACCTGAAGTGTAGCATCGGAATCTATAATTAGTGTCACAGGAATGGTTCAAAACATAGAGAGTAGAGAGGGTCAGTCTTCTTGTACTTAAGTCGCCATTGTGCCTTTTGTATCTAATTCCGATGCAATTTCTGTGTTTCATCGTCAATAAGAAGGTCAGAGGGATACAGTACACCTGAAGCGAAGCAACAGAATCTATAACTAGTGTCATAGGAATGATTCAAAACTTAGACACTAAGAAGAGTCAGTCTACTTGTACTTAAGTCGGCATTGTGCCTTCTGTATTTAATTCCGATAAATTTCTGTGCTTCATCGTCAATAAAAGGTTCCAAGGGATATAGTACACCTGAAGTGAAGCATCGGAATCTATAACCAGTGTCACAGGAATTGTTCAAAACATTGACAGTAGGAAGAGTCAGTCTTCTTGTACTTAAGTCGCCATTGTGCCTTTTCTATTTAATTCCGAATCAATTTCTGTGTTTCATCGTCAATAAGAAGGTCCAAGGAATACAGAAAACCTGAAGTGAGGCATCGGAATCTATAACTAGTGTCACAGGAATGGTTCAAAACATTGACAGTAAGCAGAGTCAGTCTTCTTGTACTTAAGTCGTCATTGTGCCTTTTCTATTTAATTCCGACGCAATCTCTGTGTTTCATCGTCATTAAGAAGGTCAGAGGGATACAGTAAACCTGAAGTGAAGCATCGGAATCTATAATTGGTTTCACAGGAAAAGTTCAAACATAGTCAGTAAGAGGAGTCAGTCTTCTTGTACTTAAGTCGGCCTTGTGCCATTTCTATTTAATTCCGATGCAATTTCTGTATTTCACGTCAATAAGAAGGTCAGAGGGATACAGTAAATCTGAAGTGAAGCATCGGAATGTATAACTAGTGTCAAAGGAATGGTTCAAACATAGAGAGTAGGAAGTGTCAGTCTCCTTGTACTTGAGCCGGCATTGTGCCTTTTGTATTTATTTCCGATGCAATTCCTGTGTTGCATCGTCAAAAGGAAGGTCAGAGGGATACAGTAAACCTGAAGTGAGGCATCGGAATCTATAACTAGTGTCACTGGAATGGTTCAAATCATAGACAGTAAGAATTGTCAGACTTCTTGTACTTAAGTCGGCATTGTGCCTTTTCTATTTAATTCCGAAGCCATTTATGTGTTTCATCGTCAATAAGAAAGTCCTAGGGATGCAGTACACCTGAAGTGAAGCATCGGAGTCTAAAACTAGTGGCACAGGAATGGTTCAAAACATAGACAGTAGGAAGAGTCAGTCTTCTTGTACTTAAGTCGTCATTGTGCCTTTTGTATTTAATTCCGTTGCAATTTCTGTGTTTCATCGTCAATACGAAGGTCCAAGGAATACAGTAAATATGAAGTGAGGCATCGGAATCTATAACTAGTGTCACAGGAACGGTTCATAACATAGGCAGTATGAAGGGTCAGTCTTCTTGTACTTAAGTCGGCATTGTGCATTTTCTATTTAATTCCGACGTAATCTCTGTGTTTCATTGTCAATAAGAAGGTCAGAGGGATACAGTAAATCTGAAGTGAAGCATCGGAGTGTATAACTAGTGTGAAAGGAATGGTTCAAAACATAGACAGTAGGAAGAGTCAGTCTCCTTGAACTTGAGTCGGCATTGTGCCTTTTGTATTTATTTCCGATGCAATATCGGTGCTTCATCATCAATAAGAAGTTCAGAGGGATACAGTAAACCTGAAGTGAAGCATCGGAATCTATAACTAGTGTCTCAGGATGGTTCAAGACATAGACAGCAGGAAGAGTCATTCTTCTTGTACTTAAGTCGGCATTGTGCCTTATCTATTTAATTCCGATGCAATTTCTATGTTTCATCGTCTCTAAGAAAGTCAGAGGGATACTGTAAACCTGAAGTGAATCATTGGAATCTATAACTAGTGTCACAGGAATGGTTCAAACATAGACAGTAGGAAGAGTCAGTCTACTAGTACTTATGTCGGCATTGTGCCTTTTGAATTTAATTCCGATGCAATTTTTGTGTTTCATCGTCAATACGAGGGTCTTAGGGATACAGTAAACCTGAAGTGAAGAATCGGAATCTATAACTAGTGTCACAGGAATGGCTCAAAACATAGTCAGTAAGAAGAGTCAGTCCTCTTGTACTTAAGTCGGCATTGTGCCTTTTCTGTTTACTTCCGATGCAATTTCAGTGTTTCATCGTCAATAAGAAGGTCACAGGGATATAGTACACCTGAAGTGAAGAATCGGAATCTATAACTAGTGTCACAGGAATGGTTCAAATCATAGACAGTAAGAATTGTCAGACTTCTTGTACTTAAGTCGGCATTGTGCCTTTTCTATTTAATTCCGAAGCCATTTATGTGTTTCATCGTCAATAAGAAAGTCCTAGGGATGCAGTACACCTGAAGTGAAGCATCGGAGTCTAAAACTAGTGGCACAGGAATGGTTCAAAACATAGACAGTAGGAAGAGTCAGTCTTCTTGTACTTAAGTCGGCATTGTGCATTTTGTATTTAATTCCGTTGCAATTTCTGTGTTTCATCGTCAATAAGAAGGTCCAAGGGATACAGTAAACCTGAAGTGAGGCATCGGAATCTATAACTAGTGTCACAGGAATGGTTCAAAACATAGTCGGTAAGAAGAGTCAGTCTTCTTGTACTTAAGTTGGCATTGAGCCTTTTCAATGTAAATCCGAAGCAATTTATGTGTTTCATCGTCAATAAGAAGGTCCAAGGGATGCAGTAAACCTGAAGTGAAGCATCGGAATCTATTACTAGTGTCACAGGATCGGTTCAAAACATAGACAGTAAGAAGAGTCAGTCTTCTTTTACTTTAGTCGGCATTGTGCCTTTTCTATTTCGTTACGATGCAATTTCTGTGTTTTATCGTCAATAAGAAGGTCCATGGATTACAGTAAACCTGAAGTGAGGCATCGGAATCTATAACTAGTGTCACAGGAATGGTTCAAAACATAGACAGTAGGAAGAGTCAGTCTACATGTACTTAAGTAGGCATTGTGCCTTTTGTATTTAATTCCGATGCAATTTCTGTGTTTCATCGTCAATAAGAAGGTCAGAGAGATACAGTATACCTAAAGTGAAGCATCGGAATCTACAAGTGGTGTCACAGGAATGGTTCAAAACATAGTCAGTAAGAAGAGTCAGTCCTCTTGTACTTAAATCGGCATTGTGCATTTTCTATTTACTTTGGATGCAATTTCTGTGTTTCATCGACAATAAGAAGGTTACAGGGATACAGTAAACCTGAAGTGTAGCATCGGAATCTATAACTAGTGTCACAGGAATGGTTCAAAACATAGACAGTAGAAAGAGTGAGTCTTCTTGTACTTAAGTCGGCATTGTGCCTTTTGTATTTAATTCCGATGCAATTTCTGTGTTTCATCGTCAATAAGAAGGTCAGAGGGATACAGTACACCTGAAGTGAAGCAACAGAATCTATAACTAGTGTCACAGGAATGGTTCAAAACATAGAAACTAAGAAGAGTCAGTCTACTTGTACTTAAGTCGGCATTGTGCCTTTTGTATTTAATTCCGATGCAATTTCTGTGTTTCATCGACAATAAGAAGGTCAGAGAGATACAGTATACCTGAAGTGAAGCATTGGAATCTACAAGTGGTGTCACAGGAATGGTTCCAAACATAGTCAGTAAGAAGAGTCAGTCTTCTTGTAGTTAAGTCGGCATTGTGCCTTTCGTATATAATTCCGATGCTATTTCGGTGTTTCATCGTCAATAAGAAGGTCCAAGGGATTCAGTATACCTGAAGTGAAGCATCGGAATCTATTACTAGTGTCACAGGATCGGTTCAAAACATAGACAGTAAGAAGAGTCAGTCTTCTTGTACTTAAGTCTGCATTGTGCCTTTTCTATTTCATTCCGATGCAATTTCTGTGATTCATCATCAATAAGTAGGTCATAGGGATACAGTAAACCTGAAGTGAGACATCGGAGTCTATATCTAGTGTCACAGGAATGGTTCAAAACTTTGACAGTAAGCAGAGTCAGTCTTCTTGTACTTAAGTCGTCATTGTGCCTTCTCTATTTAATTCCGACGCAATCTCTGTGTTTCATCGTCATTAAGAAGGTCAGAGGGATACAGTAAACCTGAAGTGAAGCATCGGAATCTATAATTGGTTTCACAGGAAAAGTTCAAACATAGTCAGTAAGAGGAGTCAGTCTTCTTGTACTTAAGTCGGCCTTGTGCCATTTCTATTTAATTCCGATGCAATTTCTGTATTTCACGTCAATAAGAAGGTCAGAGGGATACAGTAAATCTGAAGTGAAGCATCGGAATGTATAACTAGTGTCAAAGGAATGGTTCAAACATAGAGAGTAGGAAGTGTCAGTCTCCTTGTACTTGAGTCGGCATTGTGCCTTTTGTATTTATTTCCGATGCAATTCCTGTGTTGCATCGTCAAAAGGAAGGTCAGAGGGATACAGTAAACCTGAAGTGAGGCATCGGAATCTATAACTAGTGTCACTGGAATGGTTCATAACATAGTCAGTAAGAAGAGTCAGTCTTCTAGTACTTAAGTCGTCATTGTGCCTTTTGTATTTAATTCCGATGCAATTTCTGTGTTTCATCGTCAATACGAAGGTCCAAGGAGTACAGTAAATATGAAGTGAGGCATCGGAATCTATAACTAGTGTCACAGGAACGGTTCATAACATAGGCAGTATGAAGAGTCAGTCTTCTTGTACTTAAGTCGGCATTGTGCATTTTCTATTTAATTCCGACGTAATCTCTGTGTTTCATTGTCAATAAGAAGGTCAGAGGGATACAGTAAATCTGAAGTGAAGCATCGGAGTGTATAACTAGTGTGAAAGGAATGGTTCAAAACATAGACAGTAGGAAGAGTCAGTCTCCTTGAACTTGAGTCGGCATTGTGCCTTTTGTATTTATTTCCGATGCAATTTCGGTGCTTCATCATCAATAAGAAGTTCAGAGGGATACAGTAAACCTGAAGTGAAGCATCGGAATCTATAACTAGTGTCTCAGGATGGTTCAAGACATAGACAGCAGGAAGAGTCATTCTTCTTGTACTTAAGTCGGCATTGTGCCTTATCTATTTAATTCCGATGCAATTTCTATGTTTCATCGTCTCTAAGAAAGTCAGAGGGATACTGTAAACCTGAAGTGAATCATTGGAATCTATAACTAGTGTCACAGGAATGGTTCAAACATAGACAGTAGGAAGAGTCAGTCTACTAGTACTTATGTCGGCATTGTGCCTTTTGAATTTAATTCCGATGCAATTTTTGTGTTTCATCGTCAATACGAGGGTCTTAGGGATACAGTAAACCTGAAGTGAAGAATCGGAATCTATAACTAGTGTCACAGGAATGGTTCAAAACATAGTCAGTAAGAAGAGTCAGTCCTCTTGTACGTAAGTCGGCATTGTGCCTTTTCTATTTACTTCCGATGCAATTTCAGTGTTTCATCGTCAATAAGAAGGTCACAGGGATATAGTACACCTGAAGTGAAGAATCGGAATCTGTAACTAGTGTCACAGGAATGGTTCAAATCATAGACAGTAAGAATTGTCAGACTTCTTGTACTTAAGTCGGCATTGTGCCTTTTCTATTTAATTCCGAAGCCATTTATGTGTTTCATCGTCAATAAGAAAGTCCTAGGGATGCAGTACACCTGAAGTGAAGCATCGGAGTCTAAAACTAGTGGCACAGGAATGGTTCAAAACATAGACAGTAGGAAGAGTCAGTCTTCTTGTACTTAAGTCGTCATTGTGCCTTTTGTATTTAATTCCGTTGCAATTTCTGTGTTTCATTGTCAATACGAAGGTCCAAGGAATACAGTAAATATGAAGTGAGGCATCGGAATCTATAACTAGTGTCACAGGAACGGTTCATAACATAGGCAGTATGAAGAGTCAGTCTTCTTGTACTTAAGTCGGCATTGTGCATTTTCTATTTAATTCCGACGTAATCTCTGTGTTTCATTGTCAATAAGAATGTCAGAGGGATACAGTAAATCTGAAGTGAAGCATCGGAGTGTATAACTAGTGTGAAAGGAATGGTTCAAGACATAGACAGTAGGAAGAGTCAGTCTCCTTGAACTTGAGTCGGCATTGTGCCTTTTGTATTTATTTCCGATGCAATTTCGGTGCTTCATCATCAATAAGAAGTTCAGAGGGATACAGTAAACCTGAAGTGAAGCATCGGAATCTATAACTAGTGTCTCAGGATGGTTCAAGACATAGACAGCAGGAAGAGTCATTCTTCTTGTACTTAAGTCGGCATTGTGCCTTATCTATTTAATTCCGATGCAATTTCTATGTTTCATCGTCTCTAAGAAAGTCAGAGGGATACTGTAAACCTGAAGTGAATCATTGGAATCTATAACTAGTGTCACAGGAATGGTTCAAACATAGACAGTAGGAAGAGTCAGTCTACTAGTACTTATGTCGGCATTGTGCCTTTTGAATTTAATTCCGATGCAATTTTTGTGTTTCATCGTCAATACGAGGGTCTTAGGGATACAGTAAACCTGAAGTGAAGAATCGGAATCTATAACTAGTGTCACAGGAATGGTTCAAAACATAGTCGGTAAGAAGAGTCAGTCTTCTTGTACTTAAGTTGGCATTGAGCCTTTTCAATGTAAATCCGAAGCAATTTATGTGTTTAATCGTCAATAAGAAGGTCCAAGGGATGCAGTAAACCTGAAGTGAAGCATCGGAATCTATTACTAGTGTCACAGGATCGGTTTAAAACATAGACAGTAAGAAGAGTCAGTCTTCTTTTACTTTAGTCGGCATTGTGCCTTTTCTATTTCATTACGATGCAATTTCTGTGTTTTATCGTCAATAAGAAGGTCCAAGGATTACAGTAAACCTGAAGTGAGGCATCGGAATCTATAACTAGTGTCACATTAATGGTTCAAAACATAGACAGTAGGAAGAGTCAGTCTACATGTACTTAAGTAGGCATTGTGCCTTTTGTATTTAATTCCGATGCAATTTCTGTGTTTCATCGTCAATAAGAAGGTCAGAGAGATACAGTATACCTAAAGTGAAGCATCGGAATCTACAAGTGGTGTCACAGGAATGGTTCAAAACATAGTCAGTAAGAAGAGTCAGTCCTCTTGTACTTAAATCGGCATTGTGCATTTTCTATTTACTTAAGATGCAATTTCTGTGTTTCATCGACAATAAGAAGGTTACAGGGATACAGTAAACCTGAAGTGTAGCATCGGAATCTATAACTAGTGTCACAGGAATGGTTCAAAACATAGACAGTAGAAAGAGTGAGTCTTCTTGTACTTAAGTCGGCATTGTGCCTTTTGTATTTAATTCCGATGCAATTTCTGTGTTTCATCGTCAATAAGAAGGTCAGAGGGATACAGTACACCTGAAGTGAAGCAACAGAATCTATAACTAGTGTCACAGGAATGGTTCAAAACATAGACACTAAGAAGAGTCAGTCTACTTGTACTTAAGTCGGCATTGTGCCTTTTGTATTTAATTCCGATGCAATTTCTGTGTTTCATCGACAATAAGAAGGTCAGAGAGATACAGTATACCTGAAGTGAAGCATTGGAATCTACAAGTGGTGTCACAGGAATGGTTCCAAACATAGTCAGTAAGAAGAGTCAGTCTTCTTGTAGTTATGTCGGCATTGTGACTTTCGTATATAATTCCGATGCTATTTCGGTGTTTCATCGTCAATAAGAAGGTCCAAGGGATTCAGTATACCTGAAGTGAAGCATCGGAATCTATTACTAGTGTCACAGGATCTATTCAAAACATAGACAGTAAGAAGAGTCAGTCTTCTTGTACTTAAGTCTGCATTGTGCCTTTTCTATTTCATTCCGATGCAATTTCTGTGATTCAACATCAATAAGTAGGTCATAGGGATACAGTAAACCTGAAGTGAGACATCGGAGTCTATATCTAGTGTCACAGGAATGGTTCAAACATAGTCAGTAAGAAGAGTCAGTTTTCTTGTACTTAAGTCGGCATTGTGCATTTTCTATTTAATTCTGATGCAATTTCTGTTTTTCATTGACAATAAGAAGGTCAGAGGAATACAGCAAACCTGAAGTGAAGCATCGGAATGTATAACTAGTGTCACTGGAATGATTCAAAACATAGACTGTTGGAAGAATGAGTCTTCATGTACTTAAGTCGACATTGTGCCTTTTCTATTTAATTCCGATGCAATTTCTGTGTTTCATCGTCAACAAGAAGGTCAGAGGGATACAGTAAACCTGAAGTGAAGCATCGGAATCCATAACTAGTGTCACACGATTGGTTCAAAACATAGACAGTAGGAAGAGTCAGTCTTCTCGTTCTTAAGTCGGCATTGTGCCTTTTGTATTTAATTCCGATGCAATTTCTGTGTTTTATCGTCAATAAGAAGGTCCAAGGAATACAGTAAACCTGAAGTGAGGCATCGGAATCTATAACTAGTGTCACAGGAATGGTTCAAACCATAGACAGTAGGAAGAGTCAGTCTACATGTACTTAAGTAGGCATTGTGCCTTTTGAATTTAATTCCGATGCAATTTTTGTGTTTCATCGTCAATAAGAAGGTCCAAGGGATACAGTAAACCTAAAGTGAAGAATCGGAATCTATAACTAGTGTCACAGGAATGGTTCAAAACATAGTCAGTCAGAAGAGTCAGTCCTCTTGTACTTAAGTCGGCATTGTGCATTTTCTATTTACTTCCGATGCAATTTCTGTGTTTCATCGTAAATAAGAAGGTCACAGGGATACAGTAAACCTGAAGTGTAGCATCGGAATCTATAACTAGTGTCACAGGAATGGTTCAAAACATAGACAGTAGAAAGAGTCAGTCTTCTTGTACTTAAGTCGGCATTGTGCCTTTTGTATTTAATTCCGATGCAATTTCTGTGTTTCATCGTCAATAAGAAGGTCAGAGGGATACAGTATACCTGAAGTGAAGCAACAGAATCTATAACTAGTGTCACAGGAATGGTTCAAAACATAGACACTAAGAAGATTCAGTCTACTTGTACTTAAGTCGGCATTGTGTCTTTTGTATTTAATTCCGATGCAATTTCTGTGTTTCATCGTCAATAAAAAGTTCCAAGGGATATAGTACACCTGAAGTGAAGCATCGGAATCTATAACTAGTGTCACAGGAATTGTTCAAAACATTGACAGTAGGAAGAGTCAGTCTTCTTGTATTTAAGTCGGCATTGTGCCTTTTCTATTTAATTCCGATGCAATTTCTGTGTTTCATCGTCAATAAGAAGGTCCTAGGGATGCGGTACACCTGAAGTGAAGCATCGGAATCTATAACTAGTGTCACAGGAATGGTGCAAAACATAGACAGTAAGAATAGTCAGTCTTCATGTACTTAAGTCGGCTATGTGCCTTTTCCATTTAGTTCCGATGCAATTTCTGTGTTTCATCGTCAATACGAAGGTCAGATTGATACAGTTTACCTCAAGTGAAGTTTCGGAATCTATAAGTGGTGTCACAGAAATGGTTCCAAACATAGTCAGTAAGAAGATTCTTTCTTCTTGTAGTTAAATCGGCATTGTGCCTTTCGTATATAATTCCGATGCAATTTCGGTGTTTCATCGTCAATAAGATGGTCCAAGGGATACAGTAAACCCGAAGTGAAGCATCGGAATCTATAACTAGTGGCACAGGATCGGTTCAAACCATAGACAGTAAGAAGAGTCAGTCTTCTTGTACTTAAGTCGGGATTGTGCCATTTCTATTTAATTCCGATGCAATTTCTGTATTTCACGTCAATAAGAAGATCAGAGGGATACAGTAAATCTGAAGTGAAGCATCGGAATGTATAACTAGTGTCACAGGAATTGTTCAAAACATTGACAGTAGGAAGAGTCAGTCTCCTTGTACTTGAGTCGGCATTGTGCCTTTTGTATTTATTTCCGATGCAATTCCTGTGTTTCATCGTCAAAAAGAAGGTCAGAGGGATACAGTAAACCTGAAGTGAGGCATCGGAATCTATAACTAGTGTCACAGGAATGGTTCAAAACATAGTCAGTTAGAAGAGTCAGTCTTCTTGTACTTAAGTCGGCATTGTGCCTTTTGTATTTAATTCCGATGCAATTTCTTTGTTTCATCGTCAATAAGAAGGTAAAAGGAATACAGTAAATATGACGTGAGGCATCGGAATCTATAACTAGTGTCACAGGAATGGTTCATATCATAGACAGTATGAAGAGTCAGTCTTCTTGTACTTAAATCGGCATTGTGCATTTTCTATTTAATTCCGACGTAATCTCTGTGTTTCATCGTCAATAAGAAGGTCAGAGGGATACAGTAATTCTGAAGTGAAGCATCGGAAACTATAACTAGTGTCAAAGGAATGGTTCAAAACATAGACAGTAGGAAGAGTCAGTCTCCTTGTACTTGAGTCGGCATTGTGCCTTTTGTATTTATTTCCGATGCAATTTCGGTGTTTCATCATCAATAAGAAGGTCAGAGGGATACAGTAAACCTGAAGTGAAGCATCGGAATCTATAACTAGTGTCACAGGAATGGTTCAAGACATAGACAGCAGGTAGAGTCATTCTTCTTGTACTTAAGTCGGCATTGTGCCTTTTCTATTTAATTCCGATGCAATTTTCATGTTTCATCGTCTCTACGAAAGTCAGAGGGATACTGTAAACCTGAAGTGAATCATTGGAATCTATAACTAGTGTCACAGGAATGGTTCAAACGTAGACAGTAGGAAGAGTCAGTCTACTAGTACTTAAGTCGGCATTGTGCCTTATCTATTTACTTCCGATGCAATTTCAGTGTTTCATCGTCAATAAGAAGGTCAGAGGGATACAGTAAACCTGAAGTGAAGCATCGGAATCTATAACTAGTGTCACAGGAATGGTTCAAAACATAGACAGTAAGAAGAGTCAGTCGTCTTGTACTTAAAACGGCATTGTGCCTTTTCTATTTAATTCCGATGCAATTTCTGTGTTTCATCGCCAGTAAGAAGGTCAGAGGGATACAGTCAACCTGAAGTGAGTCATCGGAATCTATAACTAGTGTCACAGGAATGGTTTAAAACATAGACAGTAGGAAGAGTCAGTCTTCTTGTACTTAAGTCGGCTATGTGCCTTTTCTATTTAATTCCGATGCAATTTCTGAGTTTCATCGTCAATAAGGTCAGAGGGATACAGTAAACCTGAAGTGAATCACCGGAATCTATAAGTGGTGTCACAGGAATGGTTCCAAACATAGTCAGTAAGAAGAGTCAGTCTTCTTGTAGTTAAGTCGGCATTGTGCCTTTCGTATATAATTCCGATGCTATTTCGGTGTTTCATCGTCGATACGAAGGTTCAAGGGATACAGTAAACCTGAAGTGAGGCATCGGAATCTATAACTAGTGTCACAGGAATGGTTCAAATCATAGACAGTAAGAAGAGTCAGTCTTCTTGTACTTAAGTTGGTATTGTGCCTTTTATATTTCATTGCGAAGCAATTTATGTGTTTCATCGTCAATAAGAAAGTCCTAGGGATGCAGTACACCTGAAGTGAAGCATCGGAATCTATAACTAGTGTCACAGGAATGGTTCAAAACGTAGACAGTAAGAAGAGTCAGTCTTCTTGTACTTAAGTCGGCTATGTGCCTTTTCTATTTAATTCCGACGCAATTTCTGAATTTCATCGTCGATAAGAAGGTCAGAGGGATACAGTAAACCTGAAGTGAATCACCGGAATCTATAAGTGGTGTCACAGGAATGGTTCCAAACATAGTCAGTAAGAAGCGTCAGTCTTCTTGTAGTTAAGTCGGCATTGTGCCTTTCGTATTTAATTCCGATGCAATTTCGGTGTTTCATCGACGATAAGAAGGTCCAGGGGATACAGTAAATCTGAAGTGAGGCATCGGAGTCTATATCTAGTGTCACAGGAATGGTTCAAAACATAGTCAGTAAGTAGAGTCAGTCTTCTTATACTTAAGTCGGCATTGTGTCTTTTCTATTTAATTCTGATGCAATTTCAGTGTTTCATTGTCAATAAGAAGGTCAGAGGGATACAGTAAACCTGAAGTGAAGCATCGTAATCTATAACTAGTGTTACAGGAATTTTTCAAAGCATAGTCAGTAAGAAGAGTCAGTCTTTTTGTACTTGAGTCGG
This sequence comes from Schistocerca americana, assembly GCF_021461395.2. Lineage (NCBI taxonomy): Eukaryota > Metazoa > Arthropoda > Insecta > Orthoptera > Acrididae > Schistocerca > Schistocerca americana. Next base: position 33,315,550 of record NC_060130.1, on the reverse strand, counting down.
CTTTGTGGCTTTTATATTTAATTCCGATGCAATTTCTGTGTTTCATCGTCAATAGGAAGGTCAGAGGGATGCAGTAAACCTGAAGTGAAGCATCGGAATCTATAACTGGTGTCACAGGAATGGTTCAAAACATAGACGGTAGGAAGAGTCAGTCTACATGTACTTAAGTCGGCACTGTGCCTTTTGAATTTAATTCCGATGCAATTTTTGTGCTTCATCGTCAATAAGAAGGTCCAAGGGATACAGTAAACCTGAAGTGAGGCATCGGAATCTATATTTAGTGTCACTGGAATGGTTCAAAACACAGACAGTAAGAAGAGTCAGGCTTCTTGTACTTAAGTTGGCATTGTGCCTTTTCTATTTAATTCCGAAGCATTTTATGTGTTTCATCGTCAATAAGAAGGTCCTAGGGATGCAGTACACCTGAAGTGAAGCATCGGAATCTATAACTAGTGTCACAGGAATGGTTCAAAACAGAGACAGTAAGAAGAGTCAGTCTTCTTGTACTTAAGTCGGCTATGTGCCTTTTCTATTTAATTCCGATGCAATTTCTGTGTTTCATCGTCAATAAGAAGGTCAGAGGGATACAGTAAACCTGAAGTGAAGCATCGGAATCTATAAGTGGTGTCACAGGAATGGTTCCAAACATAGTCAGTAAGAAGAGTCAGTCTTCTTGTAGTTAAGTGGGCATTGTGCCTTTCGTATTTATTTCCGATGCAATTTCGGTGTTTCATCGTCGATAAGAAGGTCCAAGGGATACAGTAAACATGAAGTGTAGCATCGGAATCTATAACTAGTGTCACAGGATCGGTTCAAAGCCTAGACAGTAAGAAGAGTCAGTCTTCTTGTACTTAAGTCGGCATTGTGCCTTTTCTATTTCATTCCGATGCAATTTCTGTGTTTCATCATCAATAAGAAGGTCAAAGGGATACAGTAAACCTGATGTGAGGCATCGGAGTTTATAACTAGTGTCACAGGAATGGTTCAAAACATAGACAGTAGGAAGAGTCAGTCTTCTTGTACTTAAGTCGGCATTGTGCCTTTTGTATTTAATTCCGATGCAATTTCTGTGTTTCATCATCAATAAGAAGGTCCAAGGGATACAGTAAACCTGAAGTGAGAATTCGGAATCGATTACTAGTGTCACAGGAATGGTTCAAAACATAGTCAGTAAACAGAGTCAGTCTTCTTGTACTTAAGTCAGCATTGTGCCATTTCTATTTAATTCCGATGCAATTTCTGTGTTTCGTGGTCAATAAGAAGGTCAGAGGGATACAGAAAACCTGAAGTGAAGCATCGGAATCAATAAGTGGTGTCACAGGAATGGTTCAAAGCATAGTCAGTAAGAAGAGTCAGTCTTCTTGTACTTAAGTCGGCATTGTGCATTTCGTATTCAACTCCGATGCAATTTCGGTGTTTCATCGTCAATAAGAAGGTCCATGGGATACAGTAAACCTGAAGTGAAGCATCGAAATCTGTAACTAGTGTCACAGGAATGGTTCAAAACATAGACAGTAAGAAGAGTCAGTCTTCTTGTACTTAAGTCGTCATTGTGCCTTTTCTATTTAATTCCGATGCAATTTCTGCGTTTCATCATCAATAAGAAGGTCAGAGGGATACAGTCAACCTGAAGTGTAGCATCGGAGGCTATAACTAGAGTCACAGGAATGGTTCAAAGCATAGTCAGTAAGAAGCGTCAGTCTTCTTGTACTTATGTCGGCTATGTGCCTTTTCTATTTAATTCCGATGCAATGTCTGTGTTTCATCGTCAATAAGAAGGTCAGACGGATGCAGTACACCTGAAGTGAAGCATCGGAATCCATAACTAGTGTCACAGGAATGGTTCAAAACATAGACAGTAAGAAGTGTCAGTCTTCTTGTACTTAAGTCGGCTATGTGCCTTTTCTACTTAATTCCGATGCAATTTCTGTGTTTCATCGTCAATAAGAAGGTCGATGGATACAGTAAACCTGAAGTGAAGCATCGGAATCTATAACTAGTGTCACAGGAATGGTTCAAAACATAGTCAGTAAGAAGAGTCAGTCTTTTTTTACTTGAGTCGGCATTGTGCCTTTCGTATATAATTCCGATGCAATTTCGGTGTTTCATCGTCAATAAGAAGGTCCAAGAGATACAGTAAACCTGAAGTGAAGCATTGCAATCTATAACTAGTGGCACAGGATCGGTTCAAAACATAGACAGTAAGATGAGTCAGTCTTCTTGTACTTAAGTCGGCATTATGCCTTTTCTATTTAATTCCGATGCAATTTCTGTGTTTCATCATCAATAAGAAGGGCAAAGGGACACAGTAAACCTGAAGTGAGGCATCGGAGTCAATATCTAGTGTCACAGGAATGGTTCAAAACGTAGTCAGTAAGAAGAGTCAGTCTTCTTGTACTTAAGTCGGTATTGTGCCTTTTCTATTTAATTCTGATGCAATTTTTGTGTTTCATTGTCAATAAGAAGGTCAGAGGGATACAGCAAACCTGAAGTGAAGCATCGGAATGTATAACTAGTGTCACAGGAATGATTCAAAACATAGACTGTTGGAAGAATCAGTCTTCATGTACTTCAGTCGGCATTGTGCTTTTTCTATTTAATTCCGATGCAATTCCTGTGTTTCATCGTCAAAAAGAAGGTCAGAGGGATACAATAAACCTGAAGTGAGGCATCGGAATCTATAACTAGTGCCACAGGAATGGTTTAAAACATAGTCAGTAAGAAGAGTCAGTCTTCTTGTACTTAAGTCGGCATTGTGCCTTTTGTATTTAATTCCGATTCAATTTCTGTGTTTCATCGTCAATAAGAAGGTCCAAGGAATACAGTAAATATGAAGTGAGGCATCGGAATCTATAACTAGTGTCACAGGAATGGTTCATAACATAGACAGTAAGAAGAGTCAGTCTTCTTCTACTTAAGTCGGCATTGTGCATTTTCTATTTAATTCCGACGTAATCTCTGTGTTTCATCGTCTATAAGAAGGTCAGAGGGATACAGTAAGTCTGAAGTGAAGCATCGGAATGTATAACTAGTGTCAAAGGAATGGTTCAAAGCATAGACAGTAGGAAGAGTCAGTCTCCTTGTACTTGAGTCGGCATTGTGCCTTTTGTATTTATTTCCGATGCAATTTCGGTGTTTCATCATCAATAACATGGTCAGAGGGATACAGTAAACCTGAAGTGAAGCATCGGAATCTATAACTAGTGTCACAGGAATGGTTCAAGACATAGACAGCAGGAAGAGTCATTCTTCTTGTACTTAAGTCGGCATTGTGCATTTTCTATTTAATTCCGATGCTATTTCTATGTTTCATCGTCTCTAAGAAAGTCAGAGGGATGCTGTAAACCTGAAGTGAATCATTGGAATCTATAACTAGTGTCACAGGAATGGTTCAAACATAGACAGTAGGAAGAGTCAGTCTACATGTACTTAAGTCGGCGTTGTGCCTTTTGAATTTAATTCCGATGCAATTTTTGTGTTTCATCGTCAATACGAGGGTCTTAGGGATACAGTAAACCTGAAGTGAAGAATCGGAATCTATAACTAGTGTCACAGGAATGGTTCAAAACATAGTCAGTAAGAAGAGTCAGTCCTCTTGCACTTAAGTCGGCATTGTGCCTTTTCTATTTACTTCCGATGCAATTTCAGTGTTTCATCGTCAATAAGAAGGTCACAGGGATACAGTAAACCTGAAGTGTAGCATCGGAATCTATAACTAGTGTCACAGGAATGGTTCAAAACATAGACAGTAGAAAGAGTGAGTCTTCTTGTACTTAAGTCGGCATTGTGCCTTTTGTATTTAATTCCGATGCAATCTCTGTGTTTCATCGTCAATAAGAAGGTCACAGGGATACAGTAAACCTGAAGTGTAGCATCGGAATCTATAACTAGTGTCACAGGAATGGTTCAAAACATAGTCAGTAAGAAGAGTCAGTCTTCTTGTACTTAAGTTGGCATTGTGCCTTTTCTATTTAATTCCGAAGCAATTTATGTGTTTCATCGTCAATAAGAAAGTCCTAGGGATGCAGTACACCTGAAGTGAAGCATCGGAATCTATAACTAGTGTCACAGGAATAGTTCAAAACGTAGACAGTAAGAAGAGTCAGTCTTCTTGTACTTAAGTCGGCTATGTGCCTTTTCTATTTAATTCCGATGCAATTTCTGAGTTTCATCGCCAATAAGAAGGTCAGAGGGATACAGTAAACCTGAAGTGTAGCATCGGTATCTGTAACTAGTGTCACAGGAATGGTTCAAAACATAGACAGTAGAAAGAGTCAGTCTTCTTGTACTTAAGTCGGCATTGTGCCTTTTGTATTTAATTCCGATGCAATCTCTGTGTTTCATCGTCAATAAGAAGGTCACAGGGATACAGTAAACCTGAAGTGTAGCATCGGAATCTATAACTAGTGTCACAGGAATGGTTCAAAACATAGTCAGTAAGAAGAGTCAGTCTTCTTGTACTTAGGTTGGCATTGTGCCTTTTCTATTTAATTCCGAAGCAATTTATGTGTTTCATCGTCAATAAGAAAGGCCTAGGGATGCAGTACACCTGAAGTGAAGCATCGGAATCTATAACTAGTGTCACAGGAATAGTTCAAAACGTAGACAGTAAGAAGAGTCAGTCTTCTTGTACTTAAGTCGGCTATGTGCCTTTTCTATTTAATTCCGATGCAATTTCTGAGTTTCATCGCCAATAAGAAGGTCAGAGGGATACAGTAAACCTGAAGTGAATCACCGGAATCTATGAGTGGTGTCACAGGAATGGTTCCAAACATGGTCAGTAAGAAGAGTCAGTCTTCTTGTAGTTAAGTCGGCATTGTGCCTTTTGTATTTAATTCCGATGCAATTTCGGTGTTTCATCGTCGATAAGAAGGTCCAAGGGATACAGTTAACCTGAAGTGAAGCATCGGAATCTATAACTAGTGTCACAGGATCGGTTCAAAACATAGACAGTAAGAAGAGTCAGTCTTCTTCTACTTAAGTCGGCATTGTGCCTTTTCTATATATTTCCGATGCAATTTCTGTATTTCATCATCAATAAGAAGGTCAAAGGGATACAGTAAACCTGAAGTGAGGCATCGGAGTCTAAATCTAGTGTCACAGGAATGGTTCAAAACATAGTCAGTAAGAAGAGTCAGTCTTCTTGTACTTAAGTCGGCATTGTGCCTTTTCTATTTAATTCTGATGCAATTTCAGTGTTTCATTGTCAATAAGAAGGTCAGAGGGATACAGTAAACGTGAAGTGAAGCATCGTAATCTATACTAGTGTTACAGGAATTTTTCAAAACATAGTCAGTAAGAAGAGTCAGTCCCTTTGTACTTGAGTCGGCTTTGTGCCTTTTGTATTTAATTCCGATGCAATTTCTGTGTTTCATCATCAATAGGAAGGTCAGAGGGATATAGTAAACCTGAAGTGAAGCATCGGAATCTATGTTTAGTGTCACTGGAATGGTTCAAAACAGAGACAGTAAGAAGAGTCAGGCTTCTTGTACTTAAGTTGGCATTGTGCCTCTTCTATTTAATTCCGAAGCAATTTATGTGTTTCAACTTCAATAAGAAGGTCCTAGGGATGCAGTACACCTGAAGTGAAGCATCGGAATCTATAACTAGTGTCACAGAAATGGTTCAAAACATAGACAGTAAGAAGAGTCAGTCTTCTTGTACTTAAGTCGGCTATGTGCCATTTCTATTTAATTCCGATGCAATTTCTGTGTTTCATCGTCAATAAGAAGGTCAGAGGGATACAGTAAACCTGAAGTGAAGCATTGGAATCTATAAGTGGTGTCACAGGAATGGTTCCAAACATAGTCAGTAAGAAAAGTCAGTCTTCTTGTAGTTAAGTGGGCATTGTGCCTTTCGTATTTAATTTCGATGCAATTTCGGTGATTCATCGTCGATAAGAAGGTCCAAGGGATACAGTAAACCTGAAGTGAAGCATCGAAATCTATAACTAGTGTCACAGGATCGGTTCACAACCTAGACAGTAAGAAGAGTCAGTCTTCTTGTACTTATGTCGGCATTGTGCCTTTTCTATTTCATTCCGATGCAATTTCTGTGTTTCATCATCAATAAGAAGGTCAAAGGGATACAGTAAACCTGAAGTGAGGCATCGGAGTCTATAACTAGTGTCACAGGAATGGTTCAAAACATAGACAGTAGGAAGAGTCAGTCTTCTTGTACTTAATTCGGCATTGTGCCTTTTGTATTTAATTCCGATGCAATTTCTGTGTTTCATCATCAATAAGAAGGTCCAAGGGATACAGTTAACCTGAAGTGAGAATTCGGAATCGATAACTAGTGTCACAGGAATGGTTCAAAACATAGTCAGTAAACAGAGTCAGTCTTCTTGTACTTAAGTCAGCATTGTGCCTTTTGTATTTAATATCGATGCAATTTCTGTGTTTTATCGTCAATTAGAAGTTCAGAGGGATACAGTAAACCTGAAGTGAAGCATCGGAATCTATAACTAGTGTCACAGGGATGGTTCAAAACATAGACAGTAGGAAGAGTCAGTCTTCTTGTTCTTAGGTCGGCATTGTGCCTTTTGTTTTTAATTCCGATGCAATTTCTGTGTTTCATCATCAATAAGAAAGTCCAAGGGATACAGTAAACCTGAAGTGAGGCATCGGAATCTATATTTAGTGTCACAGGAATCGTTCAAAACAGAGACAGTAAGAAGAGTAAGTCTTCTTGTACTTAAGTCGGTATTGTGCCTTTTCTATTTAATTCCGATGCAATTTCTGTGTTTCATGGTCAATAAGATGGTCAGAGGGATACAGTAAACCTGAAGTGAAGCATCGGAATCAATAAGTGGTGTCACAGGAATGGTTCAAATCATAGTCAGTAAGAAGAGTCAGTTTTCTTGTACTTAAGTCGGCATTGTGCATTTCGTATTCAATTCCGATGCAATTTCGGTGTTTCATCGTCAATAAGATGGTCCAAGGGATACAGTAAACCTGAAGTGAAGCATCGGAATCTATAACTAGTGTCACAGGCATGGTTCAAAACATAGACAGTAAGAAGAGTCAGTCTTCTTGTACTTAAGTCGGCATTGTGCCTTTTCTATTTAATTCCGATGCAATTTCTGTGTTTCATCGTCAATAAGAAGGTCAGAGGGATACAGTAAACCTGAAGTGAAGCAACGGAATCTATAACTAGTGTCACAGGACTGGTTGAAAACATAGTCAGTAAGAAGAATCAGTCTTCTTGTACTTAAGTCGGCATTGTGCATTTCGTATTCAATTCCAATGCAATTTCTGTGTTTCATCGTCAATAAGAAGGTCAGAGGGATACAGTAAACCTTTTCACGTACAACTCTCTCGCGGATTGTAGAATTGTTGCTCTTTGGTTTATTTATTCTCTTTGTAACAACACATTTACGAAAAGAGTTACGTGAAATACTTTTAGCAATGCTTTGCTTTGCTTTTCTGTATCATCATTACCCTTTAGCGGAATAAAATGTATATATGGAAGTCTTATTGTTCTGTATCTGGCCTACAATTTAAGGAACGATTTTTTGTAACTGCAACTCATGCTAAGAATCAATATATCTTCCCTACTTCATAGTGATTAAAAGTTGAAATTACTTTGTTATGAGCACTGATGTTACAGTCCGTGTGATCGTTCAAAAACACAAGTTCGCAGTGGATTTTATTTCTCGTTAAAATGCTATTTCATACCACGACTAGCCCAAGAACATGAGACTCTCATTAAAAAATACGTTGTCACTATAAAGTTTGCCAGATCAGAACGGAGCACAGCAAGATTCCTATCAGATTCTGAAGGTACATTAAATTATTTGCACTGTAAATTATATCCTATCAGCAGCCCGCGTCAATCTGCAACACATCATAAAATCTGCTGATCTTCACTGCCAGTCTGGGAGCTAAAAGAAATAATATTATTTTAGTATTATTTTACCGCTTCCTTGCGGTATGCTCGACTATATTGTAAGTCGTTTAAATACGCCGCGGCAGCGGCTCTTCGTTCTCCACGCAGCTCAGCACCACAGATAATATTTATATAACTGAAAAATGTCTCAACAGGATGAGATAATATGCAAGCAAGCTCAACAATAAATAATACAAGTTTTCATTTAAACAACTCTATTAAAACCTTTAAATATCTCAGTGATTACAGACCTTTGTGAATTCACACGTAATGGCGTACATTTCTTAGTCTCGACAAAAGAATGCTACACTAGCGTTCGCTACTACGACACAGGATATCTTACTCGTTCGACTCCCAGATGAAGAAGACAAAGAAATTGCTATTCGTCACGTATTATATACTAGTTACTTATTTTAATCTTTGTTCGACATTTATCGTCTGTGGCGGTTTCATTACTCGCCGACGCAGATATTCTCAAAAATAAATAATAAAAAAAAATACATAATTTTATACAATAACACAATATGATACATATAATTTTCTCGTTACTACATAATATGTTGTTTTTGTTTCTTACTAGACGTTACAATGCCCCCTGGCAGCAATTGACTAACGTTAAGAATGTTCGGCAATATGCTGCCACTAACGTCTGTTTGGTTATTGTCTGTTACCTTGGTTAGAACATTCACTTTAAACTTCTTAGTTCTTTTACACTGTAGGTTTAATTACACTTTTTATACTGTTCTTACACTTTGCGAGGTGACCATAAACCTAGTCCCAGGGTCATTACATTTATCTGGCTCCCCCATTCGGGCTACGTGCGATCAGAAAACCTGGGAAAACTGCGCCGGAGCCATAGTCATCTAGCCTGGTTTGTTTTAATACCCAGTTTGATCACAAAAAGTTCAGATTCTATCCAATGTTCACATATAACAAAGGCTATATGTGAGAGCATGTTAAACCTTTAGTCTCATTGTTACCCATATAATATTTGTGTTTTGGATTGTAATGAAAGTCACTTATTACACATTTTTACAGTAGTATCATGAATCTTCCTTGCATTTAGTCGCAACAATTGGTTTAAAATGTCTACCATTCATGCGAGTATACTTCATTAACATGACGAAAACATATTATATCTATATATCACTGAACCAATGAATACTTTGGGTCCGTATTGAATAACTCAAGAAAAAAAAACAAATGTTTGTCGCGTCATTTCGTGTCCACTAAACCCTATTCATGTTAGTGCATTAAACACATATTTGGTAGTTCATTTGAATGACAACAATGTTGTACGGAGCTGGCGGCGCGAAGCAATTGTTGAGTCGCGTCGTCTGGAACGCCGCGTGCCGACGGCCGCTGGGTTCGACGACCTGCTCTCAGTAACAGCGACGTCGTGCTGACGTGGCGCCCAAGCAGTCGCGAACCGCGGCGAACCATTCGCCGATGTCGGTGAGTGGCAGTGGTTTACCGCGACCGGCTGGCTGGCGGCACGGCACTCGTCTCGGCTTCTCCACATGGCTCCCCGTTGTAGCGCATGAAACAAACATTCCACAACGGTGTACTGCCTTTAAGGACACAGATTACTAGCTGTGGAAGAAGATGCAACTTGTTAAAAGCGACTATTGTTCAGTAAGCCGTCGCTTCACTGGTATGCACAGGATGGTTTGGCGTGATAACAGGTTTCTTGTGGCATTGTGACACTGGTATTCAAGGTTCGTCACACGCACATTGTACTACACATTTTCACTCACTCCACGGTTGGTACACTGCCAGAGCGTCTTTCAACACGTGAAAATGTTTCGTAACACACATACTACATGTCCCCGTCGAGCTAGGTTCGTTTAACTCGACTCCGAACGGATCAATAACTACTGTTTTTATGCACTGTCTATTGTTCGTTGAGCACTGCACTAGGACAGTCTGTCACTCAACACTAGACTTATCGACGTATATATTGGTGCAGATACAACAGTCATTTTCTGTCCCTGCTACACACAATATTCCGTCCTTTCCTCCATTGTTTATGCACACAGTTTATTTTTTAATACCTTTTAACTGTTCTTCGCATACTCACTCTCATCTACATGGCGTCTATTTGTTTTTACCTTATCACAACACACTTTTCATATTGTTACTAGGCGTATATAGCCCTTTTGTGAAATTTTTTAATTTTCTTATCAGTGTAGCTTGCCTGGTTATCACCCATCTATCAAACAGATTTTACCATGTGCATGACAGCTTGACTTGGGCATATTGATCAATAAATACTTCATTTAGCACTAGCATTATTTTTAATGATTTTTCCTATATGACTACAGTGTAGGTTCCACATTGGTTGACTTAATTCGCGTATCGCGTAATGAATATTCAAGGGCGTGTACCAAGTACATAGGCTTCAATTGAAGCATTGTTATATACAAAGCGGATTTTCCACTGAACGGGCTTGTTTTTTGATTAGCTTATGCTCCAGTGTCGTTCTCATATCACTACTGGCAGCAAACATCACATAATTGTTGCATATTACAGAGTCCATGTTTGGCTAGTCAAGACTCTCTCTCTCAGGGTTCCTTATCCTAATACAATTACAACAGTTACCTTACTATATTAGATTGCATCATTAATTGCACTTACATACTACACATAGAAAATGGTTCAAGAAATTAATCCTTTGTATAATGATTCAAGAAATTAATCCTCACTTTATCAACAAGAAGATTGTTCGTTGCTTAATGAGCCTATAATTTTTAAATGGCTCTAATTGTCTGTAAACAAAATCTTTCCTGTGTAAGCTATTGCCTACTTTCTGAATCCACTTCCTCCAAGTTTCATTACACACAAATTTCTTTCTTAATACTAACATACTTATATTCTAAAACACAATTAAAATCTTCTTACAACTATTACTCTTTATATGTGATATGTCACTGAATAAATAACTTCACATCTTTACGTGGATACAATCCTTTGATCTTCCCCATATGGGGATGTGCTAACAAATAGCTACATTCGTGTGGCACGCTTATTACTTCAAAAGGCCCTGAATATAGCAATTGCCACTTACTATTCTGTTTTAAGGTGGCTGAGGATTTAGCGTGGTTACGAATAAGTACTAGATCTCCTACATTATATTTCTGTTCGTTAGTTACACCTCGGTCGTACTTCCTTTTCCTCTTTGCCGCACAGCTGGTTAGTCTGTTCCATATCTTTTTCATCTTTTCCTCCCTTGTTTCTGCCTTGACTGGTAGTCTCGGCAAAGGCGTGAGCCATTCATTCGGTGTCTCATTAAATCCCTTCAATATCTCTACCGGTGGATAGCCTGTACTTGAATGGGGTGTTAAATTGTGTATTTCTACAAATTTCGGTACTAGCCCTGGCCATTTTGTATGTCGGTTCCCTATGTAGATTCTAAGGAACTTATTCAATTCTCTGAATATTCTTTCAACTAGACTGGCTTCGGGATGGAACCGGGATAACAGAATATGCTGTATATTTTGTTCCCGTAGGTAATTTTTCCAAGTTCGACCCGTGAAATAAGAAGCATTATCAGTCGTTATGGCTTCGGGTTTTCCCACTTGGGGCAAGTATTCTTGACTGATCCGCCTGACCATGGTTTTGGCAGTAGCTGATTTTATGCAATAAATTGCCAAGTATTTGGAAAAAATATCGTACATGGCCAGTATATATTTCATACCTCCTCTGGCCATGGGATAAGGACCGGCTACATCCACAGATACTATTTGAAGCGGCCTGAGTGGAACTATGGGATGTAGCTCAAACTTAGTGGATCTATTATAATGTTTTGCTTTTTGACATATCACGCAAGTTCTAACTGTTGCCTGAATCTGGTGTTTCATACGAGGAAAGTAGCAGTATCTCGCCATGATCTCTGCACACTTTCCAATCCCTGCATGGCCCCATGCCAAGTGCGTGTGCCATATCATAACTTTTACCGACTGGTTAGATATACATACCGCCCAGCAGTCTTCTTTCGTATTAAGTTTATGATACAAAATATGGTTCACTATTTTAAAACCTTGCTCATCTCTATTGTTAACACCCTCTTCAATATTATTAATGATTTTTTTCCACATCGGATCTGCCCTTTGTAATTCGCACAGGTTTTTACATATATATAAAAAATCCTTCATGTAAGTATTGTCACGCACTAACAGCACTTTATACTCCGCGGATTGCTCTAACATTTCTGCTAAATCCGGTAATCCTACCGGCAGTCGCGACAGAGCATCCGCTATTACGTTATCTTGGCCTTTTATGTACATAATCTTTATCCGGTATTCTTGTAAGACAAGCATCCATCTCCTCAGTCTGGTACGGAATAGTTTGCATGACATCAAACAACTTAACGCCTGGTGGTCACTAGACACTTTAATCTCCTTCCCTTGTAAATAATAATTAAACTTTTTCACAGCCCAGACTACTGCAAGTGCTTCCAGTTCGGTTGCCGAGTAGGCTCTCTCGCAGCTAGGTAAAGTCCTACTGGCGAAGCCGATAATCTTTATTGTTGTCGGGTCGTTTCCTTCCTCCCACTGAAATAAGCACGCTCCCAGGCCATAGGAACATGAATCCGTCGCAAGACAAAAATCTTTTGACAGATCTGGGTGCTGCAAAATATTTGCATTCAGTAGGGCGGTTTTAATCGCTTCAAAAGCTTGTTGACATTTGTCAGTCCAAACCCACTGCACACTTTTTCGTAGCAGATTTAGTAGCGACGCGTCATTTAACAACTGATTGGGCACGAACCTTCTGAAAAAAGACGTGAGCCCAAGGAATGCTTTCAATTGCCTCTTAGTGCGGGGGCTTGGAAATTCTCGGATCGCCTCTAGTTGTTTGTTGTCTGGGCGTATACCAAGTGGTGTAATAAGATGGCCTAAAAATTTAATTTTATTTCGTCCAAATTTTGACTTTTCTAGGTTTGCTGTCACACCTGCTTGCTTAAATCTCTCTAGTACTCTACGCAACAATTCCATATGTTCGTCCCAAGTAGCAGTAGCGATTACCAGATCATCAACATATACAGTGATTTTTTTCTAATAAGTCTGGACCCAGTACCGTGTCTAGTGCAGTAATAAACACTCCAGCACTCACATTCAATCCGAAGGGAAGTACCTTCAATTGGTAACTCCGCCCTCCGAATATGAAAGCTGTGTACTTCCTGGATTCCGGTGTAAGGGGAATTTGCCAATATGAACTTTTCAGATCGACCGAGGTCAAGTACTGTGCTCCATGAAATTTTTGTATCTGCTCATCTAAATTCTCAGGGCGAGTCCGGACAGGTATGATAATTTTGTTAATGTCCCTCGCATCTAACACTAGCCTGATTTTTCCATTGGCTTTCGCCACTGCTACAAGAGGACTACTGTATGGAGAGAAGGAGGGCTCAATGATATCCCACTCTAACATCTTCCGAATCTCTTTAGCTACTAATTCCCTCCTCGACCAAGGGATGGAGTAAGTTGCGCGACAGTATGTTTTGTGGGGCATCACCTCTATGTGATAGTGGTACCCTTTGACTATTCCTGGTCGGTCGGTAAATACCATAGTGTATTCCGATAGCAGCTGCGTCAACTGTTGCTTTTGTTTACCGCTTAAACCTTCAGATTCCTGCACTTTGGTTTGAAATGCCTCAACATTTGTTTCAAAATTTCGATCCTCTAAATTCGGGTAATAGAGGTCTGCTGCATGTGACAAATCATCAAGGTGTAGTACCCAAGGGTTCCTATCCTTGATATTGATTCGATTACAACACGGCACAAGTACCTCCTTCGATTTCATCATAGATAACTCAATCCTCCCACCCCTATTAACTATGCTTAATTTCCCCAAGGAGAGGTCGATCAATGCGTCCCTCTCACGGAGAAAATCTACTCCCAGAATGCAGGCCACCTTCAATCCTTTAACAACGAGGAACGAGCTCACTATGGCTTCGCCCTCCTTACAAATCTCCACCTGCACCTGGTACTTAACTGATTGGCTCTGTGCACCAATGGCTCCAGACACCTTACAATTATTAACCGGGAAAGTCGGAATGCTATGTCCTTTTCCCAGTGCCTTAAATAACTCCATACTCATTACACTTACTGAGGCACCTGTGTCGATGATTATATTCACTGCAACATCATTGATTTTCGCTTCGATAATAGCTTGCACATTTTCGTTATTATCTTTCTTACATTCGTGTGGTTCATTCAGTAGATCTTTATCCATACTGACACCATCGTTGTATCGCAGCATACGTATCCCAGGTATATTATTATCACTCGTGTTGCTCTCACTCCATCCCTCGGCCATCGATGGAGAGCATATCGAGGCCGATTCTAGTTTGTTGGATTAGTTGCTTGTGAAGTACTTGGAAGGCTATTGTCCGCGACCTCCGCTATATGTACACTCTGATTTGTCGGCCGCCACGGCTGCGCAATAGGCGCGTTTTGCGGCGGTGGTCTATTGTTGTCATACCGGTCATTACCCTGTCGCTCTGGGCTTCTTCGCTGATTTTGCTGCCAATTTCGATTACTATCACTATAATTGCTCTGCCACTGACCTCGCGCATTTTTCCAGCGGTTGGTCCCTGACATTCCAGATTCGTACCGGTCGTCAAATCGACGCCTTTTGTTATAAGTTGTTTGTCCATACCCGTTCTGGCCTCTACCATTACTACCATTTTGAGAATGTTCTTGCCGCTTGTTACCACCCCCACCATTTCCATGGTTGTGGTTTTGTGCACTACTATTTCTGTCATGTTTACATCCTGACCCATTATTCTGCGAGTGATCACACGCTGATTTTGCGTCTTCCTGTATCAAGTCTATAGAATCTAGAACAGACAGGAAGTTTTCCATATCGCTTTCTGGTACGTGTATTAATTTCTCTTTGATATGAATGGGTAAATGTGATTTTAGTAGTCTTATTATGTCTCTTGGTGATATAGGCTCGTCCCAGTAGCGTGTTTTGTTTATATATTTTTCAAAATACCGTCTCAAATTCCCCAGACGAGGTGAGTACGGTTCGGGATTATATACTTCTTTTCTTAGCCGCTCTTGTATACAAGGCGACCAATATTTCGATAGAAATGCCCTTTCGAACTGTTCATATGTCATGCAGCTGTCTGCTACTTCTGTAGCCCACAACGCTGCATCACCTTCAGTGTACGACATTACGTATTGAATTTTCTGTGTTTCGTTCCACACACTGGGCAAGATATTTTTAAATCTTTTTATGAATACTACTGGGTGTACTGATTTCCGTTCAGTAGTAAACGTTTGAAATTGTCTATTTTTGATTAAACTTTCTTCCACTAATATTTTTGAACTACATGGTTTTGCTCCTTGGACATATGCTGTGTGCTCCGAACCGAAGCTACAGCTCTTCGCATTATCGACTACAGATTCCCCATTGTTGTATCGCGTATAAGTTTGTGCGTTGCCGAAACCATGGGCTGTTGGCGACAGAGGTTCCTGTTCCAAATGTTTTCTGCTTTGTGCTAAACCCTTCTCCAGGTCGGATATCCGTTTGTTCATATTCACTTGCCACTGCGGAATATCCTCACTGAGTATTTGTTTGATGGTTTGCACGTCGTTCTGTACCTGACTATTCACTGCGGTACTGAACGATTCGGAGCCTCTATTTGCTATGGCTGCTTGTACTTTGGAATTAATGTTCTTGTCAATCTCACACTCCTTCACTTCTAGCCATGAGTTGAATTCTGTTTCAATTTTAGTTGCTTGTTCGTTCCACTTCTGCTCTACAAGCTGCCTGGAATCTATTTCTAGCTATTCTACTCGATTGGCTAATACACCTTTTTCGTCTACCCTGTTAGTGTTTGCTACTTGCAGGTTGTTGACCTGTTCAGTCAGCTCCTGCACGGCCTTAGGTATCGACTCATAATTCTGTTTCATATCTGCAATCTCTTTTTTCATGTTTTCTAACGATTGCACAAGTTGCTGGTCCCGCTCAGCTTGCCGGCGATCTCGCTCAGCTTGCTGGCGGTCTCGCTCGACTTGCTGTTGCGCAAATTCTGCCTGGTAATTCAGCACGCGCTCTAATATAGCCTGAAGCGAATACCCACCAGGCAGATTACCACTCTCTGGTTCCTGCTTTTCTGGTGGTGGTACAACTTCTTTCTCTACATCCCCTTGAGGACTAGTGGGAGGTGGCACCACTTCCTGTGCCCCTGCCCCCACATTCTCACATGTTATATCCTCAAAGAGAGTACTAGTACTACTTGAGGTACCCGGTTCCACATTTCCTGCACTAACTAATTGTTGTTCCTCAGTATCCATATTGCTCGGACGTTGACTACGCAACTTAACCATATTCATAAATTGCTTACTAAACCACAAAGTCTGACAGTTTTGCCCCTTGCACACAAAATACGTTAATTTATCTACATTAACTGCACACTAAAAATTACTATCTACCATCAACTTTGTCCTGTCACAAACACTAACATCAAACTACGCACAATGTGCACACCACTAGCGAAATGAGATCACTTCACTGGAGCTCGACTTCTACAAACAGGACAACTACACTGTAGTCTTACCTTTAGTTTATCTTATCTCGGGGTTCGGCTGCCCCCGGATTACGTAGTCGTTACAGCTTCTCAGTACTATCAGGATCGTCTTCTCAGACTCGTTTGCAGTAGTACGTTTTGTCATGAAAGAGTGTTTACACATTCATTAATACATAGCATTGATCATGATATACATACATACACTTATCACTAAATACATATATATCTACACATACATAACAATCAACACTGAAAGAAAAATACATAAAATTTTATATTTGTGGCCACTGCAAATTCGGGCCCCACGTTGGGCGACAGTTTCACGTTTTTTATTCTCTTTGTAACAGCACATTTACGAAAAGAGTTACGTGAAATACTTTTAGCAATGCTGTGCTTTGCTTTTCTTTATCATCATTACCCTTTAGCGGAATAAAATGTATATATGGAAGTCTTATTGTTCTGTATCTGGCCTACAATTTAAGGAACGATTTTTCGTAACTGCAACTCATGCTAAGAATCAATATATCTTCCCTACTTCATAGTGATTAAAAGTTGAAATTACTTTGTTATGAGCACTGATGTTACAGTCCGTGTGATCGTTCAAAAACACAAGTTCGCAGTGGATTTTATTTCTCGTTAAAATGCTATTTCATACTACGACTAGCCCAAGAACATGAGACTCTCATTAAAAAATACGTTGTCACTATAAAGTTTGCCAGATCAGAACGGAGCACAGCAAGATTCCTATCAGATTCTGAAGGTACATTAAATTATTTGCACTGTAAATTAAATCCTATCAGCAGCCCGAGTCAATCTGCAACACATCATAAAATCTGCTGATCTTCACTGCCAGTCTGGGAGCTAAAAGAAATAATATTATTTTACTATTATTTTACCGCTTCCTTGCGGTATGCTCGACTATGTTGTAAGTCGTTTAAATACGCCGCGGCAGCGGCTCTTCGTTCTCCACGCAGCTCAGCACCACAGATAATATTTATATAACTGAAAAATGTCTCAACAGGATGGGATAACATGCAAGCAAGCTTAACAATAAATAATACAAGTTTTCATTTAAACAACTCTATTAAAACCTTTAAATATCTCAGTGATTACAGACCTTTGTGAATTCACACGTAATGGCATACATTTCTTAGTCTCGACAAAAGAATGCTACACTAGCGTTCGCTACTACGACACAGGATATCTTACTCGTTCGACTCCCAGATGAAGAAAACAAAGAAATTGCTATTCGTCACGTATTATACACTAGTTACTTATTTTAATCTTTGTTCGACATTTATCGTCTGTGGCGGTTTCATTACTCGCCGACGCAGATATTCTCAAAAATAAATAATAAAAAAAAATACATAATTTTATACAATAACACAATATGATACATATAATTTTCTCGTTACTACATAATATATTGTTTTTGTTTCTTACTAGACGTTACAACCTGAAGTGAAGCATCGGAATCTATAACTAGTGTCACAGGAATGGTTCAAAACAGAGACAGTAGGAAGAGTCAGTCTTCTTGTACTTAAGTCGGAATTGTGCCTTCTGTATTCAATTCCGATGCAATTTCGGTGTTTCATCGTCAATAAGAATGTCCAAAAGATACAGTAAACCTGAAGTGAAACATCGGAAACTATAACTAGTGTCACAGGAATGGTTCAAAACATAGACAGTAAGAAGAGTCAGTCTTCTTGTACTTAAGTCAGCATTATGCCTTTTTTATTTAATTATGATGCAATTTCTGTGTTTCATCATCAATAAGAAGGTCAGAGGGATACAGTAAACCTGAAGTGTAGCATCAGAGGCTATAACTAGTGTCACAGGAATGGTTCAAAGCATAGTCCGTAAGAAGAGTCAGTCTTCTTGTACTTAAGTCGGCATTGTACTTTTTCTATTTAATTCTGATTCAATATCGGTGTTTCATCGTCAATAAGAAGGTCAGAGGGATATTGTAAACCTGAAGTGTAGCAACGTAATCTATAACTAGTGTCACAGGAATGCTTCAAAACATAGATAATAGGAAGGGTCAGTCTTCTTGTACTTAAGTCGGCATTGTGCATTTTGTATTTAATTCCGATGCAATTTCTGTGTTTTATCGTCAATAAGAAGGTCAGAGGGATACAGTAAACCTGAAGTGAAGAATCGGAATCTATAACTAGTGTCACAGGGATGGTTCAAAACAGAGACAGTAGGAAGAGTCAGTCTTCTTGTTCTTAAGTCGGCATTGTGCCTTTTCGATTTAATTCCGATGCAATTTCTGTGTTTCATCGTCAATACGAAAGTCCAAGGGATACAGTAAACCTGAAATGAGGCATCGGAATCTATAACTAGTGTCACAGGAATGGTTCAAAACAGAGACAGTAAGAAGAGTCAGTCTTCTTGTACTTAAGTTGGCATTGTGCCTTTTCTATTTAATTCCGGTGCAATTTCTGTGTTTCATCGTCAATAAGAAGGTCAGAGGGATACAGTAAACATGAAGTGAAGCATCGGAATCAAAAAGTGGTGTCGAAGGAATGGTTCAAAGCATAGTCAGTAAGAAGAGTCAGTCTTCTTGTACTTAATTCAGCATTGTGCATTTCGTATTCAATTCCGATGCAAATTCGGTGTTTCATCGTCAATAATTAGGTCCAAGGGATACAGTAAACCTAAAGTGAAGCATCGGAATCTATAACTAGTGTCACAGGAATGGTTCAAAACATAGACAGTATGAAGAGTCAGTCTTCTTGTACTTAAGGCGGCATTGTGCCTTTTCTATTTAATTTTGATGCAATTTCTGTGTTTCATCATCAATAAGAAGGTCAGAGAGATACAGTAAACCTGAAGTGTAGCATCGGAGGCTATAACTAGTGTCACAGGAATGGTTCAAAGCATAGTCAGTAAGAAGAGACAGTCTTCATGTACTTAAGTCAGCATTGTGCTTTTTCTATTTAATTCCGATGCAATTTCTGTGTTATATCGTCAATAAGAAGGTCCGAGGGATACAGTAAACCTGGCGTGATGTATCGGAATCTATAACTAGTGTCACAGGAATGGTTCAAAACATAGTCAGTAGAAGAGTCAGTCTTTTTTTAATTGAGTCGGCATTGTGCCTTTTGTATTTAATTCCGATGCAATTTCTGTGTTTCATCGTCAATAAGAAGGTCAGAGGGGTACAGTAAACCTGAAGTGAAGCATCGGAATCTGTAACTAGTGTCACAGGAATGGTTCAAAACATAGGCAGTAGGAAGAGTCAGTCTTCTTATACTTAAGTCGGAATTGTGCCTTTTGTATTTAATTCCGATGCAATTTCTGTGTTTCATCATAAATAAGAAGGTCCAAGGGATACAGTAAACCTGAAGTGAGAATTCGGAATCGATAACTAGTGTCACAGGAACAGTTCAAAACATAGTCAGTAAGAAGAGTCAGTCTTCTTGTACTTAAGTCGGCATTGTGCCTTTTGTATTTAATTCCGATGCAATTTCTGTGTTTTATCGTTAATAAGAAGGTCAGAGGGATACAGTAAAACTGAAGTGAAGCATCGGAATCTATAACTAGTGTCACAGGTATGGTTCAAAACATAGACAGTAGGAAGAGTCAGTCTTCTTGTACTTAAGTCGGAATTGTGCCTTTTGTATTTAATTCCGATGCAATTTCTGTGTTTCATCGTCAATAAGAAAGTCCAAGGGATACAGTGAACCTGAAGCGAGGCATCGGAATCTATAACTAGTGTCACAGGAATGATTCAAAACGTAGACAGTAGGAAGAGTCAGTCTTCTTGTATTTAAGTCGGCATTGTGCCTTTTCCATTTAATTCCGATGCAATTACTGTGTTTCATCGTCAATAAGAAGGTACAAGGGATACAGTACACCCGAAGTGAAGCATCGGAATCTATAACCAGTGTCACAGGAATGGTTCAAATTATAGACAGTAAGAAGAGTCAGTCTTCTTGTACTTGAGTCGGCATTGTGCCTTTTCTTTTCAATTCCGATGCAATTTCTGTGTTTCACCGTCAATAAGAAGGTCAGAGGGATACAGTAAACCTGAAGTGAAGCATCGTAATCTATAAGTGGTGTCACAGGAATGGTTCAAAACATAGTCAGTAAGAAGAGTCAGTCTTCTTGTAGTTAAGTCGTAATTGTGGCTTTCGTATTTAATTCCGATGCAATTTCGGTGTTTCATCGTCAATAAGAAGGCCCAAGGGATACAGTAAACCTGAAGTGAAGCATCGGAATCAAAAACTAGTGTCACAGGAATGGTTCAAAACATAGCCAGAAGGAAGAGTCAGTCTTCTTGTACTTAAGTCGGCATTGTGCCTTTTTCTATTTAATTCTGATGCAATTTCTGTGTTTCATCATCAATAATAACGTTAGAGGAATACAGTAAACCTGAAGTGAAGCATTTTAATCTATAACCAGTGTCACAGGAATGGTTCAAAGCATAGGCGGTAGGAAGAGTCAGTGTTCTTGTACTTAAGTCGGCATTGTGCCTTTTGCATTTAATTCCGATGCAATTTCTGTGTTTTATCGTTAATAAGAAGGTCAGAGGGATACAGTAAAACTGAAGTCAAGCATCGGAATCTATAACTAGTGTCACAGGTATGGTTCAAAACATAGACAGTAGGAAGAGTCAGTCTTCTTGTACTTAAGTCGGCATTGTGCCTTTGTATTTAATTCCGATGCAATTTCTGTGTTTCATCGTCAATATGAAGGTCAGAGGGATACAGTAAACCTGAAGTGTAGCATCGGAGGCTATAACTAGTGTCACAGGAATGGTTCAAAGCATAGTCAGTAAGAAGAGTAAGTCTTCTTGTACTTAAGTCGGCATTGTGCCTTTTCTATTTAATTGCGATGCAATTTCTGTGTTTCATCGTCAATAAGAAGGTCAGAGGGATACAGTAAACCTGAAGTGAAGCATCGGAATCAATATGTGGTGTCACAAGAATGGTTCAAAACATAGTCAGTAAGAAGAGTCAGTCTTCTTGTACTTAGGTCGGCATTGTGCATTTCGTATTCAATTCCGATGCAATTTCGGTGTTTCATCGTCAATAAGAAGGTCCAAGTGATACAGTAAATCTGAAGCGAAGCATCGGATTCTATAACTAGTGTCACAGGAATGGTTCAAAACATAGACAGTAAGAAGAGTCAGTCTTCTTGTACTTAAGTCGGCATTGTGCCTTTTCTATTTAATTCCGATACAATTTCAGTGTTATATCATCAATAAGAACGCCTGAGGGATACAGTAAACCTGAAGTGTAGCATCGGAGGCTATAACTAGTGTCACAGGAATGGTTCACAGCATTGACAGTAAGAAGTTTCAGTCTTCTTGTACTTAAGTCGGCATTGTGCTTTTTCTATTCAATTCCGATGCAATATCTGTGTTTCATCGTCAATAAGAGGGTCAAAGGGATACACTAAACATGAAGTGAAGCATCGGAATCTATAACTAGTGTCACAGGAATGGTTCAATACATAGATAGTAGGAAGAGTCAGTCTCCTTGTACTTAATTCGGCATTGTGCCTTTTGTATTTAATTCCGATGCAATTTCTGTGTTTCATCGTCAGTAAGAGGGTCCAAGGGGTACAGTAAACCTGAAGTGAGGCATCGGAATCTATAACTAGTGTCACAGGAGTGGATCAAAACATAGTCAGTAAGAAGAGTCAGTCTTCTTGTACTTAAGTCGGCGTTGTGTCTTTTCTATTTAATTCCGATGCAATTTCTGTGTTTCGTCGACAATAGGAAGGTACAAGTAATACAGTAAACCTGAAGTGAAGCATCGGAATCTAAAACCGGTCTCACAGGAAAGGTTCAAAACATAGAGAGTAACAAGAACCAGTCATCTTGCATTTGAGTCGGCATTGTGCCTTTTGTATTTAATTCCGATGCAATTTATGTGTTACATCGTCAATAAGAATGTCAGAGGGATACAGTAAACCTGAAGTGAAGCATCGGAATCTATAACTAGTGTCACAGGAATGGTTCAAAACGTAGACAGTAAGAAGAGTCAGTCTTCTTGTACTTAAAACGGCATTGTGCCTTTTCTATTTAATTCCGATGCAATTTCTGTGTTTCATCGTCAATAAGAAGGTCAGAGGGGTACAGCCAACCTGAAGTGAGTCATCGGAATCTATAACTAGTGTCACAGGAATGGTTCAAAACCTAGACAGTAGGAAGAGTCAGTCCTCTTATACTTAAGTCGGCACTGTGCCTTTTCTATTTACTTCCGATGCAATTTCAGTGTTTCATCGTCAATAAGAAGGTCACTGGGATACAGTAAACCTGAAGTGTAGCATCGGAATCTATAGCTAGTGTCACAGGAATGATTCAAAACATAGACAGTAAGAAGAGTCAGTCTTCTTGTACTTAAAACGGCATTTTGCCTTTTGTATTTAGTTCCTATGCAATTTTTGTGATTCGTCGTCAATAAGAAGGTCAGAGGGATACAGTAACCCTGAAGTGAAGCAACGGAATCTATAACTAGTGTCACAGGAATGGTTCAAAGCGTAGTAAGTAAGATGAGTCAGTCTTCTTGTACATAATTCGGCATTGTGCCTCTTCTATTTAATTCCGATGTAATTTCTGTGATTCATCGTCAATAAGAAGGTCCAAGGGATACAGTAAACCTGAAGTGAAGCATCGGAATCTATAACTAGTGTCAGAGGAATCGTTCAAAATATAGACAGTACGAAGACTCAGTCTTCTTGTACTTAAGTCGGCATTGTGCATTTTCTACTTAATTCCGATGCAATTTCTGTGTATCATCGGCAATAAGAAGGTCAGAGGGATACAGTAAACCTGAAGTGAAGCATCGGAATCTATAACTAGTGTCACAGGAATGGTTCAAAACATAGACGGTAGGAAGAGGCATTGTTCTTGTACTTAAGTCGGCATTGTGCCTTTTCTATTCAATTCCGATGCAATATCTGTGTTTCATCATCAATAAGAAGGTCGGAGGGATACAGTAAACCTGAAGTGTAGCATCGGAGGCTATAACTAGTGTCACAGGAATGGTTCAAAGCATAGTCAGCAAGAAGAGTCAGTCTTCTTGTACTTAAGTCGGCATTGTGCTTTTTCTATGTAATTGCGATCCAATATCTGTGTTTCATCGTCAATAAGAAGGTCAAAGGGATACACTAAACATGAAGTGAAGCATCGGAATCTATAACTAGTGTCACAGGAATGGTTGAAAACATAGATAGTAGGAAGAGTCAGTCTCCTTGTACTTAATTCGGCATTGTGCCTTTTGTATTTAATTCCAATGCAATTTCTGTGTTTCATCGTCAGTAAGAAGGGCCAAGGGATACAGTAAACCTGAAGTGAGGCATCGGAATCTATAACTAGTGTCACAGGAGTGGTTCAAAACATAGTCAGTAAGAGAAGTCAGTCTTCTTGTACTTAAGTCGGCGTTGTGTCTTTTCTATTTAATTCCGATGCAATTTCTGTGTTTCGTCGACAACAGGAAGGTACAAGTACTACAGTAAACCTGAGGTGAAGCATCGGAATCTAAAACCGGTCTCACAGGAAAGGTTCAAAACATAGAGAGTAACAAGAAGCAGTCATCTTGTATTTGAGTCGGCATTGTGCCTTTTGTATTTAATTCCGATGCAATTTATGTGTTTCATCGTCAATAAGAAGGTCAGAGGGATACAGTAAACCTGAAGTGAAGCATCGGAATCTATAACTAGTGTCACAGGAATGGTTCAAAACATAGACAGTAAGAAGAGTCAGTCTTCTTGTACTTAAAACGGCATTGTGCCTTTTCTATTTAATTCCGATGCAATTTCTGTGTTTCATCGCCAGTAAGAAGGTCAGAGGGATACAGTCAACCTGAAGTGAGTCATCGGAATCTATAACTAGTGTCACAGGAATGGTTTAAAACATAGACAGTAGGAAGAGTCAGTCCTCTTGTACTTAAGTCGGCATTGTGCCTTTTCTATTTACTTCCGATGCAATTTCAGTGTTTCACCGTCAATAAGAAGGTCACTGGGATACAGTAAACCTGAAGTGTAGCATCGGAATCTAGAGCTAGTGTCACAGGAATGGTTCAAAACATAGACAGTAAGAAGAGTCAGTCTTATGTACTTATAACGGCATTTTGCCTTTTGTATTTAATTCCGATGCAATTTTTGTGTTTCGTCGTCAATACGAAGGTCAGGGGGATACAGTAAACCTGAAGTGAAGCATCGGAATCTATAACTAGTGTCACAGGAATGGTTCAAAACATAGTAAGTAAGATGAGTCAGTCTTCTTGTACATAATTCGGAAATGTGCCTCTTCTATTTAATTCCGATGTAATTTCTGTGAGTTATCGTCAATACGAAGGTCCAAGGGATACAGTAAACCTGAAGTGAAGCATCGGAATCTATAACTAGTGTCACAGGAATGTTTCAAAACATAGACAGCAAGAAGAGTCAGTCCCCTTGAACTTAAGTCGGCATTGTGCTATTTGTATCTAATTCCGTTGCTATTTCTGTGTATCATCGTCAATAAGAAGGTCAGAGGGATACAGTAAACCTGAAGTGAAGCATCGGAATCTATCACTAGTGTCACAGGAATGGTTCAAAACATAGACAGTAAGAAGAGTCAGTCTACTTGTACTTAAGTCGGCATTGTGCCTTTTGTATTTAATTCCGATGCAATTTTTGTGTTTCATCGTCAATAAGAAGTTCCAAGGGATATAGTACACCTGAAGTGAAGCAACGGAATCTATAACTAGTGTCACAGGAATGGTTCAAATCATAGATATTAAGAAGAGTCAGTCTTCTAGTAATTAAGTCAGCATTGTGCCTTTTCTATTTAATTCCGATGCAATTTCTGTGTTTCATCGTCGTTAAGAAAGTCCAAGGGATACAGTAAACCTGAAGTGAAGCATCGGAATCTATAACTAGTGTCACAGGAATTATTGAAACATAGACAGTAAGAAGAGGCAGTCTACATGTTATTAAGTAGGCATTGTGCCTTTTGTATTTAATTCCGATGCAATTTCTGTGTTTCATCGTCAATGAGAAGGTCCAAGGGATACAGTACACCTGAAGGTAAGCATCGGAATCTATAACTAGTGTCACAGGAAAGTTTCAGAACATAGACATTAGGTAGAGTCAGGCTTCTTGTACTTAAGTCGGCATTGTGCCTTTTCTATTTAATTCCGATGCAATTTCTGTGTTTCATCGACAATAAGAAGGTCAGAGGAATACAGTCAACCTGAAGTGAGTCATCTGAATCTATAACTAGTGTCACAGGAATGGTTCAAAACATAGACAGTAGGAAGAGTCAGTCTACATGTACTTAAGTCGGCATTGTGCCTTTTGTATTTAATTCCGATGCAATTTCTGTATTTAATCGTCAATAAGAAGGTCAGAGGGATACAGTAAACCTGACGTGAAGCATCGGAAACTATAACTAGTGTCACAGGAATCGTTCAAAGCATAGACAGTAAGAAGAGTAACTCTTTTTGTACCTAATTCGGCATTGTGCCTTTTGTATTTAATTCCGATGCAATTTCTGTGTTTCATCATCGATACGAAGGCCAGAGGGATACAGTAAACCTGAAGTGAAGCATCGGAATCTATAACTAGTGTCACAGGAATGGTTCAAAACATAGACAGTAAGATGAGTCAGTCTTCTTGTACATAAGTCGGCATTGTGCCTTTTCTATTTAATTCCGATGCAATTTCTAAGATTCATCGTAAATAAGAAGGTCCAAGGGATACAGTAAACCTGAAGTGAAGCATCGGAATCTATAACTTGTGTCACAAGAATGGTTCAAAACATAGACGGTAAGAAGAGTCAGTCTTCTTGTACTTAAGTCGGCATTTTGCTTTTTCTATTTAATTCCGATGTACTTTCTGTGATTCGTCTTCAATAGGAAGGCCTGAGGGATACAGTAAACCTGAAGTGAAGCATCGGAATCTTTATGTAGTGTCACAGGAATGGTTCAAAACATATACAGTAAGAAGAAACAGTCTTCTTGTACATAAGTCGGCATTGTGCCTTTTCTATTTAATTCCGATGCAGTTTCTGTGTTTCATCGTCAACAAGAAGGTCAGAGGGATCCAGTAAACCTGAAGTGAAGCATCGGAATCTATAACTTGTGTCACAGGAATGTTTCAAAACGTAGACAGCAAGAAGAGTATGTCCTCTTGAACTTAAGTCGGCATTGTGCTATTTGTATCTAATTCCGTTGCTATTTCTGTGTATCATCGTCAATAAGAAGGTCAGAGGGATACAGTAAACCTGAAGTGAAGCATCGGAATCTATAACTAGTGTCACAGGAATGGTTCAAAACATAGACGGTAGGAAGAGGCATTGTTCTTGTACTTAAGTCGGCATTGTGCCTTTTCTATTCAATTCCGATGCAATATCTGTGTTTCATCATCAATAAGAAGGTCGGAGGGATACAGTAAACCTGAAGTGTAGCATCGGAGGCTATAACTAGTGTCACAGGAATGGTTCAAAGCATAGTCAGCAAGAAGAGTCAGTCTTCTTGTACTTAAGTCGGCATTGTGCTTTTTCTATGTAATTGCGATCCAATATCTGTGTTTCATCGTCAATAAGAAGGTCAAAGCGATACACTAAACATGAAGTGAAGCATCGGAATCTATAACTAGTGTCACAGGAATGGTTGAAAACATAGATAGTAGGAGGAGTCAGTCTCCTTGTACTTAATTCGGCATTGTGCCTTTTGTATTTAATTCCAATGCAATTTCTGTGTTTCATCGTCAGTAAGAAGGGCCAAGGGATACAGTAAACCTGAAGTGAGGCATCGGAATCTATAACTAGTGTCACAGGAGTGGTTCAAAACATAGTCAGTAAGAGAAGTCAGTCTTCTTGTACTTAAGTCGGCGTTGTGTCTTTTCTATTTAATTCCGATGCAATTTCTGTGTTTCGTCGACAATAGGAAGGTACAAGTACTACAGTAAACCTGAATTGAAGCATCGGAATCTAAAACCGGTCTCACAGGAAAGGTTCAAAACATAGAGAGTAACAAGAAGCAGTCATCTTGTATTTGAGTCGGCATTGTGCCTTTTGTATTTAATTCCGATGCAATTTATGTGTTTCATCGTCAATAAGAAGGTCAGAGGGATACAGTAAACCTGAAGTGAAGCATCGGAATCTATAACTAGTGTCACAGGAATGGTTCAAAACATAGACAGTAAGAAGAGTCAGTCTTCTTGTACTTAAAACGGCATTGTGCCTTTTCTATTTAATTCCGATGCAATTTCTGTGTTTCATCGCCAATAAGAAGGTCAGAGGGATACAGTCAACCTGAAGTGAGTCATCGGAATCTATAACTAGTGTCACAGGAATGGTTTAAAACATAGACAGTAGGAAGAGTCAGTCCTCTTGTACTTAAGTCGGCATTGTGCCTTTTCTATTTACTTCCGATGCAATTTCAGTGTTTCACCGTCAATAAGAAGGTCACTGGGATACAGTAAACCTGAAGTGTAGCATCGGAATCTATAGCTAGTGTCACAGGAATGGTTCAAAACATAGACAGTAAGAAGAGTCAGTCTTATGTACTTATAACGGCATTTTGCCTTTTGTATTTAATTCCGATGCAATTTTTGTGTTTCGTCGTCAATACGAAGGTCAGAGGGATACAGTAAACCTGAATTGAAGCATCGGAATCTGTAACTAGTGTCACAGGAATGGTTCAAAACATAGTAAGTAAGATGAGTCAGTCTTCTTGTACATAATTCGGAAATGTGCCTCTTCTATTTAATTCCGATGTAATTTCTGTGAGTTATCGTCAATACGAAGGTCCAAGGGATACAGCAAACCTGAAGTGAAGCATCGGAATCTATAACTAGTGTCACAGGAATGTTTCAAAACATAGACAGCAAGAAGAGTCAGTCCCCTTGAACTTAAGTCGGCATTGTGCTATTTGTATCTAATTCCGTTGCTATTTCTGTGTATCATCGTCAATAAGAAGGTCAGAGGGATACAGTAAACCTGAAGTGAAGCATCGGAATCTATCACTAGTGTCACAGGAATGGTTCAAAACATAGACAGTAAGAAGAGTCAGTCTACTTGTACTTAAGTCGGCATTGTGCCTTTTGTATTTAATTCCGATGCAATTTTTGTGTTTCATCGTCAATAAGAAGTTCCAAGGGATATAGTACACCTGAAGTGAAGCAACGGAATCTATAACTAGTGTCACAGGAATGGTTCAAATCATAGATATTAAGAAGAGTCAGTCTTCTAGTAATTAAGTCAGCATTGTGCCTTTTCTATTTAATTCCGATGCAATTTCTGTGTTTCATCGTCGTTAAGAAAGTCCAAGGGATACAGTAAACCTGAAGTGAAGCATCGGAATCTATAACTAGTGTCACAGGAATTATTGAAACATAGACAGTAAGAAGAGGCAGTCTACATGTTATTAAGTAGGCATTGTGCCTTTTGTATTTAATTCCGATGCAATTTCTGTGTTTCATCGTCAATGAGAAGGTCCAAGGGATACAGTACACCTGAAGGTAAGCATCGGAATCTATAACTAGTGTCACAGGAAAGTTTCAGAACATAGACATTAGGTAGAGTCAGGCTTCTTGTACTTAAGTCGGCATTGTGCCTTTTCTATTTAATTCCGATGCAATTTCTGTGTTTCATCGACAATAAGAAGGTCAGAGGAATACAGTCAACCTGAAGTAAGTCATCTGAATCTATAACTAGTGTCACCGGAATGGTTCAAAAGATAGACAGTAAGATGAGTCAGTCTCATTGTACATAAGTGGGCATTGTGCCTTTTGTATTTAATTCCGTTGCAATTTCTGTGTTTCATCGTCAATAAGAAGGTCAGAGGGATACAGTAAACCTGAGATAAAGCAGCGGAATCTATAACTAGTGTCACAGGAATGGTTCAAAACATAGACAGTAGGAAGAGTCAGTCTTCTTGTACTTAAGTCGGGATTGTGCCTTTTCTATTTAATTCCGATGCAATTTCTGTGTTTCGTCGTCAATAAGAAGGTCCGAGGGATACAGTAAACCCGAAGTGAAGCATCGGAATCTATACCTAGTGTCAGAGGAATGGTTGAAACATAGACAGTAAGATGAGTCAGTATTCCTGTACATAAGTCGGCATTGTGCCTTTTGTATTTAATTCCGATGCAATTTCTGTGTTTCATCTTCAATACGGAGGTCCAAGGGATACAGTAAACCTGATGTGATGCATAGGAATCTATAACTAGTGTCACAGAAATAGTTCAAAACATAGTCAGTAAGAAGAGTCAGTCTTCTTGTACTTAAGTCGGCATTGTGCCTATTTTATTTAATTACGATGCAATTTCTGTGTTTCATCGTCAATATGAAGGTGAGGGGGATACAGTAAACCTGAAGTGAAGAATCGGAATGTATAACTAATGTCACAGGAATGGTTCAAAACATAGACAATTGGAAGGGTCAGCCTTCTTGAACTTAAGTCGGCATTGTGCCTTTTCTATTTAATTCCGATGCAATTTCTGTGTTTCGTCGTCAATAAGAAGGTCCAAGGGAAAAAGTATTCCTGAAGTGAAGCATCGGAATCTATAACTAGTGTCACAGGAATGTTTCAAAACATAGACAGCAAGAAGAGTCAGTCCTCTTGTTCTTAAGTCGGCATTGTGCTTTTTGTATCTAATTCCGATGCAATTTCTGTGTTTCATCGTCAATAAGAAGGTCAGAGGGATACAGTAAACCTGAGATAAAGCAGCGGAATCTATAACTAGTGTCACAGGAATGTTTCAAAACATAGACAGTAGGAAGAGTCAGTCTTCTTGTACTTTAGACTTAAGTCGACATTGTGCCTTTTCTATTTAATTCCGATGCAATTTCTGTGTTTCGTCGTCAATAAGAATGTCCAAGGGATACAGTAAACCTGAAGTGAAGCATCGGAATCTATACCTAGTGTCACCGGAATGGTTCAAAAGATAGACAGTAAGATGAGTCAGTCTCATTGTACTTAAGTGGGCATTGTGCCTTTTGTATTTAATTCCGTTGCAATTTCTGTGTTTCATCGTCAATAAGAAGGACCAAGGGATACAGTAAACCTAAAGTGAGGCATCGTAATCTATAACTAGTGTCACAGGAATGGTTCAAATCATAGTCAGTTAGAAGAGTCAGTGTTCTTGTACTTAAGTAGGCATTGTGCCTTTTCTATTTAATTCCGAAGCAATTTAAGTGTTTCATCGTCAATAAGAAGGTCCAAGGGAAGCAGTACACCCGAAGTGAAGCATCGGAGTCTATAACCAGTGTCACAGGAATGGTTCAAATTATGGACAGCAAGAAGAGTCAGTCCCCTTGAACTTAAGTCGGCATTGTGCTATTTGTATCTAATTCCGTTGCTATTTCTGTGTATCATCGTCAATAAGAAGGTCAGAGGGATACAGTAAACCTGAAGTGAAGCATCGGAATCTATCACTAGTGTCACAGGAATGTTTCAAAACATAGACAGCAAGAAGAGTCAGTCCCCTTGAACTTAAGTCGGCATTGTGCTATTTGTATCTAATTCCGTTGCTATTTCTGTGTATCATCGTCAATAAGAAGGTCAGAGGGATACAGTAAACCTGAAGTGAAGCATCGGAATCTATCACTAGTGTCACAGGAATGGTTCAAAACATAGACAGTAAGAAGAGTCAGTCTACTTGTACTTAAGTCGGCATTGTGCCTTTTGTATTTAATTCCGATGCAATTTTTGTGTTTCATCGTCAATAAGAAGTTCCAAGGGATATAGTACACCTGAAGTGAAGCAACGGTATCTATAACTAGTGTCACAGGAATGGTTCAAATCATAGATATTAAGAAGAGTCAGTCTTCTAGTAATTAAGTCAGCATTGTGAGTTTTCTATTTAATTCCGATGCAATTTCTGTGTTTCATCGTCGTTAAGAAAGTCCAAGGGATACAGTAAACCTGAAGTGAAGCATCGGAATCTATAACTAGTGTCACAGGAATTATTGAAACATAGACAGTAAGAAGAGGCAGTCTACATGTTATTAAGTAGGCATTGTGCCTTTTGTATTTAATTACGATGCAATTTCTGTGTTTCATCGTCAATGAGAAGGTCCAAGGGATACAGTACACCTGAAGGTAAGCATCGGAATCTATAACTAGTGTCACAGGAAAGTTTCAGAACATAGACATTAGGTAGAGCCAGGCTTCTTGTACTTAAGTCGGCATTGTGCCTTTTCTATTTAATTCCGATGCAATTTCTGTGTTTCATCGACAATAAGAAGGTCAGAGGAATACAGTCAACCTGAAGTGAGTCATCTGAATCTATAACTAGTGTCACAGGAATGGTTCAAAACATAGACAGTAGGAAGAGTCAGTCTACATGTACTTAAGTCGGCATTGTGCCTTTTGTATTTAATTCCGATGCAATTTCTGTATTTAATCGTCAATAAGAAGGTCAGAGGGATACAGTAAACCTGACGTGAAGCATCGGAAACTATAACTAGTGTCACAGGAATCGTTCAAAGCATAGACAGTAAGAAGAGTAACTCTTTTTGTACCTAATTCGGCATTGTGCCTTTTGTATTTAATTCCGATGCAATTTCTGTGTTTCATCATCGATACGAAGGCCAGAGGGATACAGTAAACCTGAAGTGAAGCATCGGAATCTATAACTAGTGTCACAGGAATGGTTCAAAACATAGACAGTAAGATGAGTCAGTCTTCTTGTACATAAGTCGGCATTGTGCCTTTTCTATTTAATTCCGATGCAATTTCTAAGATTCATCGTAAATAAGAAGGTCCAAGGGATACAGTAAACCTGAAGTGAAGCATCGGAATCTATAACTTGTGTCACAAGAATGGTTCAAAACATAGACGGTAAGAAGAGTCAGTCTTCTTGTACTTAAGTCGGCATTTTGCTTTTTCTATTTAATTCCGATGTACTTTCTGTGATTCGTCTTCAATAGGAAGGCCTGAGGGATACAGTAAACCTGAAGTGAAGCATCGGAATCTTTATGTAGTGTCACAGGAATGGTTCAAAACATATACAGTAAGAAGAAACAGTCTTCTTGTACATAAGTCGGCATTGTGCCTTTTCTATTTAATTCCGATGCAGTTTCTGTGTTTCATCGTCAACAAGAAGGTCAGAGGGATCCAGTAAACCTGAAGTGAAGCATCGGAATCTATAACTTGTGTCACAGGAATGTTTCAAAACGTAGACAGCAAGAAGAGTATGTCCTCTTGAACTTAAGTCGGCATTGTGCTATTTGTATCTAATTCCGTTGCTATTTCTGTGTATCATCGTCAATAAGAAGGTCAGAGGGATACAGTAAACCTGAAGTGAAGCATCGGAATCTATAACTAGTGTCACAGGAATGGTTCAAAACATAGACGGTAGGAAGAGGCATTGTTCTTGTACTTAAGTCGGCATTGTGCCTTTTCTATTCAATTCCGATGCAATATCTGTGTTTCATCATCAATAAGAAGGTCGGAGGGATACAGTAAACCTGAAGTGTAGCATCGGAGGCTATAACTAGTGTCACAGGAATGGTTCAAAGCATAGTCAGCAAGAAGAGTCAGTCTTCTTGTACTTAAGTCGGCATTGTGCTTTTTCTATGTAATTGCGATCCAATATCTGTGTTTCATCGTCAATAAGAAGGTCAAAGCGATACACTAAACATGAAGTGAAGCATCGGAATCTATAACTAGTGTCACAGGAATGGTTGAAAACATAGATAGTAGGAAGAGTCAGTCTCCTTGTACTTAATTCGGCATTGTGCCTTTTGTATTTAATTCCAATGCAATTTCTGTGTTTCATCGTCAGTAAGAAGGGCCAAGGGATACAGTAAACCTGAAGTGAGGCATCGGAATCTATAACTAGTGTCACAGGAGTGGTTCAAAACATAGTCAGTAAGAGAAGTCAGTCTTCTTGTACTTAAGTCGGCGTTGTGTCTTTTCTATTTAATTCCGATGCAATTTCTGTGTTTCGTCGACAATAGGAAGGTACAAGTACTACAGTAAACCTGAAGTGAAGCATCGGAATCTAAAACCGGTCTCACAGGAAAGGTTCAAAACATAGAGAGTAACAAGAAGCAGTCATCTTGTATTTGAGTCGGCATTGTGCCTTTTGTATTTAATTCCGATGCAATTTATGTGTTTCATCGTCAATAAGAAGGTCAGAGGGATACAGTAAACCTGAAGTGAAGCATCGGAATCTATAACTAGTGTCACAGGAATGGTTTAAAACATAGACAGTAGGAAGAGTCAGTCCTCTTGTACTTAAGTCGGCATTGTGCCTTTTCTATTTACTTCCGATGCAATTTCAGTGTTTCACCGTCAATAAGAAGGTCACTGGGATACAGTAAACCTGAAGTGTAGCATCGGAATCTATAGCTAGTGTCACAGGAATGGTTCAAAACATAGACAGTAAGAAGAGTCAGTCTTATGTACTTATAACGGCATTTTGCCTTTTGTATTTAATTCCGATGCAATTTTTGTGTTTCGTCGTCAATACGAAGGTCAGAGGGATACAGTAAACCTGAATTGAAGCATCGGAATCTGTAACTAGTGTCACAGGAATGGTTCAAAACATAGTAAGTAAGATGAGTCAGTCTTCTTGTACATAATTCGGAAATGTGCCTCTTCTATTTAATTCCGATGTAATTTCTGTGAGTTATCGTCAATACGAAGGTCCAAGGGATACAGCAAACCTGAAGTGAAGCATCGGAATCTATAACTAGTGTCACAGGAATGTTTCAAAACATAGACAGCAAGAAGAGTCAGTCCCCTTGAACTTAAGTCGGCATTGTGCTATTTGTATCTAATTCCGTTGCTATTTCTGTGTATCATCGTCAATAAGAAGGTCAGAGGGATACAGTAAACCTGAAGTGAAGCATCGGAATCTATCACTAGTGTCACAGGAATGGTTCAAAACATAGACAGTAAGAAGAGTCAGTCTACTTGTACTTAAGTCGGCATTGTGCCTTTTGTATTTAATTCCGATGCAATTTTTGTGTTTCATCGTCAATAAGAAGTTCCAAGGGATATAGTACACCTGAAGTGAAGCAACGGAATCTATAACTAGTGTCACAGGAATGGTTCAAATCATAGATATTAAGAAGAGTCAGTCTTCTAGTAATTAAGTCAGCATTGTGCCTTTTCTATTTAATTCCGATGCAATTTCTGTGTTTCATCGTCGTTAAGAAAGTCCAAGGGATACAGTAAACCTGAAGTGAAGCATCGGAATCTATAACTAGTGTCACAGGAATTATTGAAACATAGACAGTAAGAAGAGGCAGTCTACATGTTATTAAGTAGGCATTGTGCCTTTTGTATTTAATTCCGATGCAATTTCTGTGTTTCATCGTCAATGAGAAGGTCCAAGGGATACAGTACACCTGAAGGTAAGCATCGGAATCTATAATTAGTGTCACAGGAAAGTTTCAGAACATAGACATTAGGTAGAGTCAGGCTTCTTGTACTTAAGTCGGCATTGCGCCTTTTCTATTTAGTTCCGATGCAATTTCTGTGTTTCATCGACAATAAGAAGGTCAGAGGAATACAGTCAACCTGAAGTAAGTCATCTGAATCTATAACTAGTGTCACCGGAATGGTTCAAAAGATAGACAGTAAGATGAGTCAGTCTCATTGTACATAAGTGGGCATTGTGCCTTTTGTATTTAATTCCGTTGCAATTTCTGTGTTTCATCGTCAATAAGAAGGTCAGAGGGATACAGTAAACCTGAGATAAAGCAGCGGAATCTATAACTAGTGTCACAGGAATGGTTCAAAACATAGACAGTAGGAAGAGTCAGTCTTCTTGTACTTAAGTCGGGATTGTGCCTTTTCTATTTAATTCCGATGCAATTTCTGTGTTTCGTCGTCAATAAGAAGGTCCGAGGGATACAGTAAACCCGAAGTGAAGCATCGGAATCTATACCTAGTGTCAGAGGAATGGTTGAAACATAGACAGTAAGATGAGTCAGTATTCCTGTACATAAGTCGGCATTGTGCCTTTTGTATTTAATTCCGATGCAATTTCTGTGTTTCATCTTCAATACGGAGGTCCAAGGGATACAGTAAACCTGATGTGATGCATAGGAATCTATAACTAGTGTCACAGAAATAGTTCAAAACATAGTCAGTAAGAAGAGTCAGTCTTCTTGTACTTAAGTCGGCATTGTGCCTATTTTATTTAATTACGATGCAATTTCTGTGTTTCATCGTCAGTAAGAAGGGCCAAGGGATACAGTAAACCTGAAGTGAGGCATCGGAATCTATAACTAGTGTCACAGGAGTGGTTCAAAACATAGTCAGTAAGAGAAGTCAGTCTTCTTGTACTTAAGTCGGCGTTGTGTCTTTTATATTTAATTCCGATGCAATTTCTGTGTTTCGTCGACAATAGGAAGGTACAAGTACTACAGTAAACCTGAAGTGAAGCATCGGAATCTAAAACCGGTCTCACAGGAAAGGTTCAAAACATAGAGAGTAACAAGAAGCAGTCATCTTGTATTTGAGTCGGCATTGTGCCTTTTGTATTTAATTCCGATGCAATTTATGTGTTTCATCGTCAATAAGAAGGTCAGAGGGATACAGTAAACCTGAAGTGAAGCATCGGAATCTATAACTAGTGTCACAGGAATGGTTCAAAACATAGACAGTAAGAAGAGTCAGTCTTCTTGTACTTAAAACGGCATTGTGCCTTTTCTATTTAATTCCGATGCAATTTCTGTGTTTCATCGCCAATAAGAAGGTCAGAGGGATACAGTCAACCTGAAGTGAGTCATCGGAATCTATAACTAGTGTCACAGGAATGGTTTAAAACATAGACAGTAGGAAGAGTCAGTCCTCTTGTACTTAAGTCGGCATTGTGCCTTTTCTATTTACTTCCGATGCAATTTCAGTGTTTCACCGTCAATAAGAAGGTCACTGGGATACAGTAAACCTGAAGTGTAGCATCGGAATCTATAGCTAGTGTCACAGGAATGGTTCAAAACATAGACAGTAAGAAGAGTCAGTCTTATGTACTTATAACGGCATTTTGCCTTTTGTATTTAATTCCGATGCAATTTTTGTGTTTCGTCGTCAATACGAAGGTCAGAGGGATACAGTAAACCTGAATTGAAGCATCGGAATCTGTAACTAGTGTCACAGGAATGGTTCAAAACATAGTAAGTAAGATGAGTCAGTCTTCTTGTACATAATTCGGAAATGTGCCTCTTCTATTTAATTCCGATGTAATTTCTGTGAGTTATCGTCAATACGAAGGTCCAAGGGATACAGCAAACCTGAAGTGAAGCATCGGAATCTATAACTAGTGTCACAGGAATGTTTCAAAACATAGACAGCAAGAAGAGTCAGTCCCCTTGAACTTAAGTCGGCATTGTGCTATTTGTATCTAATTCCGTTGCTATTTCTGTGTATCATCGTCAATAAGAAGGTCAGAGGGATACAGTAAACCTGAAGTGAAGCATCGGAATCTATCACTAGTGTCACAGGAATGGTTCAAAACATAGACAGTAAGAAGAGTCAGTCTACTTGTACTTAAGTCGGCATTGTGCCTTTTGTATTTAATTCCGATGCAATTTTTGTGTTTCATCGTCAATAAGAAGTTCCAAGGGATATAGTACACCTGAAGTGAAGCAACGGAATCTATAACTAGTGTCACAGGAATGGTTCAAATCATAGATATTAAGAAGAGTCAGTCTTCTAGTAATTAAGTCAGCATTGTGCCTTTTCTATTTAATTCCGATGCAATTTCTGTGTTTCATCGTCGTTAAGAAAGTCCAAGGGATACAGTAAACCTGAAGTGAAGCATCGGAATCTATAACTAGTGTCACAGGAATTATTGAAACATAGACAGTAAGAAGAGGCAGTCTACATGTTATTAAGTAGGCATTGTGCCTTTTGTATTTAATTCCGATGCAATTTCTGTGTTTCATCGTCAATGAGAAGGTCCAAGGGATACAGTACACCTGAAGGTAAGCATCGGAATCTATAACTAGTGTCACAGGAAAGTTTCAGAACATAGACATTAGGTAGAGTCAGGCTTCTTGTACTTAAGTCGGCATTGTGCCTTTTCTATTTAATTCCGATGCAATTTCTGTGTTTCATCGACAATAAGAAGGTCAGAGGAATACAGTCAACCTGAAGTAAGTCATCTGAATCTATAACTAGTGTCACCGGAATGGTTCAAAAGATAGACAGTAAGATGAGTCAGTCTCATTGTACATAAGTGGGCATTGTGCCTTTTGTATTTAATTCCGTTGCAATTTCTGTGTTTCATCGTCAATAAGAAGGTCAGAGGGATACAGTAAACCTGAGATAAAGCAGCGGAATCTATAACTAGTGTCACAGGAATGGTTCAAAACATAGACAGTAGGAAGAGTCAGTCTTCTTGTACTTAAGTCGGGATTGTGCCTTTTCTATTTAATTCCGATGCAATTTCTGTGTTTCGTCGTCAATAAGAAGGTCCGAGGGATACAGTAAACCCGAAGTGAAGCATCGGAATCTATACCTAGTGTCAGAGGAATGGTTGAAACATAGACAGTAAGATGAGTCAGTATTCCTGTACATAAGTCGGCATTGTGCCTTTTGTATTTAATTCCGATGCAATTTCTGTGTTTCATCTTCAATACGGAGGTCCAAGGGATACAGTAAACCTGATGTGATGCATAGGAATCTATAACTAGTGTCACAGAAATAGTTCAAAACATAGTCAGTAAGAAGAGTCAGTCTTCTTGTACTTAAGTCGGCATTGTGCCTATTTTATTTAATTACGATGCAATTTCTGTGTTTCATCGTCAATATGAAGGTGAGGGGGATACAGTAAACCTGAAGTGAAGAATCGGAATGTATAACTAATGTCACAGGAATGGTTCAAAACATAGACAATTGGAAGGGTCAGCCTTCTTGAACTTAAGTCGGCATTGTGCCTTTTCTATTTAATTCCGATGCAATTTCTGTGTTTCGTCGTCAATAAGAAGGTCCAAGGGAAAAAGTATTCCTGAAGTGAAGCATCGGAATCTATAACTAGTGTCACAGGAATGTTTCAAAACATAGACAGCAAGAAGAGTCAGTCCTCTTGTTCTTAAGTCGGCATTGTGCTTTTTGTATCTAATTCCGATGCAATTTCTGTGTTTCATCGTCAATAAGAAGGTCAGAGGGATACAGTAAACCTGAGATAAAGCAGCGGAATCTATAACTAGTGTCACAGGAATGTTTCAAAACATAGACAGTAGGAAGAGTCAGTCTTCTTGTACTTTAGACTTAAGTCGACATTGTGCCTTTTCTATTTAATTCCGATGCAATTTCTGTGTTTCGTCGTCAATAAGAATGTCCAAGGGATACAGTAAACCTGAAGTGAAGCATCGGAATCTATACCTAGTGTCACCGGAATGGTTCAAAAGATAGACAGTAAGATGAGTCAGTCTCATTGTACTTAAGTGGGCATTGTGCCTTTTGTATTTACTTCCGTTGCAATTTCTGTGTTTCATCGTCAATAAGAAGGACCAAGGGATACAGTAAACCTAAAGTGAGGCATCGTAATCTATAACTAGTGTCACAGGAACGGTTCAAATCATAGTCAGTTAGAAGAGTCAGTGTTCTTGTACTTAAGTAGGCATTGTGCCTTTTCTATTTAATTCCGAAGCAATTTAAGTGTTTCATCGTCAATAAGAAGGTCCAAGGGAAGCAGTACACCCGAAGTGAAGCATCGGAGTCTATAACCAGTGTCACAGGAATGGTTCAAATTATGGACAGTAAGATGAGTCAGTCTTCTTGTACTTAAGTCGGCATTGTGCCTTTTCTTTTCAATTCCGATGCAATTTCTGTGTTTCATCATCAATAAGAAGGTCAGAGGGATACAGTAAACCTGAAGTGAAGCATCGTAATCTATAAGTGGTGTCACAGGAATGGTTCAAAACATAGTCAGTAAGAAGAGTCAGTCTTCTGGTAGTTAAGTCGTAATTGTGGCTTTCGTTTTTAATTCCGATGCAATTTCGGTGTTTCATCGTCAACAAGAAGGCCCAAGGGATACAGTAAACCTGAAGTGAAGCATCGGAATCAAAAACTAGTGTCACAGGAATGGTTCAAAACATAGCCAGAAGGAAGAGGCATTGTTCTTGTACTTAAGTCGGCATTGTGCCTTTTCTATTCAATTCCGATGCAATATCTGTGTTTCATCATCAATAAGAAGGTCGGAGGGATACAGTAAACCTGAAGTGTAGCATCGGAGGCTATAACTAGTGTCACAGGAATGGTTCAAAGCATAGTCAGCAAGAAGAGTCAGTCTTCTTGTACTTAAGTCGGCATTGTGCTTTTTCTATGTAATTGCGATCCAATATCTGTGTTTCATCGTCAATAAGAAGGTCAAAGGGATACACTAAACATGAAGTGAAGCATCGGAATCTATAACTAGTGTCACAGGAATGGTTGAAAACATTGATAGTAGGAAGAGTCAGTCTCCTTGTACTTAATTCGGCATTGTGCCTTTTGTATTTAATTCCAATGCAATTTCTGTGTTTCATCGTCAGTAAGAAGGGCCAAGGGATACAGTAAACCTGAAGTGAGGCATCGGAATCTATAACTAGTGTCACAGGAGTGGTTCAAAACATAGTCAGTAAGAGAAGTCAGTCTTCTTGTACTTAAGTCGGCGTTGTGTCTTTTCTATTTAATTCCGATGCAATTTCTGTGTTTCGTCGACAATAGGAAGGTACAAGTACTACAGTAAACCTGAGGTGAAGCATCGGAATCTAAAACCGGTCTCACAGGAAAGGTTCAAAACATAGAGAGTAACAAGAAGCAGTCATCTTGTATTTGAGTCGGCATTGTGCCTTTTGTATTTAATTCCGATGCAATTTATGTGTTTCATCGTCAATAAGAAGGTCAGAGGGATACAGTAAACATGAAGTGAAGCATCGGAATCTATAACTAGTGTCACAGGAATGGTTCAAAACATAGACAGTAAGAAGAGTCAGTCTTCTTGTACTTAAAACGGCATTGTGCCTTTTCTATTTAATTCCGATGCAATTTCTGTGTTTCATCGCCAGTAAGAAGGTCAGAGGGATACAGTCAACCTGAAGTGAGTCATCGGAATCTATAACTAGTGTCACAGGAATGGTTTAAAACATAGACAGTAGGAAGAGTCAGTCCTCTTGTACTTAAGTCGGCATTGTGCCTTTTCTATTTACTTCCGATGCAATTTCAGTGTTTCACCGTCAATAAGAAGGTCACTGGGATACAGTAAACCTGAAGTGTAGCATCGGAATCTAGAGCTAGTGTCACAGGAATGGTTCAAAACATAGACAGTAAGAAGAGTCAGTCTTATGTACTTATAACGGCATTTTGCCTTTTGTATTTAATTCCGATGCAATTTTTGTGTTTCGTCGTCAATACGAAGGTCAGGGGGATACAGTAAACCTGAAGTGAAGCATCGGAATCTATAACTAGTGTCACAGGAATGGTTCAAAACATAGTAAGTAAGATGAGTCAGTCTTCTTGTACATAATTCGGAAATGTGCCTCTTCTATTTAATTCCGATGTAATTTCTGTGAGTTATCGTCAATACGAAGGTCCAAGGGATACAGTAAACCTGAAGTGAAGCATCGGAATCTATAACTAGTGTCACAGGAATGTTTCAAAACATAGACAGCAAGAAGAGTCATTCCCCTTGAACTTAAGTCGGCATTGTGCTATTTGTATCTAATTCCGTTGCTATTTCTGTGTATCATCGTCAATAAGAAGGTCAGAGGGATACAGTAAACCTGAAGTGAAGCATCGGAATCTATCACTAGTGTCACAGGAATGGTTCAAAACATAGACAGTAAGAAGAGTCAGTCTACTTGTACTTAAGTCGGCATTGTGCCTTTTGTATTTAATTCCGATGCAATTTTTGTGTTTCATCGTCAATAAGAAGTTCCAAGGGATATAGTACACCTGAAGTGAAGCAACGGAATCTATAACTAGTGTCACAGGAATGGTTCAAATCATAGATATTAAGAAGAGTCAGTCTTCTAGTAATTAAGTCAGCATTGTGCCTTTTCTATTTAATTCCGATGCAATTTCTGTGTTTCATCGTCGTTAAGAAAGTCCAAGGGATACAGTAAACCTGAAGTGAAGCATCGGAATCTATAACTAGTGTCACAGGAATTATTGAAACATAGACAGTAAGAAGAGGCAGTCTACATGTTATTAAGTAGGCATTGTGCCTTTTGTATTTAATTCCGATGCAATTTCTGTATTTAATCGTCAATAAGAAGGTCAGAGGGATACAGTAAACCTGACGTGAAGCATCGGAAACTATAACTAGTGTCACAGGAATCGTTCAAAGCATAGACAGTAAGAAGAGTAACTCTTTTTGTACCTAATTCGGCATTGTGCCTTTTGTATTTAATTCCGATGCAATTTCTGTGTTTCATCATCGATACGAAGGCCAGAGGGATACAGTAAACCTGAAGTGAAGCATCGGAATCTATAACTAGTGTCACAGGAATGGTTCAAAACATAGACAGTAAGATGAGTCAGTCTTCTTGTACATAAGTCGGCATTGTGCCTTTTCTATTTAATTCCGATGCAATTTCTAAGATTCATCGTAAATAAGAAGGTCCAAGGGATACAGTAAACCTGAAGTGAAGCATCG
Organism: Schistocerca americana; assembly: GCF_021461395.2. Classification (NCBI taxonomy): domain Eukaryota; kingdom Metazoa; phylum Arthropoda; class Insecta; order Orthoptera; family Acrididae; genus Schistocerca; species Schistocerca americana. Next base: position 33,273,573 of record NC_060130.1, on the reverse strand, counting down.
GAATCTATAACTTGTGTCACAAGAATGGTTCAAAACATAGACGGTAAGAAGAGTCAGTCTTCTTGTACTTAAGTCGGCATTTTGCTTTTTCTATTTAATTCCGATGTACTTTCTGTGATTCGTCTTCAATAGGAAGGCCTGAGGGATACAGTAAACCTGAAGTGAAGCATCGGAATCTTTATGTAGTGTCACAGGAATGGTTCAAAACATATACAGTAAGAAGAAACAGTCTTCTTGTACATAAGTCGGCATTGTGCCTTTTCTATTTAATTCCGATGCAGTTTCTGTGTTTCATCGTCAACAAGAAGGTCAGAGGGATCCAGTAAACCTGAAGTGAAGCATCGGAATCTATAACTTGTGTCACAGGAATGTTTCAAAACGTAGACAGCAAGAAGAGTATGTCCTCTTGAACTTAAGTCGGCATTGTGCTATTTGTATCTAATTCCGTTGCTATTTCTGTGTATCATCGTCAATAAGAAGGTCAGAGGGATACAGTAAACCTGAAGTGAAGCATCGGAATCTATAACTAGTGTCACAGGAATGGTTCAAAACATAGACGGTAGGAAGAGGCATTGTTCTTGTACTTAAGTCGGCATTGTGCCTTTTCTATTCAATTCCGATGCAATATCTGTGTTTCATCATCAATAAGAAGGTCGGAGGGATACAGTAAACCTGAAGTGTAGCATCGGAGGCTATAACTAGTGTCACAGGAATGGTTCAAAGCATAGTCAGCAAGAAGAGTCAGTCTTCTTGTACTTAAGTCGGCATTGTGCTTTTTCTATGTAATTGCGATCCAATATCTGTGTTTCATCGTCAATAAGAAGGTCAAAGCGATACACTAAACATGAAGTGAAGCATCGGAATCTATAACTAGTGTCACAGGAATGGTTGAAAACATAGATAGTAGGAAGAGTCAGTCTCCTTGTACTTAATTCGGCATTGTGCCTTTTGTATTTAATTCCAATGCAATTTCTGTGATTCATCGTCAGTAAGAAGGGCCAAGGGATACAGTAAACCTGAAGTGAGGCATCGGAATCTATAACTAGTGTCACAGGAGTGGTTCAAAACATAGTCAGTAAGAGAAGTCAGTCTTCTTGTACTTAAGTCGGCGTTGTGTCTTTTCTATTTAATTCCGATGCAATTTCTGTGTTTCGTCGACAATAGGAAGGTACAAGTACTACAGTAAACCTGAAGTGAAGCATCGGAATCTAAAACCGGTCTCACAGGAAAGGTTCAAAACATAGAGAGTAACAAGAAGCAGTCATCTTGTATTTGAGTCGGCATTGTGCCTTTTGTATTTAATTCCGATGCAATTTATGTGTTTCATCGTCAATAAGAAGGTCAGAGGGATACAGTAAACCTGAAGTGAAGCATCGGAATCTATAACTAGTGTCACAGGAATGGTTCAAAACATAGACAGTAAGAAGAGTCAGTCTTCTTGTACTTAAAACGGCATTGTGCCTTTTCTATTTAATTCCGATGCAATTTCTGTGTTTCATCGCCAATAAGAAGGTCAGAGGGATACAGTCAACCTGAAGTGAGTCATCGGAATCTATAACTAGTGTCACAGGAATGGTTTAAAACATAGACAGTAGGAAGAGTCAGTCCTCTTGTACTTAAGTCGGCATTGTGCCTTTTCTATTTACTTCCGATGCAATTTCAGTGTTTCACCGTCAATAAGAAGGTCACTGGGATACAGTAAACCTGAAGTGTAGCATCGGAATCTATAGCTAGTGTCACAGGAATGGTTCAAAACATAGACAGTAAGAAGAGTCAGTCTTATGTACTTATAACGGCATTTTGCCTTTTGTATTTAATTCCGATGCAATTTTTGTGTTTCGTCGTCAATACGAAGGTCAGAGGGATACAGTAAACCTGAATTGAGTCATCGGAATCTATAACTAGTGTCACAGGAATGGTTTAAAACATAGACAGTAGGAAGAGTCAGTCCTCTTGTACTTAAGTCGGCATTGTGCCTTTTCTATTTACTTCCGATGCAATTTCAGTGTTTCACCGTCAATAAGAAGGTCACTGGGATACAGTAAACCTGAAGTGTAGCATCGGAATCTAGAGCTAGTGTCACAGGAATGGTTCAAAACATAGACAGTAAGAAGAGTCAGTCTTATGTACTTATAACGGCATTTTGCCTTTTGTATTTAATTCCGATGCAATTTTTGTGTTTCGTCGTCAATACGAAGGTCAGGGGGATACAGTAAACCTGAAGTGAAGCATCGGAATCTATAACTAGTGTCACAGGAATGGTTCAAAACATAGTAAGTAAGATGAGTCAGTCTTCTTGTACATAATTCGGAAATGTGCCTCTTCTATTTAATTCCGATGTAATTTCTGTGAGTTATCGTCAATACGAAGGTCCAAGGGATACAGTAAACCTGAAGTGAAGCATCGGAATCTATAACTAGTGTCACAGGAATGTTTCAAAACATAGACAGCAAGAAGAGTCAGTCCCCTTGAACTTAAGTCGGCATTGTGCTATTTGTATCTAATTCCGTTGCTATTTCTGTGTATCATCGTCAATAAGAAGGTCAGAGGGATACAGTAAACCTGAAGTGAAGCATCGGAATCTATCACTAGTGTCACAGGAATGGTTCAAAACATAGACAGTAAGAAGAGTCAGTCTACTTGTACTTAAGTCGGCATTGTGCCTTTTGTATTTAATTCCGATGCAATTTTTGTGTTTCATCGTCAATAAGAAGTTCCAAGGGATATAGTACACCTGAAGTGAAGCAACGGAATCTATAACTAGTGTCACAGGAATGGTTCAAATCATAGATATTAAGAAGAGTCAGTCTTCTAGTAATTAAGTCAGCATTGTGCCTTTTCTATTTAATTCCGATGCAATTTCTGTGTTTCATCGTCGTTAAGAAAGTCCAAGGGATACAGTAAACCTGAAGTGAAGCATCGGAATCTATAACTAGTGTCACAGGAATTATTGAAACATAGACAGTAAGAAGAGGCAGTCTACATGTTATTAAGTAGGCATTGTGCCTTTTGTATTTAATTCCGATGCAATTTCTGTATTTAATCGTCAATAAGAAGGTCAGAGGGATACAGTAAACCTGACGTGAAGCATCGGAAACTATAACTAGTGTCACAGGAATCGTTCAAAGCATAGACAGTAAGAAGAGTAACTCTTTTTGTACCTAATTCGGCATTGTGCCTTTTGTATTTAATTCCGATGCAATTTCTGTGTTTCATCATCGATACGAAGGCCAGAGGGATACAGTAAACCTGAAGTGAAGCATCGGAATCTATAACTAGTGTCACAGGAATGGTTCAAAACATAGACAGTAAGATGAGTCAGTCTTCTTGTACATAAGTCGGCATTGTGCCTTTTCTATTTAATTCCGATGCAATTTCTAAGATTCATCGTAAATAAGAAGGTCCAAGGGATACAGTAAACCTGAAGTGAAGCATCGGAATCTATAACTTGTGTCACAAGAATGGTTCAAAACATAGACGGTAAGAAGAGTCAGTCTTCTTGTACTTAAGTCGGCATTTTGCTTTTTCTATTTAATTCCGATGTACTTTCTGTGATTCGTCTTCAATAGGAAGGCCTGAGGGATACAGTAAACCTGAAGTGAAGCATCGGAATCTTTATGTAGTGTCACAGGAATGGTTCAAAACATATACAGTAAGAAGAAACAGTCTTCTTGTACATAAGTCGGCATTGTGCCTTTTCTATTTAATTCCGATGCAGTTTCTGTGTTTCATCGTCAACAAGAAGGTCAGAGGGATCCAGTAAACCTGAAGTGAAGCATCGGAATCTATAACTTGTGTCACAGGAATGTTTCAAAACGTAGACAGCAAGAAGAGTATGTCCTCTTGAACTTAAGTCGGCATTGTGCTATTTGTATCTAATTCCGTTGCTATTTCTGTGTATCATCGTCAATAAGAAGGTCAGAGGGATACAGTAAACCTGAAGTGAAGCATCGGAATCTATAACTAGTGTCACAGGAATGGTTCAAAACATAGACGGTAGAAAGAGGCATTGTTCTTGTACTTAAGTCGGCATTGTGCCTTTTCTATTCAATTCCGATGCAATATCTGTGTTTCATCATCAATAAGAAGGTCGGAGGGATACAGTAAACCTGAAGTGTAGCATCGGAGGCTATAACTAGTGTCACAGGAATGGTTCAAAGCATAGTCAGCAAGAAGAGTCAGTCTTCTTGTACTTAAGTCGGCATTGTGCTTTTTCTATGTAATTGCGATCCAATATCTGTGTTTCATCGTCAATAAGAAGGTCAAAGCGATACACTAAACATGAAGTGAAGCATCGGAAACTATAACTAGTGTCACAGGAATGGTTGAAAACATAGATAGTAGGAAGAGTCAGTCTCCTTGTACTTAATTCGGCATTGTGCCTTTTGTATTTAATTCCAATGCAATTTCTGTGTTTCATCGTCAGTAAGAAGGGCCAAGGGATACAGTAAACCTGAAGTGAGGCATCGGAATCTATAACTAGTGTCACAGGAGTGGTTCAAAACATAGTCAGTAAGAGAAGTCAGTCTTCTTGTACTTAAGTCGGCGTTGTGTCTTTTCTATTTAATTCCGATGCAATTTCTGTGTTTCGTCGACAATAGGAAGGTACAAGTACTACAGTAAACCTGAAGTGAAGCATCGGAATCTAAAACCGGTCTCACAGGAAAGGTTCAAAACATAGAGAGTAACAAGAAGCAGTCATCTTGTATTTGAGTCGGCATTGTGCCTTTTGTATTTAATTCCGATGCAATTTATGTGTTTCATCGTCAATAAGAAGGTCAGAGGGATACAGTAAACCTGAAGTGAAGCATCGGAATCTATAACTAGTGTCACAGGAATGGTTCAAAACATAGACAGTAAGAAGAGTCAGTCTTCTTGTACTTAAAACGGCATTGTGCCTTTTCTATTTAATTCCGATGCAATTTCTGTGTTTCATCGCCAATAAGAAGGTCAGAGGGATACAGTCAACCTGAAGTGAGTCATCGGAATCTATAACTAGTGTCACAGGAATGGTTTAAAACATAGACAGTAGGAAGAGTCAGTCCTCTTGTACTTAAGTCGGCATTGTGCCTTTTCTATTTACTTCCGATGCAATTTCAGTGTTTCACCGTCAATAAGAAGGTCACTGGGATACAGTAAACCTGAAGTGTAGCATCGGAATCTATAGCTAGTGTCACAGGAATGGTTCAAAACATAGACAGTAAGAAGAGTCAGTCTTATGTACTTATAACGGCATTTTGCCTTTTGTATTTAATTCCGATGCAATTTTTGTGTTTCGTCGTCAATACGAGGGTCAGAGGGATACAGTAAACCTGAATTGAAGCATCGGAATCTGTAACTAGTGTCACAGGAATGGTTCAAAACATAGTAAGTAAGATGAGTCAGTCTTCTTGTACATAATTCGGAAATGTGCCTCTTCTATTTAATTCCGATGTAATTTCTGTGAGTTATCGTCAATACGAAGGTCCAAGGGATACAGCAAACCTGAAGTGAAGCATCGGAATCTATAACTAGTGTCACAGGAATGTTTCAAAACATAGACAGCAAGAAGAGACAGTCCCCTTGAACTTAAGTCGGCATTGTGCTATTTGTATCTAATTCCGTTGCTATTTCTGTGTATCATCGTCAATAAGAAGGTCAGAGGGATACAGTAAACCTGAAGTGAAGCATCGGAATCTATCACTAGTGTCACAGGAATGGTTCAAAACATAGACAGTAAGAAGAGTCAGTCTACTTGTACTTAAGTCGGCATTGTGCCTTTTGTATTTAATTCCGATGCAATTTTTGTGTTTCATCGTCAATAAGAAGTTCCAAGGGATATAGTACACCTGAAGTGAAGCAACGGAATCTATAACTAGTGTCACAGGAATGGTTCAAATCATAGATATTAAGAAGAGTCAGTCTTCTAGTAATTAAGTCAGCATTGTGCCTTTTCTATTTAATTCCGATGCAATTTCTGTGTTTCATCGTCGTTAAGAAAGTCCAAGGGATACAGTAAACCTGAAGTGAAGCATCGGAATCTATAACTAGTGTCACAGGAATTATTGAAACATAGACAGGAAGAAGAGGCAGTCTACATGTTATTAAGTAGGCATTGTGCCTTTTGTATTTAATTCCGATGCAATTTCTGTGTTTCATCGTCAATGAGAAGGTCCAAGGGATACAGTACACCTGAAGGTAAGCATCGGAATCTATAACTAGTGTCACAGGAAAGTTTCAGAACATAGACATTAGGTAGAGTCAGGCTTCTTGTACTTAAGTCGGCATTGTGCCTTTTCTATTTAATTCCGATGCAATTTCTGTGTTTCATCGACAATAAGAAGGTCAGAGGAATACAGTCAACCTGAAGTAAGTCATCTGAATCTATAACTAGTGTCACCGGAATGGTTCAAAAGATAGACAGTAAGATGAGTCAGTCTCATTGTACATAAGTGGGCATTGTGCCTTTTGTATTTAATTCCGTTGCAATTTCTGTGTTTCATCGTCAATAAGAAGGTCAGAGGGATACAGTAAACCTGAGATAAAGCAGCGGAATCTATAACTAGTGTCACAGGAATGGTTCAAAACATAGACAGTAGGAAGAGTCAGTCTTCTTGTACTTAAGTCGGGATTGTGCCTTTTCTATTTAATTCCGATGCAATTTCTGTGTTTCGTCGTCAATAAGAAGGTCCGAGGGATACAGTAAACCCGAAGTGAAGCATCGGAATCTATACCTAGTGTCAGAGGAATGGTTGAAACATAGACAGTAAGATGAGTCAGTATTCCTGTACATAAGTCGGCATTGTGCCTTTTGTATTTAATTCCGATGCAATTTCTGTGTTTCATCTTCAATACGGAGGTCCAAGGGATACAGTAAACCTGATGTGATGCATAGGAATCTATAACTAGTGTCACAGAAATAGTTCAAAACATAGTCAGTAAGAAGAGTCAGTCTTCTTGTACTTAAGTCGGCATTGTGCCTATTTTATTTAATTACGATGCAATTTCTGTGTTTCATCGTCAATATGAAGGTGAGGGGGATACAGTAAACCTGAAGTGAAGAATCGGAATGTATAACTAATGTCACAGGAATGGTTCAAAACATAGACAATTGGAAGGGTCAGCCTTCTTGAACTTAAGTCGGCATTGTGCCTTTTCTATTTAACTCCGATGCAATTTCTGTGTTTCGTCGTCAATAAGAAGGTCCAAGGGATACAGTAATCCTGAAGTGAAGCATCGTAATCTATAACTAGTGTCACAGAAATGTTTCAAAACATAGACAGCAAGAAGAGTCAGTCCTCTTGTACTTAAGTCGGCATTGTGCTTTTTGTATCTAATTCCGATGCAATTTCTGTGTTTCATCGTCAATAAGAAGGTCAGAGGGATACAGTAAACCTGAGATAAAGCAGCGGAATCTATAACTAGTGTCACAGGAATGTTTCAAAACATAGACAGTAGGAAGAGTCAGTCTTCTTGTACTTTAGACTTAAGTCGACATTGTGCCTTTTCTATTTAATTCCGATGCAATTTCTGTGTTTCGTCGTCAATAAGAATGTCCAAGGGATACAGTAAACCTGAAGTGAAGCATCGGAATCTATACCTAGTGTCACCGGAATGGTTCAAAAGATAGACAGTAAGATGAGTCAGTCTCATTGTACTTAAGTGGGCATTGTGCCTTTTGTATTTAATTCCGTTGCAATTTCTGTGTTTCATCGTCAATAAGAAGGACCAAGGGATACAGTAAACCTAAAGTGAGGCATCGTAATCTATAACTAGTGTCTCAGGAATGGTTCAAATCATAGTCAGTTAGAAGAGTCAGTGTTCTTGTACTTAAGTAGGCATTGTGCCTTTTCTATTTAATTCCGAAGCAATTTAAGTGTTTCATCGTCAATAAGAAGGTCCAAGGGAAGCAGTACACCCGAAGTGAAGCATCGGAGTCTATAACCTGTGTCACAGGAATGGTTCAAATTATGGACAGTAAGATGAGTCAGTCTTCTTGTACTTAAGTCGGCATTGTGCCTTTTCTTTTCAATTCCGATGCAATTTCTGTGTTTCATCATCAATAAGAAGGTCAGAGGGATACAGTAAACCTGAAGTGAAGCATCGTAATCTATAAGTGGTGTCACAGGAATGTTTCAAAACATAGTCAGTAAGAAGAGTCAGTCTTCTTGTAGTTAAGTCGTAATTGTGGCTTTCGTTTTTAATTCCGATGCAATTTCGGTGTTTCATCGTCAACAAGAAGGCCCAAGGGATACAGTAAACCTGAAGTGAAGCATCGGAATCAAAAACTAGTGTCACAGGAATGGTTCAAACCATAGCCAGAAGGAAGAGTCAGTCTTTTTGTACTTAAGTCGGCATTGTGCCTTTTTCTATTTAATTCTGATGCAATTTCTGTGTTTCATCATCAATAATAACGTTAGAGGGATACAGTAAACCTGAAGTGAAGCATTTTAATCTATAACCAGTGTAACAGGAATGGTTCAAAGCATAGGCGGTAGGAAGAGTCAGTGTTCTTGTACTTAAGTCGGCATTGTGCCTTTGTATTTAATTCCGATGCAATTTCTGTGTGTCATCGTCAATAAGAAGGTCAGAGGGATACAGTAAAACTGAAGTGAAGCATCGGAATCTATAACTAGTGTCACAGGAATGGTTCAAAACACAGACAGTAAGAAGTGTCAGTCTTCTTGTACTTAGGTCGGCATTGTGCCCTTTCTATTTAATTCCGATGCAATTTCTGTGTTTCATCATCAATAAGAAGGTCGGAGGGATACAGTAAACCCGAAGTGTAGCATTGGAGGCTATAACTAGTGTCACAGGAATGGTTCAAAGCATAGTCAGTAAGAAGAGTAAGTCTTCTTGTACTTATGTCGGCATTGTGCCTTTTCTATTTAATTCCGATGCAATTTCTGTGTTTCATCGTCAATAAGAAGGTCAGAGGGATACAGAAAAACCTGAAGTGAAGCATCGGAATCTATAACTAGTGTCACAGGAATGGTTTAAAACATAGTAAGTAAGAAGAGTCAGTCTTCTTGTACTTAAGTCGGCATTGTGCATTTTGTGTTTAATTCCGATGCATTTTCTGTGTTTCATTGTCAATAAGAAGGTCCAAGGGATACAGTAAACATATAGTGAAGCATCGGAATCTAAAACTTGTCTCACAGGAAATGTTCAAAACATAGTCATTAAGAAGAGTCAGTCTTCTTGTACTTAAGTCGGCATTGTGCATTTTGTGTTTAATTCCGATGCACTTTCTGTGTTTCATCGTCAATAAGAAGGTCAGAGGGATACAGTAAACCTAAAGTAAAGCATCGGAATCAATAAGTGGTGCCACAGGAATGGTTCAAACATAGTCAGTAAGAAGTATCAGACTTCTTGTACTTAAGTCGGCATGGAGCATTTCGTATTCAATTCCGATGCAATTTCGGTGTTTCATCGTCAATAAGAAGGACCAAGGGATACAGTAAACCTGAAGTGAGGCATCGGAATCTATAACTAGTGTCACAGGAATGGTTCAAATCATAGTCAGTTAGAAGAGTCAGTCTTCTTGTACTTAAGTAGGCATTGTGCCTTTTCTATTTAATTCCGATGCAATTTCTGTGTTTCGTCGTCAATAAGAAGGTCCAAGGGATACAGTAAACCCGAAGTGTAGCATTGGAGGCTATAACTAGTGTCACAGGAATGGTTCAAAGCATAGTCAGTAAGAAGAGTAAGTCTTCTTGTACTTATGTCGGCATTGTGCCTTTTCTATTTAATTCCGATGCAATTTCTGTGTTTCATCGTCAATAAGAAGGTCAGAGGGATACAGAAAAACCTGAAGTGAAGCATCGGAATCTGTAACTAGTGTCACAGGAATGTTTCAAAACATAGACAGCAAGAAGAGTCAGTCCTCTTGTACTTAAGTCGGCATTGTGCTTTTTGTATCAAAATCCGATGCAATTTCTGTGTTTCATCGTCAATAAGAAGGTCAGAGGGAAACAGTAAACCTGAGATAAAGCAGCGGAATCTATAACTAGTGTCACAGGAATGGTTCAAAACATAGACAGTAGGAAGAGTCAGTCTTCTTGTACTTAAGACTTAAGTTGACATTGTGCCTTTTCTATTTAATTCCGATGCAATTTCTGTGTTTCGTCGTCAATAAGAAAGTCCAAGGGATACAGTAAACCTGAAGTGAAGCATCGGAATCTATAACTAGTGTCACCGGAATGGTTCAAAAGATAGACAGTAAGATGAGTCAGTCTTCTTGTACATAAGTCGGCATTGTGCCTTTTGTATTTAAATAAGAAGGACCAAGGGATACAGTAAACCTGAAGTGAGGCATCGGAATCTATAACTAGTGTCACAGGAATGGTTCAAATCATAGTCAGTTAGAAGAGTCAGTCTTCGTGTACTTAAGTAGGCATTGTGCCTTTTCTATTTAATTCCGAAGCAATTTAAATGTTTCATCGTCAATAAGAAGGTCCAAGGGATGCAGTACACCCGAAGTGAAGCATCGGAATCTATAACCAGTGTCACAGGAATGGTTCAAATTATAGACAGTAAGAAGGGTCAGTCTTCTTGTACTTAAGTCGGCATTGTGATTTTTCTTTTCAGTTCCGATGCAATTTCTATGTTTCATCATCAATAAGAAGGTCAGAGGGATACAGTAAACCTGAAGTGAAGCATCGGAATCTAACACTAGTGTCACAGGAATGGTCCAAATCATAGACAGTAAGAAGAGTCAGTCTTCTTGTACTTAAGTCGGCATTGTGCCTTTTCTGTTTAATTCCGATGCAATTTCTGTGTTTCATCATCTATAATAAGGTCGGAGGGATACAGTAAACCTGAAGTGTAGCATCGGAGGCTATAACTAGTGTCACAGGAATGGTTCAAAGCATAGTCAGCAAGAAGAGTCAGTCTTCTTGTACTTAAGTCGGCATTGTGCTTTTTCTATGTAATTGCGATCCAATATCTGTGTTTCATCGTCAATAAGAAGGTCAAAGCGATTCACTAAACATGAAGTGAAGCATCGGAATCTGTAACTAGTGTCACAGGAATGGTTCAAATCATAGATAGTAGGAAGAGTCAGTCTCCTTGTACTTAATTCGGCATTGTGCCTTTTGTATTTAATTCCGATGCAATTTCTGTGTTTCATCGTCAGTAAGAAGGTCCAAGGGATACAGTAAACCTGAAGTGAGGCATCGGTATCTATAACTAGTGTCACAGGAGTGGTTTGAAACATAGTCAGTAAGAAGAGTCAGTCTTTTTGTACTTAAGTCGGCGTTGTGTCTTTTCTATTTAATTCCGATGCAATTTCTGTGTTTCGTCGACAATAGGAAGGTACAAGTAATACAGTAAACCGGAAGTGAAGCATCGGAATCTAAAACCGGTCTCACAAGAAAGGATCAAAACATAGAGAGTAACAAGAACCAGTCATCTTGTATTTGAGTCGGCATTGTGCCTTATGTATTTAATTCCGATGCAATTTATGTGTTTCATCGTCAGTAAGAAGGTCAGAGGGATACAGTAAACCTGAAGTGAAGCATCAGAATCTATAACTAGTGTCACAGGAGTGGTTAAAAAATAGACAGTAAGAAGAGTCAGTCTTCTTGTACTTAAGTCGGCATTGTGCCTTTTGTATTTAATTCCGATGCAATTTCCCTGTTTCATCGTCAATAAGAAGGTCCAAGCGATACAGTAAACCTGAAGTGAAGCATCGGAATCTATAACTAGTGTCACAGGAATGGTTCAAAACATAGACAGTAAGAAGAGTCAGTCTTCTTGTACTTAAAACGGCATTTTGCCTTTTGTATTTAATTCCGATGCAATTTTTGTGTTTCGTCGTCAATAAGAAGGTCAGAGGGATACAGTAAACCTGAAGTGAAGCATCTGAATCTATAACTAGTGTCACAGGAATAGTTCAAAACATAGTAAGTAAGATGAGTCAGTCTTCTTGTACATAATTCGGCATTGTGCCTGTTCTATTTATTTCCGATGTAATTTCTGTGATTCATCGTCAATATGAAGGTCAAAGGGATACAGTAAACCTGAAGTGAAGCATCGGAATCTATAACTAGTGTCACAGGAATGGTTCAAAATATAGACAGTACGAAGACTCAGTCTTCTTGTACTTAAGTCGGCATTGTGCATTTTCTACTCAATTCCGATGCAATTTCTGTGATTCATCGTCAATAAGAAGGTCCAAGGGATACAGTAAACCTGAAGTGAAGCATCGGAATCTATAACTAGTGTCACAGGAATGTTTCAAAACATAGACAGCAAGAAGAGTCAGTCCTCTTGAACTTAAGTCGGCATTGTGCTATTTGTATCTGATTCCGTTGCTATTTCTGTGTATCATCGTCAATGAGAAGGTCAGAGGGATACAGTAAACCTGAAGTGAAGCATCGGAATCTATACCTAGTGTCACAGGAATGGTTCAAAACATAGACAGTAGGAAGAGGCAATCTTCTTGTACTTAAGTCGGCATTGTGCCTTTTCTATTTAATTCCGATGCAATTTTTGTGTTTCATCGTCAATAAGAAGGTCAGAGGGATACAGTCAACCCGAAGTGAGTCATCGGAATCTATAACTAGTGTCACAGGAATGGTTCAAAACATAGACAGTAGGAAGAGTCAGTCCTCTTGTACTTAAGTCGGCATTGTGCCTTTTCTATTTACATCCGATGCAATTTCAGTGTTTCATCGTCAATAAGAAGGTCACTGGGATACAGTAAACCTGAAGTGTAGCATCGGAATCTATAACTAGTGTCACAGGAATGGTTCAAAACATAGACAGTAAGAAGAGTCAGTCTACTTGTACTTAAGTCGGCATTGTGCCTTTTGTATTTAATGCCGATGCAATTTTTGTGTTTCATCGTCAATAAGAAGTTCCAAGGGATATGGTACACCTGAAGTGAAGCAACGGAATCTATAACTAGTGTCACAGGAATGGTTCAAATCATAGACATTAAGAAGAGTCAGTCTTCTAGTAATTAAGTCAGCATTGTGCCTTTTCTATTTATTTCCGATGCAATTTCTGTGTTTCATCGTCGATAAGAAAGTCCAAGGGATACAGTAAACCTGAAGTGAAGCATCGTAATCTATAACTAGTGTCACAGGAATTATCGAAACATAGACAGTAAGAAGAGGCAGTCTACTTGTACTTAAGTAGGCATTGTGCCTTTTGTATTTAATTCCGGTGCAATTTCTGTGTTTCATCGTCAATGAGAAGGTCCAAGGGATACAGTACACCTAAAGTTAAGCATCGGAATCTATAACTAGTGTCACAGGAATGGTTCAAAACATAGACATTAGGTAGAGTCAGGCTTCTTGTACTTAAGTCGGCATTGTGCCTATTCTATTTAATTCCCATGCAGTTTCTGTGTTTCATCGACAATTAGAAGGTCAGAGGAATACAGTCAACCTGAAGTGAGTCATCGGAATCTATAACTAGTGTCACAGGAATGGTTCAAAACATAGACAGTAGGAAGAGTCAGTCTACATGTACTTAAGTCGGCATTGTGCCTTTTGTATTTAATTCCGATGCAATTTCTGTGTTTAATCGTCAATAAGAAGGTCAGAGGGACACAGTAAACCTGAAGTGAAGCATTAGAATCTATAACTAGTGTCACAGGAGTGGTTCAAATCTTAGACAGTAAGAAGAGTCAGTCTTCTTGTACTTAAGTAAGCATTGTGCCTTTTCTATTTAATTCCGATGCAATTTCTGTGTTTCAACGCTAATAAGAAGGTCAGAGGGATACAGTAAACATATAGTGAAGCATCGGAATCTAAAACTGGTCTCACAGAAATTGTTCACAACATAGTCAGTAAGAAGAGTCAGTCTTCTTGTACTTAAGTCGGCATTGTGCTTTTGTGTTTAATTCCGATGCAATTTCTGTGTTTCATCGTCAATAAGAAGGACCAAGGGATACAGTAAACCTGAAGTGAGGCATCGGAATCTATAACTAGTGTCACAGGAATGGTTCAAATCATAGTCAGTTAGAAGAGTCAGTCTTCTTGTACTTAAGTAGGCATTGTGCCTTTTCTATTTAACTCCGATGCAATTTCTGTGTTTCGTCGTCAATAAGAAGGTCCAAGGGATACAGTAATCCTGAAGTGAAGCATCGTAATCTATAACTAGTGTCACAGAAATGTTTCAAAACATAGACAGCAAGAAGAGTCAGTCCTCTTGTACTTAAGTCGGCATTGTGCTTTTTGTATCTAATTCCGATGCAATTTCTGTGTTTCATCGTCAATAAGAAGGTCAGAGGGATACAGTAAACCTGAGATAAAGCAGCGGAATCTATAACTAGTGTCACAGGAATGGTTCAAAACATAGACAGTAGGAAGAGTCAGTCTTCTTGTACTTAAGACTTAAGTCGACATTGTGCCTTTTCTATTTAATTCCGATGCAATTTCTGTGTTTCGTCGTCAATAAGAAAGTCCAAGGGATACAGTAAACCTGAAGTGAAGCATCGGAATCTATAACTAGTGTCACCGGAATGGTTCAAAAGATAGACAGTAAGATCAGTCAGTCTTCTTGTACATAAGTCGGCATTGTGCCTTTTGTATTTAATTCCGATGCTATTTCTGTGTTTCATCGTCAATAAGAAGGACCAAGGGATACAGTAAACCTGAAGTGAGGCATCGGAATCTATAACTAGTGTCACAGGAATGGTTCAAATCATAGTCAGTTAGAAGAGTCAGCCTTCTTGTACTTAAGTAGGCATTGTGCCTTTTCTATTTAATTCCGAAGCAATTTAAGTGTTTCATCGTCAATAAGAAGGTCCAAGGGATGCAGTACACCCGAAGTGAAGCATCGGAATCTATAACCAGTGTCACAGGAATGGTTCAAATTATAGACAGTAAGAAGAGTCAGTCTTCTTGTACTTAAGTCGGCATTGTGATTTTTCTTTTCAGTTCCGATGCAATTTCTGTGTTTCATCATCAATAAGAAGGTCAGAGGGATACAGTAAGCCTGAAGTGAAGCATCGGAATCTAAAACTAGTGTCACAGGAATGGTCCAAATCATAGACAGTAAGAAGAGTCAGTCTTCTTGTACTTAAGTCGGCATTGTGCCTTTTCTGTTTAATACCGATGCAATTTCTGTGTTTCATCATCAATAATAAGGTCGGAGGGATACAGTAAACCTGAAGTGTAGCTTCGGAGGCTATAACTAGTGTCACAGGAATGGTTCAAAGCATAGTCAGCAAGAAGAGTCAGTCTTCTTGTTCTTAAGTCGCCATTGTGCTTTTTCTATGTAATTGCGATATAATATCTGTGTTTCATCGTCAATAAGAAGGTCAAAGCGATACACTAAACATGAAGTGAAGCATCGGAATCTGTAACTAGTGTCACAGGAATGGTTCAAATCATAGACAGTAAGAAGAGTCAGTCTTCTTTTACTTAAGTCGGCATTGTGCCTTTGTATTTAATTCCGATGCAATTTCTGTGTTTCATCGTCAATAAGAAGGTCAGAGGGATACAGTAAACCTGAAGTGAGGCATCGGTATCTATAACTAGTGTCACAGGAGTGGTTCTAAACATAGTCAGTAAGAAGAGTCAGTCTTCTTGTACTTAAGTCCGCGTTGTGTCTTTTCTATCTAATTCCGATGCAATTTCTGTGTTTCGTCGACAATAGGAAGGTACAAGTAATACAGTAAACCTGAAGTGAAGCATCGGAATCTAAAACCGGTCTCACAAGAAAGGATCAAAACATAGAGAGTAACAAGAACCAGTCATCTTGTATTTGAGTCGGCATTGTGCCTTATGTATTTAATTCCGATGCAATTTATGTGTTTCATCGTCAGTAAGAAGGTCAGAGGGATACAGTAAACCTGAAGTGAAGCATCAGAATCTATAACTAGTGTCACAGGAGTGGTTAAAAAATATACAGTAAGAAGAGTCAGTCTTCTTGTACTTAAGTCGGCATTGTGCCTTTTGTATTTAATTCCGATGCAATTTCCCTGTTTCATCGTCAATAAGAAGGTCCAAGCGATACAGTAAACCTGAAGTGAAGCATCGGAATCTATAACTAGTGTCACAGGAATGGTTCAAAACATAGACAGTAAGAAGAGTCAGTCTTCTTGTACTTAAAACGGCGTCTTGCCTTTTGTATTTAATTCCGATGCAATTTTTGTGTTTCGTCGTCAATAAGAAGGTCAGAGGGATACAGTAAACCTGAAGTGAAGCATCGGAATCTATAACTAGTGTCACAGGAATAGTTCAAAACATAGTAAGTAAGATGAGTCAGTCTTCTTGTACATAATTCGGCATTGTGCCTGTTCCATTTATTTCCGATGTAATTTCTGTGATTCATCGTCAATATGAAGGTCAAAGGGATACAGTAAACCGGAAGTGAAGCATCGGAATCTATAACTAGTGTCACAGGAATGGTTCAAAATATAGACAGTACGAAGACTCAGTCTTCTTGTACTTAAGTCGGCATTGTGCATTTTCTACTCAATTCCGATGCAATTTCTGTGATTCATCGTCAATAAGAAGGTCCAAGGGATACAGTAAACCTGAAGTGAAGCATCGGAATCTATAACTAGTGTCACAGGAATGGATCAAAACATAGTCAGTAAGAAGAGTCAGTTTACTTGTACTTAATTCGGCATTGTGCCTTTTTATTTAATTCCGATGCAATTACTGTGTTCCATCGTCAATAAGAAGGTCCAAGGGATACAGTAAACCTGAAGTGAAGCTTAGGAATCTATAACTAGTGTCACAGAAATGGTTCAAGACATAGTCAGTAAGAAGAATCAGTCTTCTTGTACTTAAATCGGCATTGTGCCTTTTCTATTTAATTCCGATGCAAGTTCTGTGCTTCATCGTCAATAAGAAGGTCAGAGTGATACAGTAAACCTGACGTGAAGCATCGGAATGTATAAGTAGTGTCACAGGAATGGTTCAAAACATAAACAGTAGGAAGAGTCACTCTTCTTGTACTTGAGTCGGCATTGTGCCTTTTGTATTTATTTCCGTTGCAATTTCTGTGTTTCATCGTCAATAAGAAGGTCAGAGAGATACAGCAACCTGAATTGAAGCATCGGAATCTATAGCTAGTGTCACAGGAATGGTTCAAAACATAGACAGTAAGAAGAGTCAGTCTTCTTTTACTTAAGTCGGCATTGTGCCTTTGTATTTAATTCCGATGCAATTTCTGTGTTTCATCGTCAATAAGAAGGTCAGAGGGATACAGTAAACCTGAAGTGAAGCATCGGAATCAATAACTAGTGTAACAGGAATGGTTCAAAACATACACAGTAAGATGAGTCAGTGTTCTTGTACATAAGTAAGCATTGTGCCGTTTCTATTTATTTCCGATGCAATTTCTGCGATTCATCGTCAATAAGAAGGTCCAAGGGATACAGTAAATCTGAAGTGAAGCATCGGAATCTATAACTAGTGTCACAGTAATGGTTCAAAACATAGACAGTCAGAACAGTCAGTCTTCTTGCACTTATGTCGGCATTGTGCCTTTTCTATTTAATTCCGATGCAATTTCTGTGTTTCATCTTCAACAGGAAGGTCAGAGGGATACAGTAAACCTGAAGTGAAGCATCGGAATCTATAACTAGTGTCACAGGAATGGTTCAAAACATAGACAGTAAGAAGAGTCAGTCTTCTTGTACTTAAGTCGGCATTGTACCTATTCTTTTTAATTCCGATGCAATTTCTGCATTTCGTCGTCAATAAGAAGGTCCAAGGGATACAGTAAACCTGACATGAAGCATCGGAATCTATAACTAGCGTCACATGAATGGTTCAAAAAATAGACAGTAAGAAGAGTCAGTCCTCTTGTACTTAAGTCGGCATTGTGCATTTTGTATCTAATTCCGGTGCAATTTCTGTGTTTCATCGTCAATTAGAAGGGCAGAGGGATACAGTAAACCTGAAGTGAAGCATCGGAATCCATAACTAGTGTCACAGGAATGGTTCAAAACATAGTCAGTAAGAAGAGTCAGTCTTCTTGTACTTAATTCGGCATTGTGCATTTTTATTTAATTCCGATAGTATCTTTGTGTTTCATCGTCAATAAGAAGGGCCAAGGGATACAGTAAACCTGAAGTGAAGCATCGGAATCTATAACTAGTGTCACAGGAATGTTTCAAAGCATAGACAGCAAGAAGAGTCAGTCCTCTTGAACTAAAGTCGGCATTGTGCTATTTGTATCTAATTCCGATGCTATTTCTGTGTATAATCGTCAATAAGAATGTCAGTGGGATACAGTAAACCTGAAGTGAAGCATCGTAATGTATAACTAGTGTCACAGGAATGGTTCAATACATAGAGAGTAGGAAGAGGCATTCTTCTTCTCCTTAAGTCGGCATTGTGCCTTTTCTATTTAATTCCGATGCAATTTCTGTGTTTCATCGTCAATAGGAAGGTCCAAGGGATACAGTACACCTGAAGTGAAGCATCGGAATGTATAACTAGTGTCACAGGAATGGTTCAAAACATAGACAGTAGGAAGAGTCAGTCCTCTTGTACTTAAGTCGGCATTGTGCCTTTTCTATTTATTTCCGATGCAATTTCAGTGTTTCATCGTCAATAAGAAGGTCACTGGGATACAGTAAACCTGAAGTGTAGCATCGGAATCTATAACTAGTGTCACAGGAATGGTTCAAAACATAGACAGTAAGAAGAGTCAGTCTACTTGTACTTAAGTCGGCATTATGCCTTTTGTAATTAATTCTGATGCAATTTTTGTGTTTCATCGTCAATAAGAAGTTCCAAGGGATATAGTACACCTGAAGTGAAGCATCGGAATCTATAACTAGTGTCACAGGAACGGTTCAAATCATAGACATTAAGAAGAGTCAGTCTTCTAGTAATTAAGTCTGCATTGTGCCTTTTCTATTTAATTCCGATGCAATTTCTGTGTTTCATCGTCGATAAGAGAGTCCAAGGGATACAGTAACCCTGAAGTGAAGCATCGGAATCTATAACTAGTGTCACAGGAATTATTGAAACATAGACAGTAAGAAGAGGCAGTCTACTTGTACTTAAGTAGGCATTGTGCCTTTTGTATTTAATTCCGATGCAATTTCTGTGTTTCATCGACAATAAGAAGGTCCAAGGGATACAGTACACCCGAAGTTAAGCATCGGAATCTATAACTAGTGTCACAGGAATGGTTCAAAACATAGACATTAGGTAGAGTCAGGCTTCTTGTACTTAAGTCGGCATTGTGCCTTTTCTATTTAATTCCAATGCAATTTCTGTGTTCCATCGACAATAAGAAGGTCAGAGGGATACAGTAAACCTGAAGTGAAGCATCGGAATCTATAACTAGTGTCACAGGAATGGTTCAAAACATAGACGGTAGGAAGAGTCAGTCTTCTTGTACTTAAGTCGGCTTTGTGCCTTTTCTATTTAATTCCGATGCAATTTCTGTGTTTCGTCGTCAATAAGAAGGTTCAAGGGATACAGTAAACCTGAAGTGAAGCGTCGGATTCTATAACTAGTGTCACAGGAACTGTTCAAACATAGACAGTAAGAAGAGTTAGTCTTCTTGTACTTAAGTCGGCATTGTGCCTTTTGTATTTAATTCGATGAAATTTCTTTGTTTCATCGTCAATAAGAAGGTCCAAGGGATACAGTAAACTTGAAGTGAAGCATCGGAATCTATAACTAGTATCACATGGATGGTTCAAAACACAGACAGTAAGATGAGTCAGTCTTCTTGTACATAAGTCGGCATTGTGCCTTTTCTATTTAATTCCGATGCAATTTCTGTGTTTCATCGTCAATAAGAAGGTCAGAGGGATACAGTAAACCTGAGATAAAGCAGCGGAATCTATAACTAGTGTCACAGGAATGGTTCAAAACATAGACAGTAGGAAGAGTCAGTCTTCTTGCACTTAAGACTTAAGTCGACATTGTGCCATTTCTATTTAATTCCGATACAATTTCTGTGTTTCGTCGTCAATAAGAAAGTCCAAGGGATACAGTAAACCTGAAGTGAAGCATCGGAATCTATAACTAGTGTCACCGGAATGGTTCAAAACATAGACAGTAAGATGAGTCAGTCTTCTTGTACATAAGTCGGCATAGTGCCTTTTGTATTTAATTCCGATGCAATTTCTGTTTTTCATCGTCAACAAGAAGGACCAAGGGATACAGTAAACCTGAAGTGAAGCATCAGAATCTATAACTGGTGTCACAGAAATGGTTCAAAACAAAGACAGTAATAAGAGTCAGTCATCTTGTACTTACGTCGGCATTGTGCCTTTTGTATTTAATTCCGATGCAATTTCTGTGTTTCATCGTCAATAGGAAGGTTAAAGGGATACAGTAAACCTGGAGTGAAGCATCGGAGTCTATAACTATTGTCACAGGAATGGTTGAAATCATAGAGAGTATGAAGAGTCAGTCTTCTTGTACTTAGGTCTGCATTGTGCCTTTTGTATTTAATTCCGATGCAATTTGTTTCATCGTCAATAAGAAGGTCAGAGGGATACAGTTAACCTGAAGTGAAGCATCGTAATGTATAACTAGTGTCACAGGAATGGTTCAATACATAGACAGTAGGAAGAGGCATTCTTCTTCTACTTAAGTCGGCATTGTGCCTTTTCTATTTAATTCCGATGCAATTTCTGTGTTTCATCGTCAATAGGAAGGTCCAAGGGATACAGTACACCTGAAGTGAAGCATCGGAATGTATAACTAGTGTCACAGGAATGGATCAAAACATAGTCAGTAAGAAGAATCAGTCTTCTTGTACTTAAATCGGCATTGTGCCTTTTCTATTTAATTCCGATGCAAGTTCTGTGCTTCATCGTCAATAAGAAGGTCAGAGTGATACAGTAAACCTGACGTGAAGCATCGGAATGTATAAGTAGTGTCACAGGAATGGTTCAAAACATAAACGGTAGGAAGAGTCACTCTTCTTGTACTTGAGTCGGCATTGTGCCTTTTGTATTTATTTCCGTTGCAATTTCTGTGATTCATCGTCAATAAGAAGGTCAGAGAGATACAGCAACCTGAATTGAAGCATCGGAATCTATAGCTAGTGTCACACAAATGGTCCAAAACATAGACAGTAAGAAGAGTCAGTCTTCTTGTACTTAAGTCGGCATTGTACCTATTCTTTTTAATTCCGATGCAATTTCTGTGTTTCATCGTCAATAAGAAGGTCAGAGGCATACAGTAAACCTGAAGTGAAGCATCGGAATCTATAACTAGTGTCACAGGAATGGTTCAAAACATAGACATTAGGAAGGGTCAGTCTTCTCGTACTTATGTCGGCATTGCGCGTTTTCTATTTAATTCCGATGCAATTTATGCATTTCGTCGTCAATAAGAAGGTCCAAGGGATACAGTAAACCTGACATGAAGCATCGGAATCTATAACTAGTGTCACATGAATGGTTCAAAAAATAGACAGTAAGAAGAGTCAGTCCTCTTGTACTTAAGTCGGCATTGTGCATTTTGTATCTAATTCCGGTGCAATTTCTGTGTTTCATCGTCAATTAGAAGGGCAGAGGGATACAGTAAACCTGAAGTGAAGCATCGGAATCCATAACTAGTGTCACAGGAATGGTTCAAAACATAGTCAGTAAGAAGAGTCAGTCTTCTTGTACTTAATTCGGCATTGTGCATTTTTATTTAATTCCGATGCTATCTCTGTGTTTCATCGTCAATAAGGAGATCAGAGGTATACTGTAAACCTGAAGTGAAGCATCGGAATCTATAACTAGTGTCACAGGAATGGTTCAAAGCATAGACAGTAGGAAGAGAGTGTCTTCTTGTACTTAAGTCGGCATTGTGACTTTTGTATTTAATTCCGATGCAATTTCTGTGTTTCATCGTCAATAAGAAGGTTCAAGGGATACAGTACACCTGAAGTGAAGCATCGGAATCTAAAACTAGTGTCACAGGAATGGTTCATATCATAGACAGTAAGAAGAGTCAGTCTTCGTGTACTTAAGTCGGCATTGTGCCTTTTGTATTTAATTCCGATGCAATTTCAGTGTTTCATCGTCAATAAGGAGGACCAAGGGATACAGTAAACATATTGTGAAGCATCGGAATCTAAAACTGGTCTCACAGGAAATGTTCACAACATAGTCAGTAAGAAGAGTCAGTCTTCTTGTACTTAAGTCGGCATTGTTACTTTTGTATTTAATTCCAATGCAATATCTGTGTTTCAGCGTCAATACGAAGGTCAGAGGGATACAGTAAACCTGAAGTGAAGCATTGGAATCTATACCTAGTGTCACAGGAATGGTTCAAAACATAGACATTAGGTAGAATCAGTCTTCTTGTATTTAAGTCAGCATTGTCCCTTTTGTATTAAATTCCGATGAAATTTCTTTGTTTCATCGTCAAATAGAAGGTCCAAGGGATACAGTAAACCTGAAGTGAAGCATCGGAATCTATAACTAGTGTCACAGGAATGGTTCAAAACATAGACATTCAGAACAGTTAGTCTTCTTGCACTTAAGTCGGCATTGTGCCTTTTGTATTTAATTTCGATGCAATATCTGTGTTTTATCGTCAATAAGAAGGTCAGAGGGATACAGTAAATCTGAAATGAAGCATCGGAATCTATAACGAGTGTCACAGGAATGGTTCAAAACATACACCGTAAGAAGAGTTAGTCTTCTTGTACTTAAGTCGGCATTGTGCCTTCTGTATTTAATTCTGATGCAATTTCTGTGTTTCATCGTCGGTAAGAAGGTTCAAGGAATACAGTAAACCTGAAGTGAAGCATTGAATCTATAACTAGTGTCACAGGAATGGTTCAAAGCATAGACAGTAAGAAGAGTCAGTCTTCTTGTAATTAAGTCGGAATTGTGCCTTTTGTATTTAATTCCGATGCAATTTCTGTGTTTCATCGTCAATAAGAAGGTCTGAGGGATACAGTAAACCTGGATTGAAGCATCGGAATCTATAACTAGTGTCACAGGAATGGTTCAAAACATACACAGTAAGTTGAGTCAGTCTTCTTGTACATAAGTCAGTAATGTGCCGTTTCTATTTAATTCCGATGCAATTTCTGTGATTCATCGTCAATAAGAAGGTACAAGGGATACAGTAAACCTGAAGTGAAGCATGGGAATCTATAACTAGTGTCAGACTAATGGTTCAAAACATAGACAGTAAGTAGAGTCGAACTTCTTGTACCTAAGTCAGCATTGTGCCTTTTCTATTTAATTCCGACGCAATCTCTGTGTTTCATCTTCAATTGGAAGGTCAGAGGGATACAGTAAACCTAAAATGAAGCATCGGAATCTATTACTTGTGTCACAGGAATGGTTCAAAACATAGACAGTAAGAAGAGTCAGTCCTCTTGCACTTAAGTCGGCATTGTTCATTTTGTATCTAATTCCGATGCAATTTCTGGTTTCATCGTCGATTAGTCAATTAGAAGGGCAGAGGGATACAGTAAACCTAAAGTGAAGCATCGGAATCGATAACTAGTGTCACAGGAATGGTTCAAAGCATAGACAGTAATAAGAGTCAGTCTTCTCGTACTTCAGTCGGCAATGTGCCTTTTGTATTCAATTCCGATGCAATTTCTGTGTTTCATCGTCAATAAGAAGGTCCAAGGGATACAGTAAACCAGAAGTGAACCATCGAAATCTAAAACTGGTCTCACAGGAAAGGTTCAAATCATAGACAGTAAGAAGAGTCAGTCTTCTGGTACTTAAGTGGGCATTGTGCTTTGTCCATTTAATTCCTATGCAGTTTCTGTGTTCCATCGTCAATAAGAAGGTCCAAGGGATACAGTAAACCTGACGTAAAGAAGCGGAATCTAAAACAGGTCTCACAGGAATGGTTCAAAACATAGACAGTAAGATGAGTCAGTCTTATTGTACTTAAGTCAGCATTCCGCATTTGTATTTAACTCCGATGCAATTTCTGTGTTTCATCGTCAATAAGAAGGTCCAAGGAATACAGTAAACATGAAGTGAAGCATCGGAATCTGAAACTGGTCTCACAGGAAAGGTTAGAAACATAGACAGTTAGAAGAGTCAGTCATCTTGTACTTAAGTCGGCTTTGTGCCTTTTGTATTTAATTCCGATGCAATTTCTGTGTTTCATCGTCAATATGAAGGACCAAGGCATACAGTAAACCTGAGGTGAGGCATCGGAATCTAAAACTCATCTCACAGGAAAGATTCCAATCATAGAATGTAAGATGAGTCAGTTCTTGTGTACTTAAGTAGGCATTGTGCCTTTTGCGATTAATTCCGATCAATTTTTGTGTTTCATCGTCAATAAGAAGGTATACGGGATACAGTAAACCTGAGGTGAAGCATCATATTCTAAAACTGGTCTCACTGGAAAGGTTCAAAGCATAGACAGTAAGAAGAGTCAGTCTTCTTGTACTTAAGTCGGCAGTGTGCCTTTTGTATTAAATTCAGATGCAATTTCTGTGTTTTATCGTCAATAAGAAGGTCCAAGGTATCCAGTAAACCTGAAGTGAAGCATCGAAAACTAAAACCTGTCTCACAGGAAAGGTTCAAAACATACACAGTAAGAAGAGTCAGTCTTCTTGTACTTAAGTCGGCATTCCGCCTTTTGTCTTTGATTCCGATGCAATTTCTGTGTTTCATCAACAATAAGATGGTCCAAGGAATACAGTAAACCAGAAGTGAAGCATCGGAATCTGAAACTGGTCTCACAGGAACGGTTAGAATCATAGACAGTAACAAGAGTCAGTCATCTTGTACTTAAGTCGGCTTTTGAATTTTGTATTTAATTCCGATGCAACTTCTGTGTTTCATCGTCAATAAGAAGGTCCAAGGGATACAGTATACCTGAAGTGAAGCATCGGAATCTAAAACTGGTCTCACAGGAAAGATACAAAACATAGACAGTAAGAAGAGTTAGTCTTCTTGTACTTAAGTCGGCATGCTGCCTTTAGTATTTAATTCCGATGCAATTTCTGTTTTTCAGCGTCAATAAGAAGGTCCAAGGGATACAGGTAACCTGAAGTGAAGGATCGATATCTGATACTGGTCTCACAGGAAAGGCTAAAATCATAGAATGTTAGAAGAGTCAATCCTCTTGTACTTAAGTCGGCGTTGTGCCTTTTGTATTTAATTCCGATGCAATTTCTCTGTTTCATCGTCAATAAGAAGGTCCAATGGATACATTAAACCTGAAGCAAAGCATCGTAATCTAAAACTGGTCTCACTGGAAAGGCTCAGAACATAGACAGTAAGAAGAGTAACACATCTTGTACTTAAGTCGGCATAGTGCCCTTTGTATTTAATTCCGATGCAATTTCTGTGTTTCACTGTCAAAAAGAAGGTCCGAGGGATACAGTTCACCTGAAGTGAAGCATCGGAATCTAAAACTGGTCCCACAGGAAAGGTTCAATACAAAGACTGTAAGAAGAGTCAGTCTTCTTGTACTTCAGTCGGCATTTTGCCTTTTGTATTTAATTCCGATGCAATTTCTGTGTTTCATCGTCAATACGAAGGTCCAAGGGATACAGTAAACCTGACGTGAAGCATCGATATCTAAAACTGGTCTCACAGGAAAGGCTAAAATCATAGAATGTACGAAGACACAGTCCTCTTTTACTTAAGTCCGCATTGTGCCTTTTGTATTTAATTCCGATGCAATTTCTGTGCTTCATCGTCAAAAAGAAGGTCCAAGGGATACAGTAAACCTGAAGTGAAGCATCGGAATCTAAAACTGGTCTCACAGGAGAGGTTCAAAACGAAGTCACTAAGAAGAGTCAGACATCTTGTACTTAATTCGGGATTATGCCATTTTTATTTTATTCCGATGCAGTTACGTGTTTCATGCCAATAAGAAGGTCCAAGGGATACAGTAAACCAGAAGTGAACCATCGGAATCTAAAACTGGTCTCACAGGAATGGTTCAAAACATAGACAGTAAGAAGAGTCAGTCCTCTTGTACTTCAGTCGGCAATGTGCTTTTTGCATTTAATTCCGATGCAATTTCAGTGTTTCATCGTCGATATGAAGCTTCAAGGGATACAGTAAACCTGAAGTGAAGCATCGGAATCGAATACTGGTCTCACAGGAAAGGTTCAGAGCATACACAGTAAGAATAGTCAGTCTTCTTGTACTTAATTCGGCATTGTGATTTTTGTATTTTATTGCGGTGCAATTTCTGTGTTTCATCGTCAATTACAAGGTCCAAGGGATACAGTAAACCTGAAGTGAAGCATCGATATCTAAATCTGGTGTTACAGGAAAGGTTCAAATCATAGAAAGTAAGAAGAGTCAGTCCTCTTGTACTTAAGTCGGCATTGTGCCTTATGAATTTAATTCCGATGCAATTTCTGTGTTTCATCGTCAATAAGAAGATCTAACTGATACAGTAAACCTATGGTGAAGCATCGGATTCAAAAACTGGTCTCACACGAAAGGTTCAAATCATAGACAGTAAGAAGAGTCAGTCTTCTTGTACTTAAGTCAGCATGGTGCCTTTTGTATTAAATTCCGATGCAATTTCTGTGTTTCATCGTCAAAAAGAAGGTCCAAGGGATACGGTAAACCTGAAGTGAAGCATCGGAATCTAAAACTGGTCTCACAGGAAAGATACAAAACATAGACAGTAAGAAGAGTTAGTCTTCTTGTACTTAAGTCGGCATTCTGCCTTTCGTATTTAATTCCGATGCAATTTCTGTGTTTCATCGTCAATAAGAAGGTCCGAGGGATTCAGGTAACCTGAAGTGAAGCATCGATATCTGAAACAGGTCCCACAGGAAAGGCTAAAATCATAGAATGTTAGAAGAGTCAATCCTCTTGTACTTAAGTAGGCATTGTGCCTTTTGTATTTAATTCCGATGCAATTTCTCGGTCTCCTCGTCAATAAGAAGGTCCAATGGATACATTAAACCTGAAGCGAAGCATCGGAATCTAAAACTGGTCTCACTGGAAAAGCTCAAATCATAGACAGTAAGAAGAGTCACACTTCTTGTACTTAAGTCGGCACTGTGCCCTTTGTATTTAATTCCGATGCAATTTCTGTGTTTCATTGTCAAAGAGAAGGTCCGAGGGATACGGTAAACCTGAAGTGAAGCATCGGAATCTAAAACTGGTCTCACAGGAAAGGTTCAGAACATAAACTGTAAGAAGAGTCAGTCTTCTTGTACTTACGTCGGCATTTTGCCTTTTGTATTTAATTCTTATGCAATTTCTGTGTTTCATCGTCAATACGAAGGTCCAAGGGATACAGTAAACCTGACGTGAAGCTTCGATATCTAAACCTGGTCTCACAGGAAAGGCTAAAATCATAGAATGTACGAAGAGACAGTCCTCTTTTACTTAAGCCGGCATTGTGCCTTTTGTATTTAATTCCGATGCAATTTCTGTGTTTCATCGTCAAAAAGAAGGTCCAAGGGATACAGTAAACCTGAAGTGAAGCATCGGAACCTAAAACTGGTCTCACAGGAGAGGTTAAAAACGAAGTCAATAAGAAGGTTCAGACATCGTGTACTTAAGTCGGGATTGTGCCATTTTTGTTTAATTATAATGCAGTTACGTGTTTCATCGTCAATAAGAATGTTCAAGCGATACAGTAAACCAGAAGTGAACTATCGGTATCTAAAACTGGTCTCACAGGAATGGTTCAAAACATAGACAGTAAGAAGAGTCAGTCTTCTTGTACTTCAGTCGGCAATGTGATTTTTGCATTTAATTCCGATGCAATTTCAGTGTTTCATCGTCGATATGAAGCTTCAAGGGATACAGTAAACCTGAAGTGAAGCATCGGAATCGAAAACTGGTCTCACAGGAAAGGTTCAAAGCATACACAGTGAGAATAGTCAGTCTTCTTGTACTTAAGCCGGCATTGTGATTTTTGTATTTAATTCCGATGCAATTTCTGTGTTTCATCGTCAATTAGAAGGTCCAAGGGATACAGTAAACCTGAAGTGAAGCATCGATATCTAAATCTGGTGTTACAGGAAAGGTTCAAATCATAGAAAGTAAGAAGAGTCAGTCCTCTTGTACTTAAGTCGGCATTGTGCCTTATGAATTTAATTCCGATGCAATTTCTGTGTTTCATCGTCAATAAGAAGATCTAACTGATACAGTAAACCTATGGTGAAGCATCGGATTCAAAAACTGGTCTCACACGAAAGGTTCAAATCATAGACAGTAAGAAGAGTCAGTCTTCTTGCACTTAAGTCAGCATGGTGCCTTTTGTATTAAATTCCGATGCAATTTCTGTGTTTCATCGTCAAAAAGAAGGTCCAAGGGATACGGTAAACCTGAAGTGAAGCATCGGAATCTAAAATTGGTCTCACAGGAAAGATACAAAACATAGACAGTAGGAAGACTTAGTCTTCTAGTACTTAAGTCGGCATTCTGCCTTTCGTATTTAATTCCGATGCAATTTCTGTGTTTCATCGTCAATAAGAAGGTCCAAGGGATTCAGGTAACCTGAAGTGAAGCATCGATATATGAAACAGGTCCCACAGGAAAGGCTAAAATCATAGAACGTTAGAAGAGTCAATCCTCTTGTACTTAAGTCGGCATTGTGCCTTTTGTATTTAATTCCGATGCAATTTCTCGGTCTCCTCGTCAATAAGAAGGTCCAATTGATACATTAAACCTGAAGCGAAGCATCGGAATCTAAAACTGGTCTCACTGGAAAAGCTCAAATCATAGACAGTAAGAAGAGTCACACTTCTTGTACTTAAGTCGGCACTGTGCCCTTTGTATTTAATTCCGATGCAATTTCTGTGTTTCATTGTCAAAGAGAAGGTCCGAGGGATACGGTAAACCTGAAGTGAACCATCGGAATCTAAAACTGGTCTCACAGGAAAGGTTCAGAACATAAACTGTAAGAAGAGTCAGTCTTCTTGTACTTACGTCGGCATTTTGCCTTTTGTATTTAATTCTTATGCAATTTCTGTGTTTCATCGTCAATACGAAGGTCCAAGGGATACAGTAAACCTGACGTGAAGCTTCGATATCTAAACCTGGTCTCACAGGAAAGGCTAAAATCATAGAATGTACGAAGAGACAGTCCTCTTTTACTTAAGTCGGCATTGTGCCTTTTGTATTTAATTCCGATGCAATTTCTGTGTTTCATCGTCAAAAAGAAGGTCCAAGGGATACAGTAAACCTGAAGTGAAGCATCGGAACCTAAAACTGGTCTCACAGGAGAGGTTAAAAACGAAGTCAATAAGAAGAGTCAGACATCGTGTACTTAAGTCGGGATTGTGCCATTTTTGTTTAATTATAATGCAGTTACGTGTTTCATCGTCAATAAGAATGTTCAAGCGATACAGTAAACCAGAAGTGAACTATCGGTATCTAAAACTGGTCTCACAGGAATGGTTTAAAACATAGACAGTAAGAAGAGTCAGTCTTCTTGTACTTCAGTCGGCAATGTGATTTTTGCATTTAATTCCGATGCAATTTCAGTGTTTCATCGTCGATATGAAGCTTCAAGGGATACAGTAAACCTGAAGTGAAGCTTCGGAATCGAAAACTGGTCTCACAGGAAAGGTTCAAAGCATACACAGTGAGAATAGTCAGTCTTCTTGTACTTAAGCCGGCATTGTGATTTTTGTATTTAATTCCGATGCAATTTCTGTGTTTCATCGTCAATTAAAAGGTCCAAGGGATACAGTAAACCTGAAGTGAAGCATCGATATCTAAATCTGGTGTTACAGGAAAGGTTCAAATCATAGAAAGTAAGAAGAGTCAGTCCTCTTGTACTTAAGTCGGCATTGTGCCTTTTGCATATATATCTGATGCAATTTCAGTGTTTCATCGTCAATAAGGTCCATGGGATACAGTAAACCGGCAGTGAAGCATCGGAATCTAAAACTGGTCTCACAGGAAATGTTTAAACCATAGACAGTAAGAGGAGTCAGTCTTCTTGTACTTATGTCAGCATTGAGCATTTTGTATTTAATTCCGATGTAATTTCTGTGTTTCATCATCACTTAGAAGGTCCAAATTATACAGTAAACCTGAAGTGAAGTATCGGAATCTAAAAATGGTCTAACAGGAAAGGTTCAAATCATAGACAGTAAGAAAAGTCTGTCTTCTTGTACTTATGTCGGCATTGTGCCTTATGTATTTAATTCCGATGATATTTCTGTGTTTCATCGACAATAAGAAAGTCCAAGGGATACAATAAACCTGAAGTGAAGCATCGATATCTAAAACTGGTCTCACAGGAAAGGCTAAAATCATAGAATGTAAGAAGAGGCAGACCTCTTGTACTTAAATCGGCATTGTGCCTCTTGTATGTAATTCCAACGCCATTACTGTCTTTCATCGTCAACAAGAAGGCCCAATGGATACAGTAAACCTGAAGTTAAGCATCGGAATCTAAAACTGGTCTCACAGGAGAGGTTCTAAGCATAGACAGTAAGAAGAGTCAGACATCTTGTACTTAAGTCGGGATTGTGCCATTTGTATTTAATTCCAATGCAGTTACGTGTTTCATCGTCAATAAGAAGGACCAAGGGATACAGTAAACAAGAAGTGAACCATCGGAATCAAAAACTGGTCTCACAGGAGAGGTTTGAAACATAGGATATCAAAAAAGTCACTCCTCTCCTACTTAAGTCTTATTTGTGCCTTTTATATTTAATTCCGATGCAATTTCTGTGCTTCATCGTCAATACGCAGGTCCAAGGGATACAGTAAACCTCAAGTGAAGCATCGGAATCTAAAACTGGTCTCACAGGAAAGGTTCACAACATAGACAGTAAAAAGTGTCAGTCTTCTTGTACTTAAGTCGGCATTGTGCCTTTTGTATTTAATTCCGATGCAATTTCTGAGTTTCATCGTCAATAAGAAGGTCCAAGGGATACAGTAAACCTGAAGTGAAGCATCAGAATCTAAAACTGGTCTCACAGGAAAGGTTCAAATCATAGACAGTAAGAAGAATCAGGCTTCTTGTACTTAAGTTATCATTTTGCCTTTTGAATTTAATTCCGATCCACTTCCTGTGTCTCATCGTCAATAAGAAGGTATAAGGGATACAGTAAACCAGAAGTGAAGCATCGGAATCTAAAACTGGTCTCACAGGAAAGGTTCAAATCTTAGAAAGTAAGAAGAGTCAGTCCTCTTTTACTTAAGTCGGCACTGTGCCTTTTGCATTTATATCCGATGCAATTTCAGTGTTTTATCGCGAATATGAAGATCCAAAGGATTTAGTAAACCTGAAGTGAAGCATCGGAATCAAAACTGGTCTCACAGGATAGGTTCAAATCATTGAATGTAAGAAGAGTCAGTACTCTTGTCCTTTTGGCGGCATTGTGCCTTTTGTATCTATTTCCGATGCTATTTCTGTGTTTCATCGTCAATAAGAAGGTCCAAGGGATACATGAAACCTGAAATGAAGCATCGGAATCTAAAACTGGTCTCACAGGAAAGGTCCACAATATAGACCGAAAGAAGAGTCAGTCTTCTTGTACTTAAGTCGCCATTGTGCCTCTTGTATTTAATTCCGTTGCAATTTCTGTGCTACATCGTCAATACGAAGGTCCAAGGAACACAGTAAACCTGAAGTGAAGCACCGGAATGTAAAACTGGTCTCACAGGAAAGGTTCACAACGTAGACAGTAAAAAGAGTCAGTCTTCTTGTACTTAATTCGGCATTGTGAGTTTTGTATTTAATTCCGATGCAATTTCTGTGTTTCATCGTCAGTAAGCAGGTCCAAGCGATACAGTAAACCTGAAGTGAAGCATCGGAATCTAAAACTGGTCTCACAGGAAAGGTTCATATCATAGAATGTAAGAAGAGTAATTCCTATTGTACTTATGTCGGCATCGTGCGTTTTGTATTTATTTCAGATGCAATTTCTGTGTTTCATCGTCAATTACAAGGTCCAAGGGATACAGTAAACCTGAAATGAAGCATCGGAATCGAAAACTAGTCTCATAGGGAAAGGTTCAAATGATAGAATGTAAGAAGAGACAGTCCTCTTGTACTTAAGTCGGCATTGTGCATTTAGTATTAAATTGCGATGCAATTTCTGTGTTTTATCGTCAATAATAAGGTCCAAGGGATACAGTAAACTTGAAGTAAAGCTTCGAAATCTAAAACTGGTCTCACAGGAAAGGCTCAAATCATAGACAGTAAGAAGAGTCAGTCTTCTTGTTTTTAAGTGGGCATTGTGCCATTTGTATTTAATTCCGATGTAATTTCTGTGTTTCATCGTCAATAAGAAGGTCCAAGGGATACAGTAAGCCTGAAGTGAAGCATTGGTATCAAAACTGGTCTCACAGGAAAGGTTCAAAACATTGACAGTAAGAAGAGTCAGTCTTTTTGTACTTAAGTCGGCATTGTGCATTTTGTATTTTGTTCCGATGCAGTTTCTATGTTTCATCGTCAATTAGAAAGTCCAAGGGATACAGTAAACTAGAAATGTAGCATAGGAATCTAATACTGGTCTCACAGGATAGGTTCAACATATAGACAGTAATAAGTCTCAGTCTTCTTATACTTAGGTCGGCATTGTGCCATATGTATTTAATTCCGATGCAATTTCTGGATTTCATCGTCAATATGATGATCCAAGGGATACAGTAAACCTGAAGTGGAGCATCGGAATCAAAACTGGTCTCACAGGAAAGGTTCAAAACATAGATTGTAAGAAGAGTCAGTCTACTTGTACATATGTCGGCATTGTGCATTTTGTATTTAATTCCGATGAAATTTCTGTGTTTCATCGTCAATAAGAAGGTCCAAGGGATACAGTAAACCTGAAGTGAAACACCGGAAACTAAAACTTGTGTCACAGGAAAGTTTCAAAGCATAGACAGTAGGAGGAGTCAGTCTTCTTGTACTTAAGTCGGCATTGTGCCTTTTATATTTAATTCCGATGCATTTTCTGTGTTTCATCGTCAATAAGAAGGTCCAAGGGATACAGTAAACCTGATATGAAGCATAGGAATCTTAAACTGGTCTCACACTAATGGTTCAAATCATAGATAGTAAGAAGACTCAGTCTTCTTGTACTGAAGTCGGCATTGTGCTTTTTGTATTTAATTCCAACGCAATTTCTGTGTTCATCGTCAGTCAGTAGGTCCAAGGGAAACAGGAAACCTGAAGAGAAGCATCGTAATCTAAAACAGGTCTCACAGGAAATGTTCAAAACATCGACTGTAAGAAGAGTCAGTCTTCTTGTACTTAAATCGGCATTGTGCCTTTTGTATATAATTCCGATGCTATTTCTGTGTTTCATCGTCAATAAGAATACAGTAAACCTGAAGTTAAGCATCGGAAACTAAAACTGGTCTCACAGGAAAGGATCACAACATAGGCAGTACAAAGAGTCAGTCTTCTTGTACTTAAGTCAGCATTGTGAGTTTTGTATTTAATTCCGATGCAATTTCTGTTTTTCGTCGTCAAAAAGAAGGTCCATGGTATACAGTAAACCTGAAGTGAAGCATCGATATCTAAAACTGATTTCAGCGGAAAGGCTCAAATCGTAGAATGTAAGAAGAGTCACTCCTATTGTACTTATGTCGGCATTGTGCCTTTTGTATTTAATACCGATGCAATTTCTGCATTTCATCGTCAATAAGAAGGTCCACGGGATACAGTAAACCAGAAATGAAGCATCGGAAACTAAAACTGGTCTCACTGGAAAGGTTCAAAGGATATACAGTAAGAAGAGTCAATCTTCTTGTACTTAAGTCGGCAGTGTCCCTATTGTATTTAATTCCGATGCTATTTATGTGTTTCATCGTCAATATGTAGGTCCAAGGGATACAGTAGACATGAAGCGTAGCATCGGAAGCTAAAACTTGTGTCACAGGAAAGGTTCAATACATAGACAGTAACAAGAGTCAGTCTTCTTCTACTTAAGTCGGCATTGTGCCTTTTGTATTTATTTCCGATGCAATTTCTGTGTTGCATCGTCAGTAAGCAGGTCCAAGCGATACAGTAAACCTGAAGTGAAGCATCGGAATGTAAAACTGCTCTCACAGGAAAGGTTCATATCAAAGAATGTAAGAAGAGTCAGTCCTCTTGTACCTAAGTCGGCATTGTGCCTTTTGTATTAAATTCCGATGCAATTTCTGTGTTTTATCGTCAATAAAAAGGTCCAAGGGATACAGTAAACCGGAAATAAAGCATAGGAATATAACACTGGTCTCACAGGAAAGGTTCAAGTCATTGACAGTAAGAAGACTCAGTCTTCTTGTACTTAAGTCGGCATTGTGCGTTTTGTATTTAATTCCGAGCAATTTCTGTGTTTCTTCGTCAATATGAAGATCCAAAGGATACAGTAAACCTGAAGTGAAGCATCGGAATCAAAACTGGTCTCACAGGAAAAGTTCAAATCGTAGACAGTAAGAAGAGTCAGCCTTCTTGTACTTAAGTCGGCATCGTGCGTTTTGTATTTACTTACGATGCAATTTCTGTGTATCATCTTCAATAAGAAGGTCCAAGGGATACAGTAAACCTGAAGTGACGCATCGATATCTAAAACTGGTGCCGCAGCAAAGGCTCGAATCATAGACAGTAAGAAGAGTCTGACTTATTGTACTTATGTCAGCATTGTGCCTTTTGTATTTAATTCCGATGCAATTTCTGTGTTTCATCGTCAATAAGAAGGTCCAAGGAATACAGCAAACCTGAATTGAAGCATCGGAAACTAAAACTTGTGTCACAGGAAAGGTTCAAATATAGACTGTAAGAAGAGTCGGTCTTCTTGTACTTAAGTCGGCATTGTGCATTTTATATTTAATTCCGATGAAATTTCTGTGTTTTGTCGTCAATAATAAGGTCCAGGGGATACATGAAACCTGAAATGGAGCATCGGACTCTAAAACTGGTCTCACAGGAGAGGTTCAAAATGTAGACCGTAAGAAAAGTCAGTCTTCTTGTACTTAAGTCGGCATTCTGCCTTTTGTATTTAATTCCGATGCAATATCTGTGTTTCATCGTCATTATGAAGGTCCAAGGGATACAGTAAACCTGAATTGAAGCATCGGAATCTAGATCTGGTCTCATAGGAAAGGTTCAAATTAATGAATGTAAGAAGAGTCAGTCCTCTTGTACTTAAGGCTACATTGTGCTTATTGTATTTAATTCCGATGCAATTTTCGGGTTTTATCATCAATAAGAAGGTCCAAGGGATACAGTAAACCTGAAGTGAAGCATCGGACTCTAATACTGGTCTCAAAGGACAGGTTCATAACATAGACAGTAAAAAGAGTCAGTTTTCTTGCTTTTAAGTGGGCATTGTGCCTTTTGTATGTAATTCCGACGCAATCTATGTGTTTCATCGTCAATAAGAAAGTCCAAGGGATACCGTGAAACTGAAGTGAAACGTCGGAATCTAAAACTGGTCTCACAGGAAACTTTCAATGCATATATAGTATGAAGAGTCAGTCTTCCTGTACTTAAATCGGCATTGTGCTTTTGTATTAAATTCCGATGCAATATCTGTGTTTTATCTTCAAGAAAAAGGTCCAAGGCGTGCAGTAAATTTGAAGTAGAACTTCGAAATCTAAAATTGGTCTCACAGGAAAGGTTCAAAACATAGACAGTAAGAAGAGTCAGTCTTCTTCTACTTCACTCGGCATTGTGCCTTTTGTATTTACTTCCGATGTAATTTCTGTGTTTCTTCGTCATTACGAAGGTCCAAGGGATACAGCTAACCTGAAGTGAAGCATAACGATCAAAACTGGTCTCACAGGAAGATTCAAAACATAGACAGTAAGAAGAGTCAGTCTTCTTGTACTTAAGTCGGCAGTGTGCCTTTTGTATTTAATTCCGATGCAATTTACGTGTTCCATCGTTAGTAAGACGGTCCAAGGGATACAGTAAACCTTAGGTGAAGCATCGGAAACTAAAACTGATCTCACAGGAAAGGTTCAAAACATAGACAGTAAGAAGGGTCAACCTTCTTGTAATTAAGTCGGCATTGTGCCTTTTGTATTTCATTCCGATGCATTTTCTGTGTTTCATTGTCAATAAGAAGGTCCAAGGGATACAGTAAACCTGAAGTAAAACATCGGAATCTAAAACTGGTCACACAGGAAAGGTTCAAAACATAGATGGTAAGAAGAGTCAGTCTTCTTGTTTTTAAGTGGGCATTGTGCATATTTTGTATTTATTTCCGACACAATTTCTGTGTTTCATCGCCAATAAGATAGCCCAAGGGATACGGTAAACCTGAAGTGAAGCATCGGAATCAAAACTTGTCTCACAGGAATGGTTCAGAACATAGACAGTAAGAAGAGTCAGTCTCCTTGTACTAAAGTCGGCATTGTGCCTTTTGTATTTTATTCCGATGGAATGTCTGTGTTTCATCGTCAATAAGAAGGTGCAAGGCATACAGTAAAGCTGAAGTGAAGCATCGTAATCTAAAACTGGTCTCACAGGACAGGTTCAAATCATAGAATGTAAGAAGAGTCAGTCCTCTTTTACTTAAGTTGGCATTGTGCCTTTTGTATTTAATTCCGATGCAATTTCTGTGTTTCATCGTCAATAAGAAGGTCCAAGGGATACAGTAACCCTAAAGTGAAGCATCGGTATCTAAAACTGGTCTCACAGGAAACTTTCAAATCATAGACAGCAAGAATACTCAGTCCTCTTGTACTTAAGTCGGCATTCTGCCTTTTGTATTTAATTCCGATGCAATTTCTGTGTTTCATCGACAATAAGCAGGTCCAAGGGATACAGTAAACCTGAAGTGAAGCACCGTAATCTAAAACTGATCTCACAGGAAAGGTTCAAATCATAGACAGTAAGAAAGGTCAGTCATCTTGTACTAAAGTCGGCATTGTGCCTTTTGTATTTTACGCCGATGCAATTTTTGTGTTTCATCGTCAAAAACAAGGTCCAAGGGATACATTAAACAGGAAGTGAAGCTACGATTTCTAAATCAGGTCTCACATGAAGGGTTCATAACATAGACAGTATAAAAAGTCAAGTCTTCTTGTACCTAAGTGGGCATTGTGCCTTTTGTATTTAATTCCGATTCAATTTCTGTGTTTCATCGTCAATAAGAAGGTCCAAGGGATACAGTAACCCTAAAGTGAAGCATCGGAATCTAAAACTGGTCTCACAGGATACTTTCAAAGCATAGACAGTACGAAGAGGCAGTCTTCTTGTACTTAAGTCGGCATTGTGCGTTTTGTATTTAATTCCGAGGCACTTTCTGTGTTTCATCGTCAATAAGAAGATCCAAGGGATACAGTAAACCTGAAGTAAAGCATAGGAATCTAAAACTCTTCTCACAGTAAAGATTCAAAATATAGACAGTAAGAAGAGTCAGTCTTCATGTACTTAAGTCGGCATTGTGCATTTTGTATTTAATTCCGATGCAATTTCTGTGTTTCACCGTCAATAAGAAGGCCCAAGGGATACAGTAAACCAGAAATGAAGCATCGGAAACTAAAACTGGTCTCACAGGAAAGGTTCAAATCAGAGACACTAAGAAGAGTCAGTCTTCTTGTACTTAAGTCGGCAGTGTGCCTTTTGTTTTTAATTCCGATGCAATTTATGCGTTTCATCGTTAATAAGAAGGTCCAAGGGTTATAGTAAACCTTAGGTGAAGCATCGGAAACTAAAACTGGTCTCACAGGTAAGGTTCAGAACATAGACAGTAAGAAGAGTCAGTCTTCTTGTACTTAAGTCGCCATTGTGCCTTTTGTATTTAATTCCGATACAATTTCTGGGTTTTATCGTCAATAATAAAGTCCAAGGGATACGGTAAACCTGATGTGAAGCATCGGAATCAAGACTGGTCTCACAGGAATGGTTCAAAACGCAGATAGTAAGAAGAGTCAGTCTTCTTGTACTAAAGTCGGCATTGTGCCTTTTGTATTTTATTCCGATGCAAGTTCTGTGTTTCATCGTCAATAAGAAGATTCAAGGGATGCAGTAAACCTGAAATGAAGCATAAGAATCTAAAACTTGTCTCACAGGACAGGTTCAAATCATAGACAGTATGAAGAGTCAGTCTTCTCGTACTTAAATCGGCATTGTGCCTTTTGTACTTAATTCCGATGTAATTTCTGTGTTTCATCGTCAATAGGAATACAGACACAGTAAACCTGAAGTGAAGCATCGGAATCTAAAACTGGTCTCACAGGAAAGGTTCATATCATAGAATGTAAGAAGAGTCAGTCCTCTTCTACCTAAGTCGGCAATTTGCCTTTTGTATTAAATTCCGATGCAATTTCTGTGTTTTATCGTCAATAAGCAGGTCCAAGGGATACAGTAAACCTGAAATGAAGCATCGGAATCTAAAACTGGCTCACAGGAAAGGTACAAATCAATGAATGTAAGAAGAGTCAGTCCTCTTGTACTTAAGCCGGCATTGTGCTTATTGTATTTAAATTCCGATGCAATTTCTAGGTTTTATCGTCAATAAGAAGGTCCAAGGGATACAGTAAACCTGTAGTGAAGCATTGGAATCTAAAACTGCCTCACAGGAAAGGTACAAATCAAGAATGTAAGAAGAGTCAGTCCTCTTGTACTTAAGCCTGCATTGTGCTTATTGTATTTAAATTCCGATGCAATTTCTAGGTTTTATCGTCAATAAGAAGGTCCAAGGGATACAGTAAACCTGAAGTGAAGCATTGGAATCTAACTGGTCTTACAGGAAAGGTTCAAAACGTGGACAGTAAGGAGAGTCAGTCTTCTTGTACTTAAGTTGGCATTGTGCATTTTGTATTTAATTCCGATGCAATTTCTGTGTTTCATCGCCAATAAGAAGGTCCGAAGGATACAGTAAAGCAGAAATGAAGCATCGGAAACTAAAACTGGTCCCAGGGGAAAGGTTCAGAACATAGACAGTACGAAGAGTCAGTCTTCATGTGATTAAGTAAGCATTGTGCGTTTTGTGTTTAATTCCGAGGAAATTTCTGTGTTTCATCGTTAATAAGAATGTCCAAGGGATACAGTAAACTAGAAACGAAGCACAGGAATCTAAAACTGGTCTCACAGGAAAGGTTCAAATCATAGAATGTAAGAAGGGTCAGTCCTCTTGTACTTAAGCCTACATTGTATCTTTTTGTATTTAATTTCGATCCAATATCTGTGTTTCATCGTCAATAAGGTGGTCCAAGGGATACAGTAAACCTGAAGTAAAGCATCGGAATCTAAAACTGGTCTCACTAAAAAGGATCAAACCATAGTCAGCAAGAAGAGTCATTCTTCTTGTATTTAAATCGGCATTGGGCCTTTTGTAGTTAATTCCAATGCAATTTCTGTGTTTCATCGTCAATAAGAAGGTACAAGGGATAC
Organism: Schistocerca americana; assembly: GCF_021461395.2. Taxonomy (NCBI): domain Eukaryota; kingdom Metazoa; phylum Arthropoda; class Insecta; order Orthoptera; family Acrididae; genus Schistocerca; species Schistocerca americana. The sequence goes on along the minus strand of NC_060130.1, from coordinate 33,234,436 downwards.
AGTAAACCTGAAGTGAAGCTTCGGAATCAATACCGGTCTCACAGCTAAGGTTCAAAGCATAGACAGTATGAGGAGTCTGTCTTCTTGTACTTAAGTCGGAATTGTTCCTTTTGTACTTAATTCCGATGCAATTTCTGTGATTCATCGTCAATATGAAGGTCCAAGGCATACAGTAAACCTAAAGTGAAGCATCGGAATCTTAAACTGGTCTCACAGGAAAGGTTCAAATCATAGAATGTAAGAAGGGTCAGTCCTCTTGTACTTAAGCCTACATTGTGCCTTTTTGTATTTAATTTCGATGCAATATCAGTGTTTCATCGTCAATAAGGTGGTCCAAGGGATACAGTAAATCTGAAGTAAAGCATCGGAATCTAAAACTGGTCTCACTGAAAAGGATCAAACCATAGTCAGCAAGAAGAGTCAGTCTTCTTGTATTTACATCGTCATTGTGCATTTTGTATTTAGTTCCGATGCAATTTCTATGTTTCATCGTCAATAAGAAAGTCCAAGGGATACAGTAAACTAGACATGTAGCATAAGAATATAATACTGGTCTCACAGGAAAGGTTCAAAATATAGACAGTAATAAGTCTCAGTCTTCTTATACTTAGGTCGGCATTGTGCCATATGTATTTAATTCCGATGCAATTTCTGGATTTCCTCGTCAATATGAAGATCCAAGGGATACAGTAAACCTGAAGTGGAGCATCTGAATCAAAACTGGTCTCACAGGAAAGGTTCAAAACATAGACTGTAAGAAGAGTCAGTCTTCTTGTACTTAAGTCGGCATTGTGCATTTTGTATTTAATTCCGATGAAATTTCTGTGTTTCATCGTCAATAAGAAGGTCCAAGGGATACAGTAAACCTGAAGTGAAACACCGGAGACTGAAACTTGTGTCACAGGAAATCTTCAAAGCATAGACAGTAATAGGAGTCAGTCTTCTTGTACTTAAGTCGGCATTGTGTCTTTTGCATATAATTCCGATGCAATTTCTGTGTTTCATCGTCAATAAGCAGGTCAAGCGATACAGTAAGCCTGAAGTGAAGCATCGGAATCTAAAACTGGTCTCACAGGAAAGGTTCAAATCATAGAATGTAAGAAGAGTCAGTCCTCTTGTACTTAAGTCGGCATTGTGTCTTTTGTATTAAATTCCGATGCAATTTCTGCGTTTCATCGTCAACAATGGGGTCCAAGGAATACAGTAAACTCAAAACATAGACAGTAAGAAGAGTCAGTCTTCTTGTTTTTAAGTGGTCATTGTGCCTTTTGTATTTAAATCCGACGCAATTTCTGTGTTTCATCATCAACAAGAAAGTCCAAGGGATACAGTAAACCCGAAGTAAAGCATCGGAATCAAAACTGGTCTCACAGGAATGGTTCAAAACATAGACACTAGAAGAGTCAGTCTTCTTGTACTTAAGTCGGCATTGTGCCTTTTATATTTAATTCCGATGCATTTTCTGTGTTTCATCGTCAATAAGAAGGTCCAAGGCATTCAGTAAACGTGATATGAAGCATAGGAATCTAAAACTGGTATCACACTAAAGGTTCAAATCGTAGATAGTAAGAAGACTCAGTCTTCTTGTACTTAAGTCGGCATTGTGCTTTTTGTATTTAATTCCAACGCAATTTCTGTGTTTCATCGTCAGTCAGTAGGTCCAAGGGAAACAGGAAACCTGAAGAGAAGCATCGTAATCTAAAACAGGTCTCACAGGAAATGTTCAAAACATCGACTGTAAGAAGAGTCAGTCTTCTTGTACTTAAATCGAAATTGTGCCTTTTGTATATAATTCCGATGCTATTTCTATGTTTCATCGTCAATAAGAATACAGTAAACCTGAAGTTAAGCATCGGAAACTAAAACTGGTCTCACAGGAAAGGATCACAACATAGGCAGTAAAAAGAGTCAGTCTTCTTGTACTTAAGTCAGCATTGTGAGTTTTGTATTTAATTCTGATGCAATTTCTGTGTTTCGTCGTCAAAAAGAAGGGCCATGGTATACAGAAAACCTGAAGTGAAGCATCGATATCTAAAACTGATTTCAGCGGAAAGGCACAAATCGTAGAATGTAAGAAGAGTCATTCCTATTGTACTTATGTCGGCATTGTGCCTTTTGTATTTAATACCGATGCAATTTCTGCGTTTCATCGTCAATAAGAAGGTCCACGGGATACAGTAAACCAGAAATGAAGCATCGGAAACTAAAAGTGGTCTCACAGGAAAGGTTCAAAGGATACACAGTAAGAAGAGTCAATCTTCTTGTACTTAAGTTGGCATTGTGCCTTTTGTATTAAATTCCAATGCAATTTCTGTGTTTTATCGTCAATAAAAAGGTCCAAGGGATACAGTAAACCTGAAGTAAAACTACGGAATCTAAAACTGGTCTCACAGGAAAGGTTCGAAACATAGACAGTAAGAAGAGTCAGTCTTCTTTTTTTTAAGCGGACATTGGGCCTTTTGTATATAATTCCGACGCAAATTCTGTGTTTCATCGTCAACAGGAAAATCCAAGTTATACAGTAAGCACAAACTAAAGCATCAGATTCAAAACTAATCTCACAGGAATGGTTAAAACATAGACACTAAGAAGAGTCAGTCTTCTTGTTCTTAAGGCGGCATTGTGCCTTTTGTATTTAATTCCGATGCAATTTCTGTGTTTCATCGTCAATTAGAAGGACCAAGGGAGACAGTAAACCGGAAATAAAGCATAGGAATCTAACACTGGTCTCACAGGAAAGGTTCAAATCATAGACAGTAAGAAGACTCAGTCCTCTTGTACCTAAGTCGGCATTGTGCCTTTTGTATTTAATTCCGAGCAATTTCTGTGTTTCTTCGTCAATATAAAGATCCATAGGATACAGTAAACCTGAAGTGAAGCATCGGAATCAAAACTGGTCTCACAGGAAAAGTTCAAATCGTAGACAGTAAGAAGAGTCAGCCTTCTTGTACTTAAGTCGGCATCGTGCGTTTTGTATTTACTTCCGATGCAATTTCTGTGTATCATCTTCAATAAGAAGGTCCAAGGGATACAGTAAACCTAAAGTGACGCATCGATATCTAAAACTGGTGCCGCAGCAAAGGCTCGAATCATAGGCAGTAAGAAGAGTCAGACTTATTGTACTTATGTCAGCATTGTGCCTTTTGTATTTAATTCCGATGCAATTTCTGTGTTTCATCGTCAATAAGAAGGTCAAAGGGATACAGTAAAGCTGAGGTGAAGCATCGTAATCTAAAAGTGGTCTCACAGGAAAGGTTCAAATCATAGAATGTACGAAGGGTCCGTCCACTTTTACTTAAGTCCGCATTGTGCCTTTAGAATTTCATTCCGATGCAATTTCTGTGTTTCATCGTCAATAAGAAGGTCCAAGGGATACAGCAACCCTGAATTGAAGCATCGGAAACTAAAACTTGTGTCACAGGAAAGGTTCAAAACATAGACTGTAAGAAGAGTCGGTCTTCTTGTACTTAAGTCGGCTTTGTGCATTTTATATTTAATTCCGATGAAATTTCTGTGTTTTATCGTCAATAATAAGGTCCAGGGGATACATGAAACCTGAAATGGAGCATCGGAATCTAAAACTGGTCTCACAGGAGAGGTTCAAAATGTAGACCGTAAGAAAAGTCGGTCTTCTTGTACTTAAGTCGGCATTGTGCCATTTTTACATAATTCCGATGCAATATCTGTGTTTCATCGTCATTATGAAGGTCCAAGGGATACAGTAAACCTGAATTGAAGCATCGGAATCTAGAACTGGTCTCATAGGAAAGGTTCAAATCAATGAATGTAAGAAGAGTCAGTCCTCTTGTACTTAAGTCGGCATTGTGCTAATTGAATTAAATTCCCATGCAATTTTCGGATTTTATCATCAGTAAGAAGGTCCAAGGGATACAGTAAACCTGAAGTGAAGCATCGGAATCTCAAACTGGTCTCAAAGGACTGGTTCAAAACATAGACAGTAAAAAGAGTCAGTCTTCTTGCTTTTAAGTGATCATTGTGCCTTTTGTATGTATATCCGATGCAATCTCTGTGTTTCATCGTCAATAAGAAAATCCAAGGCATACAGTGAACCTGAAGTGATACATCGGAATCTAAAACTGGTCTCACTAAAAAGGATCAAACCATAGTCAGCAAGAAGAGTCATTCTTCTTGTATTTAAATCGGCATTGTGCGTTTTGTATTTAATTCCAATGCAATTTCTGTGTTTCATCGTCAATAAGAAGGTACAAGGGATACAGTAAACCTGAAGTGAAGCTTCGGAATCAATACCGGTCTCACAGCTAAGGTTCAAAGCATAGACAGTATGAGGAATCTGCCTTCATGTACTTAAGTCGGAATTGTGCCTTTTGTACTTAATTCCGATGCAATTTCTGTGTTTCATCGTCAATATGAAGGTCCAAGGCATACAGTAAACCTAAAGTGAAGCATCGGAATCTAAAACTGGTCTCACAGGAAAGGTTCAAATCATAGAATGTAAGAAGGGTCAGTCCTCTTGTACTTAAGCCTACATTGTGCCTTTTTGTATTTAATTTCGATGCAATATCAGAGTTTCATCGTCAATAAGGTGGTCCAAGAAATACAGTGAACCTGAAGTAAAGCATCGGAATCTAAAACTGGTCTCACTGAAAAGGATCAAACCATAGTCAGCAAGAAGAGTCAGTCTTCTTGTATTTACATCGTCATTGTGCATTTTGTATTTAGTTCCGATGCAATTTCTATGTTTCATCGTCAATAAGATAGTCCAAGGGATACAGTAAACTAGAAATGTAGCATAGGAATATAATACTGGTCTCACAGGAAAGGTTCAAAATATAGACAGTAATAAGTCTCAGTCTTCTTATACTTAGGTCGGCATTGTGCCATATGTATTTAATTCCGATGCAATTTCTGGATTTCCTCGTCAATATGAAGATCCAAGGGATACAGTAAACCTGAAGTGGAGCATCTGAATCAAAACTGGTCTCACAGGAAAGGTTCAAAACATAGACTGTAAGAAGAGTCAGTCTTCTTCTACTTAAGTCGGCATTGTGCATTTTGTATTTAATTCCGATGAAATTTCTGTGTTTCATCGTCAATATGAAGGTCCAAGGGATACAGTAAACCTGAAGTGAAACACCGGAGACTAAAACTTGTGTCACAGTAAATCTTCAAAGCATAGACAGTAATAGGAGTCAGTCTTCTTGTACTTAAGTCGGCATTGTGTCTTTTGCATATAATTCCGATGCAATTTCTGTGTTTCATCGTCAATAAGCAGTTCAAGCGATACAGTAAGCCTGAAGTGAAGCATCGGAATCTAAAACTGGTCTCACAGGAAAGGTTCAAATCATAGAATGTAAGAAGAGTCAGTCCTCTTGTACTTAAGTCGGCATTGTGTCTTTTGTATTAAATTCAGATGCAATTTCTGCGTTTCATCGTCAACAATGGGGTCCAAGGAATACAGTAAACTCAAAACATAGACAGTAAGAAGAGTCAGTCTTCTTGTTTTTAAGTGGTCATTGTGCCTTTTGTATTTAATTCCGACGCAATTTCTGTGTTTCATCATCAACAAGAAAGTCCAAGGGATACAGTAAACCCGAAGTAAAGCATCGGAATCAAAACTGGTCTCACAGGAATGGTTCAAAACATAGACACTAGAAGAGTCAGTCTTCTTGTACTTAAGTCGGCATTGTGCCTTTTATATTTAATTCCGATGCATTTTCTGTGTTTCATCGTCAATAAGAAGGTACAAGGCATACAGTAAACCTGATATGAAGCATAGGAATCTAAAACTGGTCTCACACTAAAGGTTCAAATCATAGATAGTAAGAAGACTCAGTCTTCTTGTACTTAAGTCGGCATTGTGCTTTTTGTATTTAATTCCAACGCAATTTCTGTGTTTCATCGTCAGTCAGTAAGTCCAAGGGAAACAGGAAACCTGAAGAGAAGCATCGTAATCTAAAACAGGTCTCACAGGAAATGTTCAAAACATCGACTGTAAGAAGAGTCAGTCTTCTTGTACTTAAATCGGAATTGTGCCATTTGTATATAATTCCGATGCTATTTCTATGTTTCATCGTCAATAAAAATACAGTAAACCTGAAGTTAAGCATCGGAAACTAAAACTGGTCTCACAGGAAAGGATCACAACATAGGCAGTAAAAAGAGTCAGTCTTCTTGTACTTAAGTCAGCATTGTGAGTTTTGTATTTAATTCCGATGCAATTTCTGTGTTTCGTCGTCAAAAAGAAGGTCCATGGTATACAGTAAACCTGAAGTGAAGCATCGATATCTAAAACTGATTTCAGCGGAAAGGCTCAAATCGTAGAATGTAAGAAGAGTCATTCCTATTGTACTTATGTCGGCATTGTGCCTTTTGTATTTAATTCCGATGCAATTTCTGTGTTTCATCGTCAGTAAGCAGGTCCAAGCGATACAGTAAACCTGAAGTGAAGCATCGGAATCTAAAACTGGTCTCACAGGAAAGGTTCATATCATAGAATGTAAGAAGAGTCAGTCCTCTTGTACTTAAGTCGGCATTGTGCCTTTTGTATTAAATTCCGATGCAATTTCTGTGTTTTATCGTCAATAAAAAGGTCCAAGGGATACAGTAAACCTGAAGTAAAACTTCGGAATCTAAAACTGGTCTCACAGGAAAGGTTCGAAACATAGACAGTAAGAAGAGTCAGTCTTCTTGTTTTTAAGCGGACATTGGGCCTTTTGTATTTAATTCCGACGCAAATTCTGTGTTTCATCGTCAACAAGAAAGTCCAAGTTATACAGTAAGCCCGAACTAAAGCATCAGATTCAAAACTAATCTCACAGGAATGGTTAAAACATACACACTAAGAAGAGTCAGTCTTCTTGTTCTTAAGGCGGCATTGTGCCTTTTGTATCTAATTCCGATGCAATTTCTGTGTTTCATCGTCAATTAGAAGGACCAAGGGAGACAGTAAACCGGAAGTAAGCATAGGAATCTAACACTGGTCTCACTAGAAAGGTTCAAATCATAGACAGTAAGAAGACTCTGTCCTCTTGTACTTAAGTCGGCATTGTGCCTTTTGTATTTAATTCCGAGCAATTTCTGTGTCTCTTCGTCAATATAAAGATCCAAAGGATACAGTAAACCTGAAGTGAAGCATCGGAATCAAAACTGGTCTCACAGGAAAAGTTCAAATCGTAGACAGTAAGAAGAGTCAGCCTTCTTGTACTTAAGTCGGCATCGTGCGTTTTGTATTTACTTCCGATTCAATTTCTGTGTTTCATCGTCAATAAGAAGCTCAAAGGGATACAGTAAAGCTGAGGTGAAGCATCGTAATCTAAAACTGGTCTCACAGGAAAGGTTCAAATCATAGAATGTACGAAGGGTCCGTCCACTTTTACTTAAGTCGGCATTGTGCCTTTAGAATTTCATTCCGATGCAATTTCTGTGTTTCATCGTCAATAAGAAGGTCCAAGGGATACAGTAAAGCTGAAGTGAAGCATCGTAATCTAAAACTGATCTCACAGGACAGGTTCAAATCATAGAATGTAAGAAAAGTCAGTCCTCTTTTACTTAAGTTGGCATTGTGCCATTTGTATTTAATTCCGACGCAATCTCTGTGTTTCATCGTCAATAAGAAAGTCCAAGGTATACAGTGAACCTGAAGTGAAACATCGCAATCTAAAACTGGTCTCACAGGAAACTTTCAAATCATATATAGTATGAAGAGTCAGTCTTCCTGTACTTAAATCGGCATTGTGCCTTTGTATTAAATTCCGATGCAATAACTGTGTTTTATCTTCAAAAAAAAGGTCCAAGGCGTGCAGTAAATTTGAAGTAGAGCTTCGAAATCTAAAATTGGTCTCACAGGAAAGGTTCAAAACATAGACAGTAAGAAGAGTCAGTCTTCTTGTACTTCACTCGGCATTGTGCCTTTTGTATTTGCTTCCGATGTAATTTCTGTGTTTCATCGTCAATACGAAGGTCCAAGTGATACAGCTAACCTCAAGTGAAGCATCGCGATCAAAACTGGTCTAACAGGAAAGATTCAAAACATAGACAGTAAGAAGGGTCAACCTTCTTGTAATTAAGTCGGCATTGTGCCTTTTGTATTTCATTCCGATGCATTTTCTGTGTTTCATTGTCAATAAGAAGGTCCTAGGGATACAGTAAACCTGAAGTATAACATGGGAATCTAAAACTGGTCACACAGGTAAGGTTCAAAACATAGACGGTAAGATGAGTCAGTCTTCTTGTTTTTAAGTGGGCATTGTGCCTATTGTATTTTATTCCGACACAATTTCTGTGTTTCATCGGCAATAAGATAGTCCAAGGGATACGGTAAACCTTAAGTGAAGCATCGGAATCAAAACTGGTCTCACAGGAATGGTTCAGAACATAGGCAGTAGGAAGAGTCAGTCTTCTTGTACTATAGTCGGCATTGTGCCTTTTGTATTTAATTCCGATGCAATTTCTGTGTTTCATCGACAATAAGCAGGTCCAAGGGATACAGTAAACCTGAAGTGAAGCACCGTAATCTAAAACTGGTCTCACAGGAAAGGTTCAAATCATAGAAGGTAACAAGAGTCAGTCCTCTTGTAATTAAGTCGGCATTGTGCCTTTTGTATGTAATTCCGATACAATTTCTGTTTTTTATCGTCAATAAGAAGGTCCAAGCGATACAGTAAACCTGAAGTAAAACTTCGGAATCTAAAACTGGTCTCACAGGAAAGGTTCGAAACATAGACAGTAAGAAGAGTCAGTCTTCTTGTTTTTAAGCGGGCATTGGGCCTTTTGTATTTAATTCCGACGCAAATTCTGTGTTTCATCGTCAACGAGAAAGTCCAAGTTATACAGTAAGCCCGAACTAAGGCATCAGATTCAAAACTAATCTCACAGGAATGGTTAAAACATAGACACTAAGAAGAGTCGGTCTTCTTGTTCTTAAGGCGGCATTGTGCCTTTTGTATCTAATTCCGATGCAATTTCTGTGTTTCATCGTCAATTAGAAGGACCAAGGGAGACAGTAAACCGGAAATAAAGCATAGGAATCTAACGCTGGTCTCACTAGAAAGGTTCAAAACATAGACAGTAAGAAGAGTCAGTCTTCTTGTACTTCACTCGGCATTGTGCCTTTTGTATTTAATTCCGAGCAATTTCTGTGTCTCTTCGTCAATATAAAGATCCAAAGGATACAGTAAACCTGAAGTGAAGCATCGGAATCAAAACTGGTCTCACAGGAAAAGTTCAAATCGTAGACAGTAAGAAGAGTCAGCCTTCTTGTACTTAAGACGGCATCGTGCGTTTTGTATTTACTTCCGATTCAATTTCTGTGAATCATCTTCAATAAGAAGGTCCAAGGGATACAGTAAACCTAAAGTGACGCATCGACATCTAAAACTGGTGCCGCAGGAAAGGCTCGAATCATAGACAGTAAGAAGAGTCAGACTTATTGTACTTATGTCAGCATTGTGCCTTTTGTATTTAATTCCGATGCAATTTCTTTGTTTCATCGTCAATAAGAAGCTCAAAGGGATACAGTAAAGCTGAAGTGAAGCATCGGAATCTAGAACTGGTCTAATAGGAATGGTTCAAATCAATGAATGTAAGAAGAGTCAGTCCTCTTGTACTTAAGTCGACATTGTGCCTTTTGTATTTTATTCCGATGCAATTTCTGTGTTTCATCGTCAATAAGAAGGTCCAAGGGATACAGTAAAGCTGAAGTGAAGCATCGTAATCTAAAACTGGTCTCACAGGACAGGTTCAAATCATAGAATGTAAGAAAAGTCAGTCCTCTTTTACTTAAGTAGGCATTGTGCCATTTGTATTTAATTCCGATGCAATTTCTGTGTTTCATCGTCAATAAGAAGGTCCAAGGGATACAGTAACCCTAAAGTGAAGCATCCGTATCTAAAACTGGTCTCACAGGAAACTTTCAAATCATAGACAGCAAGAAGACTCAGTCCTCTTGTACTTATGTCGGCATTGTGCCTTTTGTATTTAATTCCGATTCAATTTCTGTGTTTCATCGACAATAAGCAGGTCCAAGGGATACAGTAAACCTGAAGTGAAGCACCGTAATCTAAAACTGGTCTCACAGGAAAGGTTCAAATCATAGAAGGTAACAAGAGTCAGTCCTCTTGTAATTAAGTCGGCATTGTGCCTTTTGTATGTAATTCCGATACAATTTCTGTTTTTTATCGTCAATAAGAAGGTCCAAGGGATACAGTAAACCTGAAGTAAAGCATCGGAATCTAAAACTGGTCACACAGGAAAGGTTCAAAACATAGACGGTAAGAAGAGTCAGTCTTCTTGTTTTTAAGTGGGCATTGTGCCTTTTGTGTTTAATTCCGACACAATTTCTGTGTTTCATCGTCAATAAGAAAGTCCAAGGGATACGGTAAACCTGAAATGAAGCATAGGAATCTGAAACTGGTCTCACAGGAAAGGTTCAAATGATACACAGAAAGAAGAGTCAATCTTCTTGTACTTAAGTCGGCAGTGTCCCTTTTGTATTTAATTCCGATGCTATTTATGTGTTTCATCGTCAATATGTAGGTCCAAGGGATACAGTAGACAAGAAGTGTAGCATCGGAAACTAAAACTTGTGTCACAGGAAAGGTTCAATACATAGACAGTAATAGGAGTCAGTCTTCTTGTACTTAAGTCGGCATTGTGTCTTTTGCATATAATTCCGATGCAATTTCTGTGTTTCATCGTCAATAAGCAGTTCAAGCGATACAGTAAACCTGAAGTGAAGCATCGGAATCTAAAACTGGTCTCACAGGAAAGGTTCAAATCATAGAATGTAAGAAGAGTCAGTCCTCTTGTACTTAAGTCGGCATTGTGTCTTTTGTATTAAATTCAGATGCAATTTCTGCGTTTCATCGTCAACAATGGGGTCCAAGGAATACAGTAAACTCAAAACATAGACAGTAAGAAGAATCAGTCTTCTTGTTTTTAAGTGGTCATTGTGCCTTCTGTATTTAATTCCGACGCAATTTCTGTGTTTCATCATCAACAAGAAAGTCCAAGGGATACAGTAAACCCGAAGTAAAGCATCGGAATCAAAACTGGTCTCACAGGAATGGTTCAAAACATCGACTGTAAGAAGAGTCAGTCTTCTTGTACTTAAATCGGAATTGTGCCATTTGTATATAATTCCGATGCTATTTCTATGTTTCATCGTCAATAAAAATACAGTAAACCTGAAGTTAAGCATCGGAAACTAAAACTGGTCTCACAGGAAAGGATCACAACATAGGCAGTAAAAAGAGTCAGTCTTCTTGTACTTAAGTCAGCATTGTGAGTTTTGTATTTAATTCCGATGCAATTTCTGTGTTTCATCGACAATAAGCAGGTCCAAGGGATACAGTAAACCTGAAGTGAAGCACCGTAATCTAAAACTGGTCACACAGGAAAGGTTCAAATCATAGAAGGTAACAAGAGTCAGTCCTCTTGTAATTAAGTCGGCATTGTGCCTTTTGTATGTAATTCCGATGCTATTTCTATGTTTCATCGTCAATAAAAATACAGTAAACCTGAAGTTAAGCATCGGAAACTAAAACTGGTCTCACAGGAAAGGATCACAACATAGGCAGTAAAAAGAGTCAGTCTTCTTGTACTTAAGTCAGCATTGTGAGTTTTGTATTTAATTCCGATGCAATTTCTGTGTTTCATCGACAATAAGCAGGTCCAAGGGATACAGTAAACCTGAAGTGAAGCACCGTAATCTAAAACTGGTCACACAGGAAAGGTTCAAATCATAGAAGGTAACAAGAGTCAGTCCTCTTGTAATTAAGTCGGCATTGTGCCTTTTGTATGTAATTCCGATACAATTTCTGTTTTTTATCGTCAATAAGAAGGTCCAAGGGATACAGTAAACCTGAAGTAAAGCATCGGAATCTAAAACTGGTCACACAGGAAAGGTTCAAAACATAGACAGTAAGAAGAGTCAGTCTTCTTGTTTTTAAGTGGGCATTGTGCCTTTTGTGTTTAATTCCGACACAATTTCTGTGTTTCATCGTCAATAAGAAAGTCCAAGGGATACGGTAAACCTGAAAGGAAGCATAGGAATCTGAAACTGGTCTCACAGGAAAGGTTCAAATGATACACAGAAAGAAGAGTCAATCTTCTTGTACTTAAGTCGGCATTGTGCCTTTTGTATTTAATTCCGTTGTAATTTCTGTGTTTCATCGACAATAAGAAGGTCCAAGGGATACAGTAAAGCTGAAGTGAAGCATCGGAATCAAAACTGGTCTCTTAGGAAAGGTTCAAAGCGTAGACAGTAAGAAGAGTCAGTCTTCTTGTGACTTAAGTCGGCATCTTGCATTTTGTATTTAATTCCGATGCAATTTCTGTGTTCTATCGTCAATAAGAAGGAACAAGGCATACAGTAAACCAGGAATGAAGCATCAGAAACTAAAACTGGTCTCACAGGAAAGGTTCAAATCATAGACAGTAAGAAGAGTCAGTCTTCTTGTACTTAAGTCAGCAGTGTGCCTTTTGTATTTAATTCCGATGCAATTTATGTGTTTCATCGTTAATAAGGTGGTCCAAGGGATATAGAAAACCTGAAGTGAAGCATCGGAAAATAAAACTGGTGTCAGAGGAAAGGTTAAAACAATAGACAGTAAGAAGAGTCAGTCTTCTTGTACTGAAGTCGGCATGGTGCCTTTTGTATTTAATTCCGATGCAATTTCTGTGTTTCATCGTCAATAATCAGGTCCAAGGGATACAGTAATCCTGAAGTTAAGCGTCGGAATCTAAAATTAATCTCTCAGGAAAGGTTCAAATCATAGAATATAAGAAGAGTCAGGCCTCTTGTACTGAAGTCGGCATTGTGCCTTTTGTATTTGCTTCCGATGTAATTTCTGTGTTTCTTCGTCAATACGAAGGTCCAAGTGATACAGCTAACCTGAAGTGAAGCATCGCGATCAAAACTGGTCTAACAGGAAAGATTCAAAACATAGACATTAAGAAGGGTCAACCTTCTTGTAATTAAGTCGGCATTGTGCCTTTAGTATTTCATTCCGATGCATTTTCTGTGTTTCATTGTCAATAAGAAGGTCCTAGGGATACAGTAATCCTGAAGTGAAGCATCGGAATCTAAAACTAGTCAGACAGGAAAGGTTCAAAACATAGATTGTAAGAAGAGTCAGTCTTCTTGTTTTTAAGTGGGCATTGTGCCTTTTGTGTTTAATTCCGCCGCAATTTCTGTGTTTCATCGTCAATAAGAAAGTCCAAGGGATACGGTAAACCTGACGTGAAGCATCGGAATCAAAACTGGTCTCACAGGAATGGTTCAAAACATAGGCAGTAGGAAGAGTCATTCTTCTTGTACTAAAGTAGACTTTGTGCCTTTTGATTTTATTCCGATGCAATTTCTGTGTTTCATCGTCAATAAGCAGGTCCTAGGGATACAGAAATCCTGAAGTGAAGCATTGGAATCAAAACTGGTCTCACAGGATAGGTACCAATCGTAGAATGTAAGAGGAGTCAGTCCTCTTGTATTTAAGTCGGCATTGTGAATTTGGTATTTAATTCCGATGCCATTTCTGTGTTTCATCGTCAAAAAGAAGGTCCAAGGGATACATTAAACCTGAAATGAAGAATCGGAATCTAAAACTGGTCTCACAGGTAAGGTTCAAAACATAGACCGTAAGAAGAGTCAGTCTTCTTGCACTTAAGTCTTCATTATGCCTTTTGAGTATAATTCCGACGCAATTTCTGTGTTTCATCGTCAATAAGAAGATCCAAGGGATACAGTAAACCTGAAGTAAAGCATCGGAATCTAAAACTGGTCTCACAGTAAAGATTCAAAATATAGACACAAAGATGAGTCAGTCTTCATGTACTTAAGTCGGCATTGTGCATTTTGTATTTAATTCCGATGCAATTTCTGTGTTTCATCGTCAATAAGAAGGCCCAAGGGATACAGTAAACCAGAAATGAAGAATCGGAAACTAAAACTGGTCTCACAGGAAAGGTTCAAATCATAGACAGTAAGAAGAGTCAGTCTTCTTGTACTTAAGTCGGCAGTGTGCCTTTTGTATTTAATTCCGATGCTATTTATGCGTTTCATCGTTAATAAGAAGGTCCAAGGGTTACAGTAAACCTTAGGTGAAGCATCGGAAACTAAAACTGGTCTCACAGGTAAGGTTCAAATCATAGACAGTAAGAAGAGTCAGTCTTCTTGTACTTAAGTCGCCAATGTGCCTTTTGTATTTAATTCCGATACAATTTCTGGGTTTTATCGTCAATAAGAAAGTCCAAGGGATACGGTAAACCTCATGTGAAGCATCGGAATCAAGACTGGTCTCACAGGAATGGTTCAAAACGCAGATAGTAAGAAGAATCAGTCTTCTTGTACTAATGTCGGCATTGTGCCTTTCGTATTTTATTCCGATGCAAGTTCTGTGTTTCATCGTCAATAAGAAGGTCCAAGGGATACAGTAAACCTGAAATGAAGCATAGGAATCTGAAACTGGTCCCACAGGAAAGGTTCAAATCATAGACAGTATGAGGAGTCAGTCTTCTCGTACTTAAATCGGCATTGTGCCTTTTGTACTTAATTCCGATGTAATTTCTGTGTTTCATCGTCAATAAGACAATAAGAAGTTTCGACATATACAGTAAACCTGAAGTGAAGCATCGGAATCTAACTGGTCTTACAGGAAAGGTTCAAAACGTGGACAGTAAGGAGAGTCAGTCTTCTTGTACTTAAGTTGGCATTGTGCATTTTGTATTTATTTCCGATGCAATTTCTGTATTTCATCCCAATAAGAATGTCCAAAGGATACAGTAAAGCAGAAATGAAGCATCGGAAACTAAAACTGGTCTCACAGGAAAGGTTCAGAACATAGACAGTATGAAGAGTCAGTCTTCTTGTACTTAAGTCGGCATTGTCACTTTTGTATTAAATTCCGATGCAATTTCTGTGTTTCGCCAACAAAAAGAAGGTCAAAGGGATACAGTAAACCTGAAGTGAAGCTTCGATTTCTAAATCTGGTCTCACATGAAAGGTTCATAACATAGACAGTAAGAAGAGTCTGTCTTCTTGTACCTAAGTTGGCATTGTGCCTTTTCCATTTAGTTCCGATGCAATTTCTGTGTTTCATCGTCACTAAGATGGTCCAAGGAATACAGTAAACCTGAAATGAAGCATCGGAGTCTAAAACTGGTCTTACAGGAAAGGTTCAAATCATAGAATGTAAGAGGAGTCAGTCCTCTTGTACTTAAGTCGGCATTGTGCCTTTTCCATTTAGTTCCGATGCAATTTCTGTGTTTCATCGTCAATAAGAAGGTCCAAGGGATACAGTAAACCTGATGTGAACCATCGGGAACTGAAACTGGTCTCACAGGAAAGGTTCAAAGCATGGGCTGTAAGAAGAGTCAGTCTTCATGTACTTAAATCGGCATTGTGCCTTTTGTATTTAATTCCTGTGCAATTTCTGTGTTTCTTCGTAATAAGAGGGTCCAATGGATGCAGTAAACCGGAAATGAAGCATAGGAATCTGAAAGTGGTCTAACAGGAAAGGTTCAAATCATAGACAGTAAGAAGTGTCAGTCTTCCTGTACTTCAGTCGGCATTGTGTTTTTTGTATTTAATTCCGATGTAATTTCTGTGTTTCATCGTCAATAAGAACGTCCAAGGGATAAGGTAAATCTGAAGTGAAGCATCGGAATCAAAACTGGTCTCACAGGACAGGTTCAAAGCATAGACTGTAAGAAGAGTCAGTCTTCTTTTACTTAAGTCGGTATTTTTCATTTTGTATTTAATTCCGATGCAATTTCTGTGTTCCATCGTCAATAAGAAGGTCCAAGGGATACAGTAAACCAGAAATGAAGCATCGGAAACTAAAACTGGTCTCACAGGAATGGTTCAAAACACAGACAGTAAGAAGAGTCTGTCTTCTTGTACTTAAGTCGGAATTGTGCCTTTTTTACTTAATTCCGATGCAATTTCTGTGTTTCATTGTCAATATGAAGGTCCAATGCATACAGTAAACCTAAAGTGAAGCATCGGAATCTAAAACTGGTCTCACAGGAAAGGTTCAAATCATAGAATGTAAGAAGGGTCAGTCCTCTTGTACTTAAGCCTACATTGTGCCTTTTTGTATTTAATTTCGATGCAATATCTGTGTTTCATCGTCAATAAGGTGGTCCAAGGGATACAGTAAACCTGAAGTAAAGCATCGGAATCTAAAACTGGTCTCACTGAAAAGGATCAAACCATAGTCAGCAAGAAGAGTCAGTCTTCTTGTATTTAAATCGGCATTGTGCCTTTTGTATTTAATTCCAATGCAATTTCTGTGTTTCATCGTCAATAAGAAGGTAAAAGGGATACAGTAAACCTGAACTGAAGCTTCGGAATCAATACTGGTCTCACAGCTAAGGTTCAAAACATAGACAGTAAGCATAGTCAGTCTTCTTGTACTTAAGTCGGCATTGTGCTTTTGCATTTAATTCCGTTGCAATTTCTGTGTTTCATCGTCAATAAGAAGGTCCAAGGGATACAGTAAAACTGAAGTAAACCATCGGAATCTGAAACTGGTCTTACAGGAAAGGTTCAAAGCATGGGCAGTAAGAAGAGTCAGTCTTCATGTACTTAAACCGGCATTGTGCCTTTTGTATTTAATTCCGATGCAATTTCTGTGCTTCAAGTCAATAAGAAAGTCCAAGAGATACGGTAAACCTGAAGTGAAGCATCGGAATCAAAACTGGTCTCACAGGAATGGTTCAAAACATAGACAGTAAGAAGAGTCAGTATTCTCGTTCTAAAGTCGGCATTGTGCCTTTTGTATTTAATTCCGATGCAATTTCTGTGTTTCATCGTCAATAAGAATGTCCAAGGGATACAGCAAACTAGAAATGAAGCATAGGAATCTAAATCTGGTCTCACAGGAAAGGTTCAAAATATAGACAGTAAACAAGACTCAGTCTTCTTATACTTAAGTCGGCACTGTGCCTTTTGTATTTAATTCCCATGCAATTTCTGTGTTTCATCGTCAATATGAAGATTCAAGGGACACAGTAAACCTGAAGTGGAGCATCATAATGAAAACTGCTCTCAGAGGATAGGTTCAAATCATAGAATGTAAGAAGAGTCAGCCCCCTTGTGCTTAAGTCGGCATTGTGCCTTTTGTATTTAATTCCGACGCAATTTCTGTGTTTCATCGTCAATAAGAAGGTCCACGGGATACATTAAACCTGAAATGAGGAATCGGAATCTGAAACTGGTCTCACAGGAAAGGTTCAAAACATAGACCGTAAGAAAAGTCAGTCTTCTTGTACTTAAGTCCGCATTGTGCCTTTTGTATATAATTCCGACGCAATTTCTGTGTTTCATCGTCAATATGAGGGTCCAAGGGATACAGTAAACCTGAAGTAAATATCGGAATCTATAACTGGTCTCACAGGAAAGCTTCAAAATACAGACAGTAAGATGAGTCAGGCTCCTTGTACTTAAGTCGGCGTTTAGATTTTGTATTTAATTCCGATGCAATTTCTGTGTTTCATCGTCAATAAGAAGGTCCAAGGGATACAGTAAACCTGAAATGAAGCATCGGAATCTAAAACTGGTCTCACAGTAAAGATTCAAAACATAGACAGTAAGAAGAGTCAGTCTTCTTGTACTTAAGTCGGAATTCAGCCTTTTGTACTTAATTCCGATGCAATTTCTGTACTTCATCGTCAATAAGAAGGTCCAAGGGATACAGTAAACCTGAAGGTAAGCATCAGAAACTAACACTGCTCTCACAGGAAAGGTTCAAAACATAGACAGTTAGAAGAGTCCGTCTTCTTGTACATAAGTCGTCATTGTGGATTTTTTATTTAATTCCGATGCAATATCTGTATTTCATCGTCAATAAGAAGGTACAAGGCATACAGTAAACCTGAAGTAAAGCATCGGAATCTAAAACTGGTCTCACAGTAGAGATTCAAAACATAGGCAGTAAGAAGAGTCAGTCTTCTTGTACTTAAGTCGGAATAGTGCCTTTTGTATTTAATCCCGATGCAATATCTGTGGTTCATCGTCAATATGGTGGTCCAAGGGATACAGTAAACCTGAAGTAAAGCATCGGAATCTAAAACTGGTCTCACTGAAAAGGATTAAACAATAGTCAGCAAGAAGAGTCAGTCTTCTTGTATTTAAATCGGGGTTGAGCCTTTAGTATTTAATTCCAATGCAATTTCTGTGTTTTATCGTCAATAAGAAGGTCCAAGGATACAGTAAAGCTGAAGTAAAGCTTCGGAATCAGTACTGGTATCACAGCTAAGTTTCAAAACATAGACAGTAAGAAGAGTCAGTCTGCTTGTACTTATGTCGGCATTGTGCTTTTGTATTTAATTCCGATGCCATTTCTGTGTTTCATCGTCAATACGAAGGTCCAAGGGATACAGTAACCCTGAATTGAAGCATTGGAATCTGAAACTGGTCTCACAGCGAAGGTTCTAAACATAGACAGCAAGAAGAGTCAGTCTTCTTGTATTTACATCGTCATTGTGCCTTTTGTATTTAATTCCATTGCAATTTCTGTGTTTCATCGTCAATAATAAGGTCCAAGGGATACAGTAAACCTAATTCAAGCATAGGAATCTAAAACTGGTCTCACAGGGAAGGTTCAAAGCATAGACAGTAAGAAGAGTCAGTCTTCTTGTACTTAAGTTGGCATTGTGCCTTTTGTATTTAATTCCGATGCAATTTCTGTGTTTCATCGTCAATAAGCAGGTACAAGGGATACAGTAAACCTGAAGTGAAGCATCGGAATCTAAAACTGGTCAAATAGGAAAGGTTGAAATCAAAGAATGTAAGAAGAGTCAGTCCTCTTGTACTTAAGTCGGCATTGTGCTTATTGTGTTTAATTCCGATGCAATTTTTGGGTTTTATCGTCAATAAGGAGGTCCAAGGGATACAGTAAACCTGAAGTGAATCATCGGAATTTAAAACTGGTCAAATAGGAAAGGTTCAAATCAAAGATTGTAAGAAAAGTCAGTCTTCTTGTACTTAAGTCGGCATTGTGCCTTTTTATTTAATTCCGATGCAAATTCTGTGTTCCATCGTTAATTTGAAGGGCCAAGGGATACAGTATACCTGAAGTGAAGCATCGGAATCTAAAACTGGTCTCAGAGGATACGTTCTACATATAGACCGTAGGAAGAGTCAGTCCTCTTGTATTTAAGTCGGCATTGTGCTTTTTGTATTAAATTCCGATGCAATTTCTGTGTTTCATCGTCAATTAGAAGGTATAAGGGATACAGTAAAACTGAAGTGAAGCTTCGATTTATAAAACTGGTCTCACAGGAAAGGTTCATAACATAGAAAGTAAGAAGCGTCAGTCTTCTTGTACTTAAGTTGGCATTGTGCCTTTTGTATTTAATTCCGATGCAATTTCTGTGTTTCATCGTCAATAAGCAGGTACAAGGTATACAGTAAACCTGAAGTGAAGCATCGGAATCTAAAACTGGCCAAATAGGAAAGGTTCAAATCAAAGAATGTAAGAAGAGTCAGTCCTCTTGTACTTAAGTCGGCATTGTGCTTATTGGGTTTAATTCCGATGCAATTTCTGGGTTTTATCGTCAATAAGAAGGTCCAAGGGATACAGTAAACCTGAAGTAAAGCATCGGAAACTAAAACTGGTCTCACAGGAAAGGTTCAAAACATAGACAGTAAGAAGAGTCAGTCTTCTTGTACTTAAGTCGGCAGTGTGCCTTTTGTATTTAATTCCGATGCAATTTTTTGTGTTTCATCGTTAATAAGAAGGTCCAAGGGATACAGTAAACCTGAAGTGAAGCATCGGAAACTAAAACTGGAGTCACAAGAAAGGTTCAAAACATAGACAGTAAGAAGAGTCAGTCTTCTTGTACTTAAGTCGGCATGGTGCTTTTGTATATAATTCCGATGCAATTTCTGTGTTTCATCGTCACTATGAAGGTCCAACGGATACAGGAAACTTAAGATAAGGCATCGTAATCTATAACGGGTCTCAGAGGAAATGTTCAAAGTGCAGACAGTAAAAAGAGTCAGTCTTCTTGTACTTATATAGGCATTTTGATTTTGTATCTAATTCCGACGCAATTTCTGTGTTTCATCTTCAATAAGACTGTCCAAGGGATACAGTAAACCTGAAGTGAAGCATCGGAATCTAAAACTGATCCCACAGTAAAGATTCAAATCATAGACAGTTAGAAGAGTCAGTCTTCATGTACTTAAATCGGCATTGTGCCTTTTGTATTTAATTCCGATTAAATTTCTGTGTTTCATCGTCAATAAGAATGTCCAAGGGATACAGTAAACTAGAAATGAAGCATAGGAATCTAAATCTGGTCACACAGGAAAGGTTCAAATCATAGAATGTAGGAAGAGTCAGTCCTCTTGTACTGAAATCGGCATTGGGCCTTTTGTATTTAATTCAGATGCAATTTCTGGGTTTTATCGTCAATAAGAAGGTCCAAGGGACACAGTAAACCTGAAGTAAAGCATCGGAATCAAAACTGGTCTCACAGGAATGGCTCAAAACATAGACAGTAAGAAGAGTCAGTCTTCTTGTACTAAAGTGGGCATTGTGCCTTTTGTATTTAATTCCGATGCAATTTCTGTGTTTCATCGTCAATAAGAGGGTCCAAGGGATACAGTAAACCTGAAGGTAAGCATCGGAAACTAACACTGGTCTCACAGGAAAGGTTCAAAACATAGACGATTAGAAGAGTCTGTCTTCTTGTACTTAAGTCGGCATTGTACCTTTTGTACTTAATTCCGATCCAATTTCTGTGTTTCATGGTCAATAAGAAAGTCTGAGGGATACAGTTAACCTGAAGTAAAGCAACGGGATCTAAAACTGGTCTCACTTAAAAGGATCAGACCACAGTCAGCAAGAAGAGTCAGTCTCCTTGTATTTAAATCGGCATTGTGCCTTTTGTATTTAATTCCAATGCAATTTCTGTGTTTCATCGTCAACAAGAAGGTCCAAGGGATACTGTAAACCTGAAGTGAAGCTTCGGAATCAAAATTGGTCTCACAGCTAAGGTTCAAAACATAGACAGTAAGAAGAGTCAGTCTTCTTGTACTTAAGTCGGCATTGTGCATTTGTATTTAATTCCGATGCAATTTCTGTATTTCATCGTCAATAAGAAGGTCCAAGGTATACAGTAACCCTGAATTTAAGCATTGGAATCTGAGACTGGTCTCACAGGGAAGGTTCAAAACATAGACAGCAAGAAGAGTCAGTCTTCTTGTATTTACATTGTCATTGTGCCATTTGTATTTAATTCCATTGCAATTTCTGTGTTGCATCGTCAATAAGAAGGTCCAAGGGATACAGTAATCCTGAAGTGAAGCCTCGGAATCAAAAATGGTCTCACAGCTAAGGTTGAAAACATAGACAGGAAGAAGAGTCAGTCTCCTAGTACTTAAGTAGGCATTTATGTGTTGTATCTAATTCCGATGCAATTTCTGTGTTTCATCGTCAATAAGAAGGTCCAAGGGATACAGTAAACCTGAATTCAAGCTTAGGAATCTAAAACCGGTCTCACAGGAAAGGTTCATAACATAGAAAGTAAGAAGCGTCAGTCTTCTTGTACTTAAGTTGGCATTGTGCCTTTTGTATTTAATTCCGATGCAATTTCTGTGTTTCATCGTCAATAAACAGCTACAAGGTATACAGTAAACCTGAAGTGAAGCGTCGGAATCTAAAACTGGCCAAATAGGAAAGGTTCAAATCAAAGAATGTAACAAGAGTCAGTCCTCTTGTACTTAAGTCGGCATTGTGCTTATTGTGTTTAATTCCGATGCAATTTCTGGGTTTTATTGTCAATAAGAAGGTCCAAGGGGTACAGTAAACCTGAAGTAAAGCATCGGAATCTAAAACTGGAGTCACAAGAAAGGTTCAAAACATAGACAGTAAGAGGAGTCAGTCTTCTTGTGCTTAAGTCGGCAGTGTGCCTTTTGTATTTAATTTCGATGCAATTTATGTGTTTCATCGTTAATAAGTAGGTCCAAGGGATACAGTAAACCTGAAGCGAAGCATCGGAAACTAAAACTGGAGTCACAAGAAAGGTTCAAAACATAGACAGTAAGAAGAGTCAGTCTTCTTGTATTTATGTCGGCATTTTGATTTTGTATCTAATTCCGACGTAATTTCTGTGTTTCATCGTCAATAAGAAGGTCCACGGGATACAGTAAACCTGAAGGTAAGCATCGGAAACTAACACTGGTCTCACAGGAAAGGTACAAAACATAGACAATTAGAAGAGTCAGTCTTCTTGTACTTAAGTAGGCATTGTGGATTTTTTATTTAATTCCGATGCAATTTCTGTGTTTCATCGTCAATAAGAAGTACAGAGGGATACAGTAAACCTGAAGTGAGGCATCGGAATCTATAACTAGTGTCACAGGAATGGTTCAACACATAGACAGTAAGAAGAGTCAGTCTTCTTGTACTTAAGTCCGCATTGTGCCTTTTGTATTTAATTCCGATACAATTTCTGTGTTTCATCGTCAATAAGAAGGTCCAAGGGATGCAGTAAACATATAGTGAAGCATCGGAAGCTAAAACTGGTCTCACAGGACATGTTTACAACATAGTCAGTAAGAAGAGTCAGTCTTCTTGTACTTAAGTCGGCATTGTGCCTTTTCTATTTAATTCCGATGCAATTTCAATATTTCGTCGTCAATAAGAAGGTCCAAGGGATACAGTAAATCTGAAGCGAAGCATCGGAATCTATAATTAGTGTCACAAGAATGGTTCAAAACATAGCCAGTAAGAAGAGTCTGTCCTCTTGTACTTAAGTCGGCATTGTGCCTTTTGTATTTAATTCCGATGCTATTTCTGTGTTTCATCGTCGATAAGAAGGACCAAGGTATACAGTACACCTGAAGTGAAGCATCGGAATCTATAACTAGTGTCACAGGAATAGTTCAAACATAGACAGTAGGAAGAGTCAGTCTTCTTGTACGTAAGTCGGCATTGTGAATTTTGTATTTAATTCCGATGAACTTTTTTGTTTCATAGTCAATAAGAAGATCCAAGGGATACAGTAAACCTGAAGTGAAGCATCGGAATCTATAACTAGTGTCACAAGAATGGTTCAAAACATAGACAGCAAGAAGGGTCCTTGTACTTAAGTCGGCATTGTGCCTTTTGTACTTAATTCCGATGCAATTTCTGTCTTTCATCGTCAATAAGAGGTTAGAAGGATACAGTAAACCTGAAGTGAAGCATCGGAATCTATAACTAGTGTCGCAGGAATGGTTCAAAACACAGACAGTTAGATGAGTCAGTCTTCTTGTACATAAGTCGGCATTGTGCTTTTTCTATTTAATTCCGATTCAATTTCTGTGATTAATCGTCAGTAAGAAGGTCCAAGGGATACAGTAAACCTGAAGTGAAGCATCGGAATCTATAACTAGTGTCACAGGAATGGTTCAACACATAGACAGTAAGAAGAGTCAGTCTTCTTGTACTTAAGTCGGCATTGTGCCTTTTCTATTTAATTCCGATGCAATTTCTGTTTTTCATCGTCAATAAGAAGGTCAGAGGGATACAGTAATCCTGAAGTTAAGCATCGGAATCTATAACTAGCGTCACAGGAATAGTTCAAACGTAGACAGTAGGAAGAGTCAGACTACTTGTACTTAAGTCGGCATTGTGCCTTTTCTATTTACTTCCGATGCAATTTCTGTGTTTCATCGTCAATAAGAAGGTCCGATGGATACAGTAAACCTGAAGTGTGGCATCGGAATCTATTACTAGTGTCACAGGAATGGTTCAAACATAGACAGTAGGAAGGGTCAGTCTTCTTGTACTTAAGTCGGCATTGTGCCTTTTGTATTTAATTCCAATGCAATTTCTGTGTTTCATCGTCAATAAGAAGGTCCAAGGAATACAATAAACCTGAAGTGAGGCATCGGAACCTATAACTAGTGTCACATGACGGGTTCAAAATATAGTCAGTAGGAAGAGTCAGTCTTCTTGTACTTAAGTCGGCATTGTGACTATTGTATTTCATTCCGATGCAATTTCTGTGTTCCATCGTCGATAAGAAGGACCAAGGTATACAGTAAACCTGTAGTAAAGCATCGGAATCTATAACTAGTGTCACAGGAATAGCTGAAACATAGACAGTACGAAGAGTCAGTCTTCTTGTACTTAAGTCGGCATTGTGCCTTTTGTATTTAATTCCGATGAAATTTCTTTGTTTCATCGTCAATAAGAAGATCCAAGGGATACAGTACACCTGAAGTGAAGCATCGGAATCAATAACTAGTGTCACAGGAATGGTTCAAAACATAGACAGTAAGAAGAGTCAGTCTTCTTGTACTTAAGTCGGCATTGTGCCTTTTGTATTTAATTCCGATGCTATTTCTGTGTTTCATCGTCGATAAGAAGGACCAAGGTATACAGTACACCTGAAGTGAAGCATCGGAATCTATAACTAGTGTCACAGGAATAGTTCAAACATAGACAGTAGGAAGAGTCAGTCTTCTTGTACGTAAGTCGGCATTGTGAATTTTGTATTTAATTCCGATGAACTTTTTTGTTTCATAGTCAATAAGAAGATCCAAGGGATACAGTAAACCTGAAGTGAAGCATCGGAATCTATAACTAGTGTCACAAGAATGGTTCAAAACATAGACAGCAAGAAGGGTCAGTCTTCTTGTACTTAAGTCGGCATTGTGCCTTTTGTACTTAATTCCGATGCAATTTCTGTCTTTCATCGTCAATAAGAGGTTAGAAGGATACAGTAAACCTGAAGTGAAGCATCGGAATCTATAACTAGTGTCGCAGGAATGGTTCAAAACACAGACAGTTAGATGAGTCAGTCTTCTTGTACATAAGTCGGCATTGTGCTTTTTCTATTTAATTCCGATTCAATTTCTGTGATTAATCGTCAGTAAGAAGGTCCAAGGGATACAGTAAACCTGAAGTGAAGCATCGGAATCTATAACTAGTGTCACAGGAATGGTTCAACACATAGACAGTAAGAAGAGTCAGTCTTCTTGTACTTAAGTCGGCATTGTGCCTTTTCTATTTAATTCCGATGCAATTTCTGTTTTTCATCGTCAATAAGAAGGTCAGAGGGATACAGTAATCCTGAAGTTAAGCATCGGAATCTATAACTAGCGTCACAGGAATAGTTCAAACGTAGACAGTAGGAAGAATCAGACTACTTGTACTTAAGTCGGCATTGTGCCTTTTCTATTTAATTCCGATGCAATTTCTGTGTTTCATCGTCAATAAGAAGGTCAGATGGATACAGTAAACCTGAAGTGTGGCATCGGAATCTATTACTAGTTTCACAGGAATGGTTCAAACATAGACAGTAGGAAGGGTCAGTCTTCTTGTACTTAAGTCGGCATTGTGCCTTTTGTATTTAATTCCAATGCAATTTCTGTGTTTCATCGTCAATAAGAAGGTCCAAGGAATACAATAAACCTGAAGTGAGGCATCGGAACCTATAACTAGTGTCACAGGACGGGTTCAAAATATAGTCAGTAGGAAGAGTCAGTCTTCTTGTACTTAAGTCGGCATTGTGACTTTTGTATTTCATTCCGATGCAATTTCTGTGTTCCATCGTCGATAAGAAGGACCAAGGTATACAGTAAACCTGTAGTAAAGCATCGGAATCTATAACTAGTGTCACAGGAATAGCTGAAACATAGACAGTACGAAGAGTCAGTCTTCTTGTACTTAAGTCGGCATTGTGCCTTTTGTATTTAATTCCGATGAAATTTCTTTGTTTCATCGTCAATAAGAAGATCCAAGGGATACAGTACACCTGAAGTGAAGCATCGGAATCAATAACTAGTGTCACAGGAATGGTTCAAAACATAGACAGTAAGAAGAGTCAGTCTTCTTGTACTTAAGTCGGCATTGTGCCTTTTGTACTTAATTCCGATGCATTTTCTGTTTTTCATCGTCAATAAGAAGGTCAGAGGGATACAGTGAACCTGAAGTGAAGCATCGGAATCTATAACTACCGTCACAGGAATGGTTCAAAACATAGACAATAGGAAGGGTCAGTCTTCTTGTATTTAAGTCGGCATTGTGCCTTTTCTATTTAATTCCGATGCAATTTCTGTGTTTCGTCGTCAATAAGAAGGTCCAAGGGATACAGTAAACCTGAAGTGAAGCATCGGAATCTATAACTAGTGTCACAGGAATGTTTCAAAACATAGACAGTAAGAAGAGTCAGTCCTCTTGTACTTAAGTCGGCATTGTGCTTTTTGCATCTAATTCCGATGCAATTTCTGAGTTTCATCGTCAATTAGAAGGTCAGAGGGATACAGTAATCCTGAAGTTAACCATCGGAATCTATAACTAGCGTCACAGGAAAAGTTCAAACGTAGACAGTAGGAAGAGTCAGACTACTTGTACTTAAGTCGGCATTGTGCCTTTTCTATTTAATTCCGATGCAATTTCTGTGTTTCATCGTCAATAAGAAGGTCAGATGGATACAGTAAACCTGAAGTGTAGCATCGGAATCTATTACTAGTGTCACAGGAATGGTTCAAACATAGACAGTAGGAAGGGTCAGTCTTCTTGTACTTAAGTCGGCATTGTGCCTTTTGTATTTAACTCCAATGCAATTTCTGTGTTTCATCGTCAATAAGAAGGTCCAAGGAATACAATAAACCTGAAGTGAGGCATCGGAACCTATACCTAGTGTCACAGGACGGGTTCAAAATATAGTCAGTAGGAAGAGTCAGTATTCTTGTACTTAAGTCGGCATTGTGACTTTTGTATTTAATTCCGATGCAATTTCTGTGTTCCATCGTCGATAAGAAGGACCAAGGTATACAGTAAACCTGAAGTAAAGCATCGGAATCTATAACAAGTGTCACCGGAATGGTTCAAAATATAGACAGTAAGAAGAGTAAGTCTTCTTGTACTTAAGTCAACATTGTGCCATTTCTATTTAATTCCGACGCAATTTCTGTGTTTCACCGTCAATAAGAACGTGAGAGGGATACAGTGAACCTGAAATGAAACATCGGAAACTATAACTAGCGTCACAGGAATGGTTCAAATCATAGACAATAGGAAGGGTCAGTCTTCTTGTATTTAAGTCGGCATTGTGCCTTTTCTATTTAATTCCGATGCAATTTCTGTGTTTTGTCGTCAATAAGATGGTCCAAGGGATACAGTAAACCTGAAGTGAAGCATCGGAATCTATAACTAGTGTCACAGGAATGTTTCAAAACATAGACAGTAAGAAGAGTCAGTCCTCTTGTACTTAAGTCGGCATTGTGCTTTTTGTATCTAATTCCGATGCAATTTCTGAGTTTCATCGTCAATTAGAAGGTCAGAGGGATACAGTAATCCTGAAGTGAAGCATCGGAATCTATGACTAGTGTCACAGGAATGGTTCAAAACATAGACAGTAAGAAGAGTCAGTCTTCTTGTACTTAAGTAGGCATTGTGCCATTTCTATTTAATTCCGACGCAATTTCTGTGTTTCATCGTCAATAAGAAGGTGAGAGGGATACAGTAAACCTGAAGTGAAGCATCGGAATCTATAACTAGTGTCACAGGAATGGTTCAAAACATAGACGGTAGGAAGAGTCAGTCTTTTTGTACTTAAGTCGGCATTGTACCTTTTGTATTTACTTCCGATGCAATTTCTGTGTTTCATCGTCAATAAGAAGGTCAGAGGGATACAGTAAACCTGATGTGAGACATCGGAATCTATAACTAGTGTTACAGGAATGATTCAAAACGTAGACAGTAGGATGAGTCAGTCTCCTTGTATTTAAGTCGGAATTGTGCCTTTTCTATTTAATTCCGATGCAATTTCTGTGTTTCATTGTCAATAAGAAGGTCCAAGGAATACAATAAACCTGAAGTGAGGCATCGGAATCTATAACTAGTGTCACAGGACGGGTTCAAAACTTAGTCAGTAGGAAGAGTCAGTCTTCTTGTACTTAAGTCGGCATTGTGCCTTTCGTATTTAATTCCGATGCAATTTCTGTGTTCCATCGTCGATAAGAAGGACCAAGGTATACAGTAAACCTGAAGTGAAGCATCGGAAAGTATAACTAGTGTCACAGGAATGGTTCAAAACACAGACAGTAAGTCGAGTCAGTCTTCTTGTACATAAGTAGGCATTGTGCATTTTCTATTTAATTCCGATGCAATTTCTTTTTTTCATCGTCAATAAGAAGGTCAGAGGGATACAGTGAACCTGAAGTGTAGCATCGGAATCTATAACTAGCGTCACAGGAATGGTTCAAAACATAGACAATAGGAAGGGTCAGTCTTCTTGTATTTAAGTTGGCATTGTGCCTTTTCTATTTAATTCCGATGCAATTTCTGTGTTTCATCGTCAGTAAGAAGGTCAGAGGGATACAGTAAACCCGATTTGAGGCATCGGTATCTATAACTAGTGTTCCAGGAATGATTCAAAACGTAGACAGTAGGATGAGTCAGTCTTCTTGTATTTAAGTCGGCATTGTGCCTTTTCTATGTAATTCCGATGCAATTTCTGTGTTTCATCGTCAATAAGAAGGTCAGATGGATACAGTAAACCTGAAGTGAAGCATCGGAATCTATAACTAGTGTCCAAGAAATGGTTCAAAACATAGTCAGTAAGAAGAGTCAGTCTTTTTGTACTTATGTCGGCATTGTCCCTTTTCTATTTAAATCCGATGCAATTTCTGTGTTTCATCGTCAATAAGAAGGTCCGAGGGATACAGTAAACCAGAAATGATGCATCGGAATATATAACTAGTGTCACAGGGATCGTTCAAAACATGGAGTGTAGGAAGAGTCAGTCTTCTTCTACTTGATTCGGCATTGTGCCTTTTGTATTTATTTCCGATGCAATTTCTGTGTTTCATCGTCAATAAGAAGGTGAGAGGGATACAGTGAACCTGAAGTGAGGCATCGGAATCTATAACTAGTGTCACAGGAATGGTTCAAACACAGACAGTAAGACGAGTCAGTCTTCTTGTACTTTAGTCGGCATTGTGCATTTTCTATTTAATTCCGATGCAATTTCTGTGTTTCATCGTCGATAAGAAGGACCAAGGTATACATTAAACCTGAAGTGAAGCATCGGAATCTATAACTAGTGTCATAGGAATAGTTCAAACATAGACAGTAGGAAGAGACAGTCTTCTTGTACTTAAGTCGGCATTGTGCCTTTTGTACTTAATTCCGATGCAATTTCTGTGTTTCATCGTCAATAAGAAGGTCTGAAGGATACAGTAAACCTGAAGTGAAGAATCGGAATCTATAACTAGTGTCACAGGAATGGTTCAAAATATAGACAGTAAGAAGAGTCAGTCTTCTTGTACTTAAGTCGGCATTGTGCCTTTTGTACTTAATTCCGATGCAATTTCTGTGTTTCATCGTCAATAAGAAGGTCTGAAGGATACAGTAAACCTGAAGTGAAGAATCGGAATCTATAACTAGTGTCACAGGAATGGTTCAAAACACAGACAGTAAGATGAGTCAGTCTCAGTGTACGTAAGTCGGCATTATGCCTTTTCTATTTAATTCCGATTCAATTTCTGTGATTAATCGTCAATAAGAAGGTCCAAGGGATACAGTGAACCTGAAGTGAAGAATCGGAATCTATAACTAGTGTCACAGATATGGTTCAACACATAGACAGTAAGAAGAGTAAGTCTTCTTGTACTTAAGTCGGCATTGTGCCTTTTCTATTTAATTCCGATGCAATTTCTGTGTTTCGTCGTCAATAAGAAGGTCCAAGGGATACAGTAAACCTGAAGTGAAGCATCGGAATCTATAACTAGTGTCACATGAATGTTTCAAAAGATAGACAGTAAGAAGAGTCAGTCCTCTTGTACTTAAGTCGGCATTGTGCTTTTTGTAACTATTTCCGATGCAATTTCTGAGTTTCATCGTCAATTAGAAGGTCAGAGGGATACAGTAATCCTGAAGTGAAGCATCGGAATCTATAACTAGTGTCACAGGAATGGTTCAAAACATAGACAGTAAGAAGAGTCAGTCTTCTTGTACTTATGTCGGCATTGTGCCATTTCTATTTAATTCCGACGCAATTTCTGTGTTTCATCGTCAATAAGAACTTGAGAGGGATACAGTAAACCTGAATTGAAGCATCGGAATCTATAACTAGTGTCACAGGAATGGTTCAAAACATAGACAGTAGGAAGAGTCAGTCTTTTTGTACTTAAGTCGGCCTTGTGCCTTTTGTATTTACTTCCGATGCAATTTCTGTGTTTCATCGTCAATAAGAAGGCCAGAGGGATACAGTAAACCAGATGTGAGGCATCGGAATCTATAACTAGTGTTACAGGAATGATTCAAAACGTAGACAGTAGGATGAGTCAGTCTTCTTGTATTTAAGTCGGCATTGTGCCTTTTCTATTTAATTCCGATGCAATTTCTGTGTTTCATCGTCAATAAGAATGTCAGATGGATACAGTAAACCAAAAGTGAAGCATCGGAATCTATAACTAGTGTCACAGAAATGGTTCAAAACATAGTCAGTAAGAAGAGTCAGTCTTTTTGTACTTATGTCGGCATTGTCCATTTTCAATTTAATTCCGATGCAATTTCTGTGTTTCATCGTCAATAAGAAGGTCAGAGGGATACAGTAAACCAGAAGTGAAGCATCGGAATGTATAACTAGAGTCACTGGAATCGTTCAAAACATAGACAGTAGGAAGAGTCAGTCTTCTTCTACTTGATTCGGCATTGTACCTTTTGTACTTATTTCCGATGCAATTTCTGTGTTTCATCGTCAATAAGAAGGTCAGAGGGATACAGTAAACCTGAAGTGAAGCATCGGAATGTCTAACTAGTGTCACAGGAATGGTTCAAAACATAGACAGTAAGAAGAGTCAGTCTTCTTGTACTTAAGTCGGCATTGTGCCTTTTGTACTTAATTCCGATGCAATTTCTGTGTTTCATCGTCAATAAGAAGGTCAGAAGGATACAGTAAACCTGAAGTGAAGCATCGGAATCTATAACTAGTGTCACAGGAATGGTTCAAAACACAGACAGTAATATGAGTCAGTCTTCTTGTACATAAGTCGGCATTGTGCCTTTTCTATTTAATTCCGATTCAATTTCTGTGATTAATCGTCAATAAGAAGGTCCAAGGGATACAGTAAACCTGAAGTGAAGCATCAGAATCTATAACTAGTGTCACAGGAATGGTTCAACACATAGACAGTAAGAAGAGTCAGTCTTCTTGTACTTAAGTCGGCATTGTGCCTTTTGTATTTAATTCCGATGCAATTTCTGTGTTTCATCGTCAATAAGAAGGTCCAAGGGATACAGTAAACATATAGTGAAGCATCGGAATCTAAAACTGGTCTCACAGGACATGTTCACAACATAGTCAGTAAGAAGAGTCAGTCTTCTTGCACTTTAGTAGGCATTGTGCCTTTTGTATTTAATTCCGATGCAATTTCTGTGTTTCATCGTCAATAAGAAGGTCAGAGGGTTACAGTAAACCTGAAGTGAAGCATCGGAATCTATAACTAGTGTCACAGGAATGGTTCAAAACATAGACATTAGGTAGAGTCAGTCTTCTTGTACTTTAGTCGGCATTGTGCCTTTTCTATTTAATTCCGATGCAATTTCTGTGTTTCATCGTCAATAAGAAGGTCAGAAGGATACAGTAAACCTGAAGTGAAGCATCGGAATCTATAACTAGTGTCGCAGGAATGGTTCAAAACACAGACAGTAAGATGAGTCAGTTTTCTTGTACATAAGTCGGCATTGTGCATTTTCTATTTAATTCCGATTCAATTTCTGTGATTAATCGTCAACAAGAAGGTCCAAGGGATACAGTAAACCTGAAGTGAAGCATCGGAATCTATAACTAGTGTCACAGGAATGGTTCGACACATAGACAGTAAGAAGAGTCAGTCTTCTTGTACTTAAGTCGGCATTGTGCCTTTTGTATTTAATTCCGATTCAATTTCTGTGATTAATCGTCAATAAGATGGTCCAAGGGATACAGTAAACCTGAAGTGAAGCATCGGAATCTATAACTAGTGTCACAGGAATGGTTCGACACATAGACAGTAAGAAGAGTCAGTCTTCTTGTACTTAAGTCGGCATTGTGCCTTTTCTATTTAATTCCGATGCAATTTCTGTTTTTCATCGTCAATAAGAAGGTCAGAGGGATACAGGGAACCTGAAGAGAAGCATCGGAATCTATAACTAGCGTCACAGGAATGGTTCAAAACATAGACAATAGGAAGGTTCAGCCTTCTTGTATTTAAGTCGGCATTGTGCCTTTTCTATTTAATTCCGATGCAATTTCTGTGTTTCATCGTCAATAAGAAGGTCCAAGGAATACAATAAGCCTGAAGTGAGGCATCGGAATCTATAACTAGTGTCACAGGACGGGTTCAAAACATAGTCAGTAGGAAGAGTCAGTCTTCTTGTACTTATGTCGGCATTGTGCCTTTTGTATTTAATTCCGATGCTATTTCTGTGTTCCATCGTCGATAAGAAGGACCAAGGTATACAGTAGACCTGAAGTAAAGCATCGGAATCTATAACTAGTGTCACAGGAATAGTTCAAACATAGACAGTACGAAGAGTCAGTCTTCTTGTACTTAAGTCGGCATTGTGCCTTTTGTATTTAATTCCGATGAAATTTCTTTGTTTCATCGTCAATAAGAAGATCCAAGGGATACAGTAAACGTGAAGTGAAGCATCGGAATCTATAACTAGTGTCACAGGAATGGTTCAAAACATAGACAGTAAGAAGAGGCAGTCTTCTTGTACTTAAGTCGGCATTATGCCTTTTGTACTTAATTCCGATGCAATTTCTGTGTTTCATTGTCAATAAGAAGGTCAGAAGGATACAGTAAACCTGATGTGAAGCGTCGGAATCTATAACTAGTGTCACAGGAATGGTTCAAAACACAGACAGTAAGATGAGTCAGTCTTCTTGTACATAAGTCGGCATTGTGCATTTTCTATTTAATTCCGATGCAATTTCTGTTTTTCATCGTCAATAAGAAGGTCAGAGGGATACAGTGAACCTGATGTGTAGCATCGGAATCTATAACTAGTGTTGCAGGAATGATTCAAAACGTAGACAGTAGGATGAGTCAGTCTTCTTGTATTTAAGTCGGCATTGTGCCTTTTCTATTTAATTCCGATGCAATTTCTGTGTTTCATCGTCAATAAGAAGGTCAGATGGATACAGTAAACCTGAAGTGAAGCATCGGAATGTATAACTAGTGTCACAGGAATCGTTCAAAACATAATGTGTAGGAAGAGTCAGTCTTCTTCTACTTGATTCGGCATTGTGCCTTTTGTATTTATTTCCGATGCAATTTCTGTGTTTCATCGTCAATAAGAAGGTGAGAGGGATACAGTAAACCTGAAGTGAAGCATCGGAATCTATAAGTGGTGTCACAGGAATGGTTCAAACATAAACATTAAGAAGAGTCAGTCTTCTTGTACTTAAGTCGGCATTGTGCCTTTCGTATTTAATTCCGATGCAACTTCGGTGTTTCGTCGTCAATAAGAAGGTCCAAGGGATACAGTAAACCTGAAGTGAAGCATCGGAATCTATAACCAGTGTCATAGGAATGGTTCAAAACATAGTCAGTAAGAAGAGTCAGTCTTCTTGTACTTAGGTCGGCATTGTGCCTTTTCTATTTAATTCCGATTCAATTTCTGTGTTTCGTCGTCAATGAGAAGGTCCAAGGGATACAGTAAACCTGAAGTGTAGCATCGGAATCTATAACTAGTGTCACAGGAACGTTTCAAAACATAGACAGTAAGAAGGGTCAGTCCTCTTGTACTTAAGTCGGCATTGTGCTTTTTGTAACTAATTCCGATGCAATTTCTGTGTTTCATCGTCAATAAGAAGGTCAGAGGGATACAGTAAACCTGAAGTGAAGCACCGGAATCTATAACTAGTGTCACAGGAATGGTTCAAATCATAGTCAGTAAGAAGGATCAGTCTTCTTGTACTTAATTCGGCATTGTACCTTTTCAATTAATTCCGTTGCATTTTCTGTGTTTCATCGTCAATAAGAAGTTCAAAGGGATACAGTAAACCTGAAGCGTCGGAATCTATAACTAGTGTCACAGAAATGGTTCAAAACATTGTCAGCCAGAAGAGTCAGTCTTCTTGTACTTAAATCGGCGTTGTGCCGTTTCTATTTAATTCCGATGCAATTTCTGTGTTTCATCGTCAAAAAGAAGGTGAGAGGGATACAGTAAACCTGAAGTGAAGCATTGGATTGTATAACTAGTGCCACAGGAATGGTTCAAAACATAGACAGTAGGAAGAGTCAGTCTTCTTGTACTTGAGTCGGCATTGTGCCTTTTGTATATATTTCCGATGCAATTTCTGCGTTTCATCATCAATAAGAAGGTCAGAGGGATACAGTAAACCTGAAGTGAAGCATCGGAATCTATTACTAGTCTCACAGGATGGTAAAAAATATAGACAGCAGAAGAGTCATTCTTCTTGTACCTAAGTCGGCATTGTGTTTTGTCTATTTAATTCCGATGTAATTTCTGTGTTTCATCGTCAATAAGAAGGTCAGAGGGATACAGTAAACCTGAAGTGAATCATCGGAATCTATAACTAGTGTCACAGGAATGGTTCAAAACACAGACAGTAGGTAGAGTCAGTCTACATGTACATAAGTCGGCATTGTGCCTTTTGTATTTAATTCCGATGCAATTTCTGTATTTTATCGATAATAAGAAGGTCCAAGGGATCCAGTACACCTGAAGTGCAGAATCGGAATCTATAACTAGTGTCACAGGAATGGTTCAAATCATAGTCAGTAGGAAGGATCAGTCTTCTTGTACTTAATTCGGCATTGTACCTTTTCATTTAATTCCGTTGCATTTTCTTTGTTTCATCGTCAATAAGAAGTTCAAAGGGATACAGTAAACCTGAAGCGTCGGAATCTATAACTAGTGTCACAGGAATGGTTCAAAACATAGTCAGTAGGAAGAGTCAGTCTTCTTGTACTTAAGTCGCCATTGTGCCTTTTCTATTTAATTCCGATGCAATTTCTGTGTTTCATCGTCAATAAGGAGGTCAGAGGTATACAGTAAACCCTAAGTGAAGCATCGGAATCTATAACTAGTGTCACAGGAATGGTTCAAAACATAGACAGTAATCTGAGTCAGTCTTTTTGTACTTAAGTAGTCATTGTGCCTTTTGTATTTAATTCCGATGAAATTTCTGTGTTTCATCGTCAATAAGAAGGTCAGAGGGAGACAGTAAACCTGATGTGAGGCATCGGAATCTATAACTAGTGTCACAGGAATGGTTCAAAACATTGTCAGTAAGTAGAGTCAGTCTTCATTTACTTAATTCGGCATTGTGCCTTTTTATTTAATTCCGATGAAATTTCTGTGTTTTATCGTCTATAAGTAGGTCAGAGGGATACAGTAAACCTGAAGTCAAGCATCGGAATCTATAACTAGTGTGACAGAAATGGTTCAAAACTTAGTCAGCCAGAAGAGTCAGTCTTCTTGTACTCAAATCGGCGTTGTGCCTTTTCTATTTAATTCCGATGCAATTTCTGTGTTTCATCGTCAATAAGAAGGTGAGAGGGATACAGTAAACCTGAAGTGAAGCATCGGAATCTATAAGTGGTGTCACAGGAATGGTTCAAACATAGTCATTAAGACGAGTCAGTCTTCTTGTACTTAAGTCGGCATTGTGCCTTTCGTATTTAATTCCGATGCAACTTCGGTGTTTCATCGTCAATAAGAAGGTCCAAGGGATACAGTAAACCTGAAGTGAAGCATCGGAATCTATAACTAGTGTCACAGGAATG
The DNA here is from genome assembly GCF_021461395.2 of Schistocerca americana. NCBI lineage: Eukaryota > Metazoa > Arthropoda > Insecta > Orthoptera > Acrididae > Schistocerca > Schistocerca americana. The sequence goes on along the minus strand of NC_060130.1, from coordinate 33,198,702 downwards.
GTTTATAGCATAGAGAGTAGGAAGAGTCAGTCTTCTTGTACTTAAATCGGCGTTGTGCCTTTTCTATTTAATTCCGATGCCATTTCTGTGTTTCATCGTCAATAAGAAGGTCAGAGGGATACAGTAAACCTGAAGTGAAGCATCGGATTGTATAACTAGTGCCACAGGAATGGTTCAAAACATAGACAGTAGGAAGAGTCAATCTTCTTGTACTTGAGTCGGCATTGTGCCTTTTGTATATATTTCCGATGCAATTTCTGCGTTTCATCATCAATAAGAAGGTCAGAGGGATACAGTAAACCTGAAGTGAAGCATCGGAATCTATTACTAGTCTCACAGGATGGTAAAAAATATAGACAGCAGAAGAGTCATTCTTCTTGTACGTAAGTTTGGCATTGTGTTTTGTCTATTTAATTCCGATGCAATTTCTGTGTTTCATCGTCAATAAGAAGGTCAGAGGGATACAGTAAACCTGAAGTGAATCATCGGAATCTATAACTAGTGTCACAGGAATGGTTCAAAACATAGACAGTTGGTAGAGTCAGTCTGCATGTACTTAAGTCGGCATTGTGCCTTTTGTATTTCATTCCGATGCAATTTCTGTATTTTATCGACAATAAGAAGGTCCAAGGGATCCAGTACACCTGAAGTGCAGAATCGGAATCTATAACTTGTGTCACAGGAATGGTTCAAAACATAGTCAGTAGGAAGAGTCAGTCTCCTTGTACTTAGGTCGCCTTTGTGCCCTTTCTATTTATTTCCGATGCAATTTCTGTGTTTCATCGTCAATAAGAAGGTCAGAGGGATACAGTAAACCTGAAGTGAAGCAACGGAATCTATAACTAGTGTCACTGGAATGGTTCAAAATATAGACAGTAGGAAGAGTCAGTCTTCTTGTTCTTAAGTCGGCATTGTGACTTTTCTATTTAATTCCGATGCCATTTCTGTGTTTCATCGTCCATACGAAGGTCAGAGGGATACAGTAAAACCTGAAGTGAAGCATCGGAATGTATAATTAGTGTCACAGGAATCGTTCAAAGCATAGACAGTAGGAAGAGTCAGTCTTCTTCTACTGGATTCGGCATTGTGCCTTTTGTATCTATTTCCGATGCAATTCCTGTGTTTCATCGTCAAAAAGAAGGTCAGAGGGATACAGTAAACCCTAAGTGAAGAATCGGAATCTATAACTAGTGTCACAGGAATGGTTCAAAACATAGACAGTAATCTGAGTCAGTCTTTTTGTACTTAAGTAGTCATTGTGCCTTTTGTATTTAATTCCGATGAAATTTCTGTGTTTCATCGTCCATACGAAGGTCAGAGGGATACAGTAAACCTGAAGTCAAGCATCGGAATCTATAACTAGTGTCACAGAAATGGTTCAAAATATAGACAGTAAGAAGAGTCAGTCTTCTTGTACTTAAGTCGGCATTGTGCCTTTTCTATTTAATTCCGATGCAATTTCTGTGTTTCATCGTCAATAAGAAGGTCGGAGGGTTACAGTAAATCTGAAGTTAAGCATCGGAATGTATAACTACTGTCCAAGGAATGATTCAAAACATACACAGTAGGAAGAGTCAGTCTCCTTGTACTTGAGTCGGCATTGTGCCTTTTGTATTTGCTTCCGATGCAATTTCTGTGTTTCATCATCAATAAGATGGTCAGAGGGATACAGTAAACCTGAAGTGAAGCATCGGATTCTATAACTAGTGTCACAGGAATGGTTCAAAACATAGACAGCAGGAAGAGTCATTCTTCTTGTACTTAAGTCGGCCTTGTGCCTTTTCTATTTAATTCCGATGCAATTTCTGTGTTTCATCATCAATAAGAAGGTCAGAGGGATACAGTAAACCTAAGGTGAATCATCGGAATCTATAACTAGTGTCACAGGAATGGTTCAAAACATAGACAGTAGGAAGAGTCAGTCTACATGTACTTAAGTCGCCATTGTGCCTTTTCTATTTAATTCCGATGCAATTTCTGTGTTTCATCATCAATAAGAAGGTCAGAGGGATACAGTAAAACCTGAAGTGAAGCATCGGAATGTATAACTAGTGTCACAGGAATCGTTCAAAGCATAGACAGTAGGAAGGGTCAGTCTTCTTCTACTTGATTCGGCATTGTGCCTTTTGTATCTATTTCCGATGCAATTCCTGCGTTTCATCGTCAAAAAGAAGGTCAGAGGGATACAATAAACCTGAAGTGAAGCATCGGAAACTATAACTAGTGTCACAGGAATGGTTCAAAACATAGACAGTAGGAAGAGTCAGTCTTTTTGTACTTAAGTAGTCATTGTCCCTTTTGTATTAATTTCCGATGCAATTTCTGTGTTTCATCGTCAATAAGAAGGTCAGAGGGATACAGTATACCTGATGTGAGGCATCGGAATCTATAACTAGTGTTACAGGAATAATTCAAAACGTAGACAGTAGGAAGAGTCAGTCTTCTTGTATTTAAGTCGGCATTGTGCCTTTTCTATTTAATTCCGATGCAATTTCTGTGTTTCATCGTCAATAAGAAGGTCAGATGGATACAGTAAACCTGAGACGAAGCATCGGAATCTATAACTAGTGTCACAGGAATGGTTCAAAACATTGTCAGTAAGTAGAGTCAGTCTTCTTTTACTTAATTCGGCATTGTGCCTTTTTATTTAATTCCGATGAAATTTCTGTGTTTTATCGTCTATAAGTAGGTCAGAGGGATACAGTAAACCTGAAGTCAAGCATCGGAATCTATAACTAGTGTCACAGAAATGATTCAAAACATAGACAGTAAGAACAGTCAGTCTTCTTGTACTTATGTCGGCATTGTGACTTTTCTATATAATTCCGATGCCATTTCTGTGTTTCATCGTCAATAAGAAGGTCAGAGGGATACAGTAAACCTGAAGTGATGCGTTGGAATCTATAACTAGTGTTACAGGAATCGTTCAAAACATAGACAGTAGGAAGAGTCAGTCTTCTTCTACTTGATTCGGCATTGTGCCTTTTGTATTTATTTCCGATGCAATTTCTTTGTTTCATCGTCAATAAGAAGCTCAGAGGGATACAGTAAACATGAAGTGAAGCATCGGAATCTATAACTAGTGTCACAGGAATGGTTCAATACATAGACAGTAAGAAGAGTCAGTCTTCTTGTACTTAGGTCGGCATTGTGCCTTTTCTATGTAATTCCGATTCATTTTCTGTGTCTCGTCGTCAATAAGAAGGTCCAAGGGATACAGTAAACCTGAAGTGAAGCATCGGAATCTATAACTAGTGTCACAGGAATGTTTCAAAACATAGACAGTAAGAAGAGTCAGTCTTCTTGTACTTAAGTCGGCATTGTGCTTTTTGTATCTAATTCCGATGCAATTTCTGTGTTTCATCGTCAATAAGAACGTCAGAGGGATACAGTAAAACCTGAAGTGAAGCATCGGAATGTATAACTAGTGTCACAGGAATCGTTCAAAGCATAGACAGTAGGAAGGGTCAGTCTTCTTCTACTTGATTCGGCATTGTGCCTTTTGTATCTATTTCCGATGCAATTCCTGCGTTTCATCGTCAAAAAGAAGGTCAGAGGGATACAATAAACCTGAAGTGAAGCATCGGAAACTATAACTAGTGTCACAGGAATGGTTCAAAACATAGACAGTAGGAAGAGTCAGTCTTCTTGTATTTAAGTCGGCATTGTGCCTTTTCTATTTAATTCCGATGCAATTTCTGTGTTTCATCGTCAATAAGAAGGTCAGATGGATACAGTAAACCTGAGACGAAGCATCGGAATCTTTAACTAGTGTCACAGGAATGGTTCAAAACATTGTCAGTAAGTAGAGTCAGTCTTCTTTTACTTAATTCGGCATTGTGCCTTTTTATTTAATTCCGATGAAATTTCTGTGTTTTATCGTCTATAAGTAGGTCAGAGGGATACAGTAAACCTGAAGTCAAGCATCGGAATCTATAACTAGTGTCACAGAAATGATTCAAAACATAGACAGTAAGAACAGTCAGTCTTCCTGTACTTATGTCGGCATTGTGACTTTTCTATATAATTCCGATGCCATTTCTGTGTTTCATCGTCAATAAGAAGGTCAGAGGGATACAGTAAACCTGAAGTGATGCGTCGGAATCTATAACTAGTGTCACAGGAATCGTTCAAAGCATAGACAGTAGGAAGAGTCAGTCTTCTTCTACTTGATTCGGCATTGTGCCTTTTGTATTTATTTCCGATGCAATTTCTGTGTTTCATCGTCAATAAGAAGCTCAGAGGGATACAGTAAACATGAAGTGAAGCATCGGAATCTATAACTAGTGTCACAGGAATGGTTCAATACATAGACAGTAAGAAGAGTCAGTCTTCTTGTACTTAGGTCGGCATTGTGCCTTTTCTATTTAATTCCGATTCAATTTCTGTGTCTCGTCGTCAATAAGAAGGTCCAAGGGATACAGCAAACCTGAAGTGAAGCATCGGAATCTATAACTAGTGTCACAGGAATGATTCAAAACATAGACAGTAAGAAGAGTCAGTCTTCTTGTACTTAAGTCGGCATTGTGCTTTTTGTATCTAATTCCGATGCAATTTCTGTGTTTCATCGTCAATACGAAGGTCAGAGGGATACAGTAAACCTGAAGTGAAGCATCGGAATCTTTAACTAGTGTCACAGGAATGCTTCAAATCATAGTCAGTAACAAGAATCAGTCTTCTTGAACTTAATTCGGCATTGCGCCTTTTTCATTAATTCCGATGCAATTTCTGTGTTTCATCGTCAATAACAAGTTCAAAGGGATACAGTAAACCTGAAGCATCGGAATCTATAACTAGTGTCACAGAAATGGTTCAATACTTCGTCAGCCAGAAGAGTCAGTCTTCCTGTACTTAAATCGGCGTTGTGCCTTTTCTATTTAATTCCGACGCAATTTCTGTGTTTCGTCGTCAATAAGAAGGTCCAAGGGATACAGCAAACCTGAAGTGAAGCATCGGAATCAATAACTAGTGTCACAGGATTGGTTCAAAACATAGACAGTAAGAAGAGTCAGTCTTCTTGTACTTAGGTCGGCATTGTGCTTTTCCTATTTAATTCCGATTCAATTTCTGTGTTTCGTCGTCAATAAGAAGGTCCAAGGGATACAGTAAACCTGAGACGAAGCATCGGAATCTTTAACTAGTGTCACAGGAATGGTTCAAAACATTGTCAGTAAGTAGAGTCAGTCTTCTTTTACTTAATTCGGCATTGTGCCTTTTTATTTAATTCCGATGAAATTTCTGTGTTTTATCGTCTATAAGTAGGTCAGAGGGATACAGTAAACCTGAAGTCAAGCATCGGAATCTATAACTAGTGTCACAGAAATGATTCAAAACATAGACAGTAAGAACAGTCAGTCTTCCTGTACTTATGTCGGCATTGTGACTTTTCTATATAATTCCGATGCCATTTCTGTGTTTCATCGTCAATAAGAAGGTCAGAGGGATACAGTAAACCTGAAGTGATGCGTCGGAATCTATAACTAGTGTCACAGGAATCGTTCAAAGCATAGACAGTAGGAAGAGTCAGTCTTCTTCTACTTGATTCGGCATTGTGCCTTTTGTATTTATTTCCGATGCAATTTCTGTGTTTCATCGTCAATAAGAAGCTCAGAGGGATACAGTAAACATGAAGTGAAGCATCGGAATCTATAACTAGTGTCACAGGAATGGTTCAATACATAGACAGTAAGAAGAGTCAGTCTTCTTGTACTTAGGTCGGCATTGTGCCTTTTCTATTTAATTCCGATTCAATTTCTGTGTCTCGTCGTCAATAAGAAGGTCCAAGGGATACAGCAAACCTGAAGTGAAGCATCGGAATCTATAACTAGTGTCACAGGAATGATTCAAAACATAGACAGTAAGAAGAGTCAGTCTTCTTGTACTTAAGTCGGCATTGTGCTTTTTGTATCTAATTCCGATGCAATTTCTGTGTTTCATCGTCAATACGAAGGTCAGAGGGATACAGTAAACCTGAAGTGAAGCATCGGAATCTTTAACTAGTGTCACAGGAATGCTTCAAATCATAGTCAGTAACAAGAATCAGTCTTCTTGAACTTAATTCGGCATTGCGCCTTTTTCATTAATTCCGATGCAATTTCTGTGTTTCATCGTCAATAACAAGTTCAAAGGGATACAGTAAACCTGAAGCATCGGAATCTATAACTAGTGTCACAGAAATGGTTCAATACTTCGTCAGCCAGAAGAGTCAGTCTTCCTGTACTTAAATCGGCGTTGTGCCTTTTCTATTTAATTCCGACGCAATTTCTGTGTTTCGTCGTCAATAAGAAGGTCCAAGGGATACAGCAAACCTGAAGTGAAGCATCGGAATCAATAACTAGTGTCACAGGATTGGTTCAAAACATAGACAGTAAGAAGAGTCAGTCTTCTTGTACTTAGGTCGGCATTGTGCTTTTCCTATTTAATTCCGATTCAATTTCTGTGTTTCGTCGTCAATAAGAAGGTCCAAGGGATACAGTAAACCTGAAGTGAAGCATCGGAATCTATAAGTGGTGTCACAGGAATAGTTCAAACATAGTCATTAAGATGAGTCAGTCTTCTTGTACTTAGGTCTGCATTGTGCCTTTCGTATTTAATTCCGATGCAACTTCGGTGTTTCATCGTCAATAAGGAGGTCCAAGGGATACAGTAAACCTGAAGTGAAGCATCGAAATCTATAACTAGTGTCACAGGAATGGTTCAATACATAGTCAGTAAGCAGAGTCAGTCTTCTTGTACTTAGGTCGGCATTGTGCCTTTTCTATTTAATTCCGATTCAGTTTCTGTGTTTCATCGTCAATAAGAAGGTCCAAGGGATACAGTAAACCTGAAGTGAAGCATCGGAATCTATAAGTGGTGTCACAGGAATGGTTCAAACATTGTCATTAAGAAGAGTCAGACTTCTTGTACTTAAGTCGGCATTGTGCCTTTCGTATTTAATTCCGATGCAACTTCGGTGTTTCATCGTCAATAAGAGGGTCCAAGGGATACAGTAAACCTGAAGTGAAGAATCGGAATGTATAACTAGTGTCACAGGAATGGTAGAAAACATAGACAGTAAGTAGAGTCAGTCTACTTGTACTAAAGACGGCATTGTGCCTTTTGCATTTAATTCCGATGCAATTTCTGTGTTTCATCGTCTATAAGAAGGTCCAAGGTATATAGTACACCTGAAGTGAAGCATCGGAATCTATAACTATTGACCCAGGAATGGTTCAAATCATAGACTGTAAGAAGAGTCAGTCTTCTTGTACTGAGGTCAGCATTGTGCCTTTTCTATTTAATTCTGATGCAATTTCTGTGTTTCATCGTCAATAAGAAGGTCAGATGGATACAGTAAACCTGAGGCGAAGCATCGGAATCAATAACTAGTGTCACAGGAATGGTTCAAATGATAGACAGTAGGAAGAGTCAGTCTTCGTATACTTAAATCGGCATTGTGCCTTTTGTATTTAATTCCGATGCAATTTCTGCGTTTCATCGTCGATAAGAAGGTCAGAGGGATACAGTAAACCTGAAGTAAATCATCGGAATCTATAACTAGTGTCACAGGAATGGTTCAAAACATTGTCAGTAAGAAGAGTCAGTCTTCTTGTACTTAATTCGGCATTGTGCCTTTTTATTTAATACGATGAAATTTCTGTGTTTTATCGCCAATAAGAAGGGCAGAGGGATACAGTAAACCTGGAGTCAAGCATCGGAATCTATAACTAGTGTCACAGAAATGGTTCAAAACATAGTCAGTAAGAAGAGTCAGTCTCCTTGTACTTAAGTCGGCATTGTGACTTTTCTATATAATTCCCATGATATTTCTGTGTTTCATCGTCAACAAGAATGTCAGAGGGATACAGTAAACCTGAAGTGAAGCATCGGAATGTATAACTAGTGTCACAGGAATCTTTCAAAGCTTAGACAGTAGGAAGAGTCAGTCTTCTTCTACTTGATTCGGCATTGTGCCTTTTGTATTTATTTCCGATGCAACTTCGGTGTTTCATCGTCAATAAGAAGGTCCAAGGGATACAGTAAACCTGAAGTGAAGCATCGAAATCTATAACTAGTGTCACAGGAATGATTCAAAACATAGTCAGTAAGAAGAGTCAGTCTTCTTGTACCTAGGTCGGCATTGTGCCTTTTCTATTTAATTCCGATTTAGTTTCTGTGTTTCGTCGTCAATAAGAAGGTCCAAGGGATACAGTAAACCTGAAGTGAAGCATCGGAATCTATAACTAGTGTCACAGGAATGGTTCAGAACATAGACAGTACGAAGAGTCAGTCTTCTTCTACTTAAGTCGGCCTTGTGCCATTTCTATTCTATTTCGACGCAATTTCTGTGTTTCATCGTCAATAAGAAGGTGAGAGGGATACAGTAAACCTGAAGTGAAGCATCGGGATCTATAAGTGGTGTCACAGGAATGGTTCAAACATTGTCATTAAGAAGAGTCAGACTTCTTGTACTTAAGTCGGCATTGTGCCTTTCGTATTTAATTCCGATGCAACTTCGGTCTCTCATCGTCAATAAGAGGGTCCAAGGGATACAGTAAACCTGAAGTGAAGCATCGGAATCTATAACTAGTGTCACAGGAATGGTTTATAGCATAGAGAGCTGGAAGAGTCAGTCATCTTGTACTTAAGTCGGCATTGTGCCATTTGTATGGTATTCCGATGCAATTTCTGTGTTTCATCGTCAATATGAAGGTCAGAGGGATACAGTAAACCTGAAGTGAAGCATCGGAATCTATAACTAGTGTCACAGGAATGGTTCAGATCATAGTCAGTAAGAAGGATCAGTCTTCTTGTACTTAATTCGGCATTGTGCCTTTTTATTTAATTCCGATGCAATTTCTGTGTTTCATCGTCAATAAGAAGTTCAAAGGGATACAGTAAACCTGAAGCATCGGAATCTATAACTAGTGTCACAGAAATGGTTCAAAACATACTCAGCAAGAAGAGTCAGTCTTCTTGTACTTAAATCGGCGTTGTGCCTTTTCTATTTAATTCCGATGCAATTTCTGTGTTTCATCGTCAATAAGAAGGTCAGAGGGATACAGTAAACCTGAAGTGAAGCATCGGATTGTATAACTAGTGTCACAGGAATGGTTCAAAACATAGACAGTAGGTAGAGTCAGTCTTCTTGTACTTGAGTCGGCATTGTGCCTTTTGTATATATTTCTGATGCAATTTCTGCGTTTCATCATCGATAAGAAGGTCAGAGGGATGCAGTAAACCTGAAGTGAAGCATCGGAATCTATAACTAGTCTCACAGGATGGTAAAAAACATAGACAGCAGAAGAGTCATTCTTCTTGTACTCAAGTCGGCATTGTGCCTTGTCTATTTAATTCCGATGCAATTTCTGTGTTTCATCGTCAATAAGAAGGTCAGTGGGATACAGTAAACCTGAAGTGAATCATCGGAATCTATAACTAGTGTCACAGGAATGGTTCAAAACATAGACAGTAGGTAGAGTCAGTCTACATGTACTTAAGTCAGCATTGTGCCTTTTGTATTTAATTCGGATGCAATTTTTGTGTTTCATCGTCAATAAGAAGGTCCAAGGGATACAGTAAACCTGAACTGAAGAATCGGAATGTATAACTAGTGTCACAGGAATGGTAGAAATCATAGACAGTAAGAAGAGTCAGTCTACTTGTACTTAAGTCGGTATTGTGCCATTTGTATTTAATTCCGATGCAATTTCTGTGTTTCATCGTCTATAAGAAGGTCCAAGGTATATAGTACACCTGAAGTGAAGCATCAGAATCTATAACTATTGACCCAGGAATGCTTCAATTCATAGACAGTAAGATGAGTCAGTCTTCTTGTACTTAAGTCGGCATTGTGCCTTTTCTATTTAATTCCGATGCAATTTCTGTGTTTCATCGTCAATAAGAAGGTCGGAGGGATACAGTAAATCTGAAGTTAAGCATCGGAATGTATAACTAGTGTCCAAGGAACGATTCAAAACATAGACAGTAGGAAGAGTCAGTCTCCTTGTACTTGAGTCGGCATTGTGCCTTTTGTATTTACTTCCGATGCAATTTCTGTGTTTCATCATCAATAAGATGGTCAGAGGGATACAGTAAACCTGAAGTGAAGCATCGGATTGTATAACTAGTGTCACAGGAATGGTTCAAAACATAGACAGCAGGAAGAGTCATTCTTCTTGTACTTAAGTCGGCCTTGTGCCTTTTCTATTTAATTCCGATGCAATTTCTGTGTTTCATCATCAAGAAGAAGGTCAGAGGGATACAGTAAACCTAAGGTGAATCATCGGAATTTATAACTAGTGTCACAGGAATGGTTCAAAACATAGACAGTAGGAAGAGTCAGTCTTCATGTACTTATGTCGCCATTGTGCCTTTTGTATTTAATTCCGATGAAATTTCTGTGTTTCATCGTCAATAAGACGGTCAGAGGGATACAGTAAACCTGAAGTGAAGCAACGGAATCTATAACTAGTGTCACTGGAATGGTTCAAAATATAGACAGTATTAAGAGTCAGTCTTCTTGTTCTTAAGTCGGCATTGTGACTTTTCTATTTAATTCCGATGCCATTTCTGTGTTTCATCGTCAATACGAAGGTCAGAGGGATACAGTAAAACCTGAAGTGATGCATCGGAATGTATAACTAGTGTCACAGGAATCGTTCAAAGCGTAGACAGTAGGAAGGGTCAGTCTTCTTCTACTTGATTCGGCATTGTGCCTTTTGTATCTATTTCCGATGCAATTCCTGCGTTTCATCGTCAAAAAGAAGGTCAGAGGGATACAGTAAACCTGAAGTGAAGCATCGGAATGTATAACTAGTGTCACAGGAATGATTCAAAACATAGACAGTTGGAAGAATCAGTCTTCATGTACTTAAGTCGGCATTGTGCCTTTTCTATTTAATTCCGATGTAATTTCTGTGTTTCATCGTCAATAAGATTGCCAGAGGGATACAGTAAACCTGAAGTGAAGCATCGGAAACTATAACTAGTGTCACAGGAATGGTTCAAAACATAGACAGTAGGAAGAGTCAGTCTTTTTGTACTTAAGTAGTTAGTGTCCCTTTTGTATTAATTTCCGAGCAAATTTCTGTGTTTCATCGTCAATAAGAAGGTCAGAGGGATACAGTAAACCTGATGTGAGGCATCGGAATCTATAACTAGTGTTACAGGAATAATTCAAAACGTAGACAGTAGGAAGAGTCAGTCTTCTTGTATTTAAGTCGGCATTGTGCCTTTTCTATTTAATTCCGATGCAATTTCTGTGTTTCATCGTCAATAAGAAGGTCAGATGGATACAGTAAACCTGAGACGAAGCATCGGAATCTATAACTAGTGTCACAGGAATGGTTCAAAACATTGTCAGTAAGCAGAGTCAGTCTTCTTTTACTTAATTCGGCATTGTGCCTTTTTATTTAATTCCGATGAAATTTCTGTGTTTTATCGTCTATAAGTACGTCAGAGGGATACAGTAAACCTGAAGTCAAGCATCGGAATCTATAACTAGTGTCACAGAAATGGTTCAAAACATAGACAGTAAGAACAGTCAGTCTTCTTGTACTTAAGTCGGCTTTGTGACTTTTCTATATAATTCCGATTCCATTTCTGTGTTTCATCGTCAATAAGAAGGTCAGAGGGATACAGTAAACCTGACGTGATGCGTCGGAATCTATAACTAGTGTCACAGGAATCGTTCAAAGCATAGACAGTAGGTAGAGTCAGTCTACATGTACTTAAGTCGGCATTGTGCCTTTTGTATTTAATTCGGATGCAATTTTTGTGTTTCATCGTCAATAAAAAGATCCAAGGGATACAGTAAACCTGAAGTGAAGAATCGGAATGTATAACTAGTGTCACAGGAATGGTAGAAAACATAGACAGTAAGTAGAGTCAGTCTACTTGTACTAAAGACGGCATTGTGCCTTTTGCATTTAATTCCGATGCAATTTCTGTGTTTCATCGTCTATAAGAAGGTCCAAGGTATATAGTACACCTGAAGTGAAGCATCGGAATCTATAACTATTGACCCAGGAATGGTTCAAATCATAGACTGTAAGAAGAGTCAGTCTTCTTGTACTGAGGTCAGCATTGTGCCTTTTCTATTTAATTCTGATGCAATTTCTGTGTTTCATCGTCAATAAGAAGGTCAGATGGATACAGTAAACCTGAGGCGAAGCATCGGAATCAATAACTAGTGTCACAGGAATGGTTCAAATGATAGACAGTAGGAAGAGTCAGTCTTCGTATACTTAAATCGGCATTGTGCCTTTTGTATTTAATTCCGATGCAATTTCTGCGTTTCATCGTCGATAAGAAGGTCAGAGGGATACAGTAAACCTGAAGTAAATCATCGGAATCTATAACTAGTGTCACAGGAATGGTTCAAAACATTGTCAGTAAGAAGAGTCAGTCTTCTTGTACTTAATTCGGCATTGTGCCTTTTTATTTAATACGATGAAATTTCTGTGTTTTATCGCCAATAAGAAGGTCAGAGGGATACAATAAACCTGAAGTGAAGCATCGGAAACTATAACTAGTGTCACAGGAATGGTTCAAAACATAGACAGTAGGAAGAGTCAGTCTTCTTGTATTTAAGTCGGCATTGTGCCTTTTCTATTTAATTCCGATGCAATTTCTGTGTTTCATCGTCAATAAGAAGGTCAGATGGATACAGTAAACCTGAGACGAAGCATCGGAATCTTTAACTAGTGTCACAGGAATGGTTCAAAACATTGTCAGTAAGTAGAGTCAGTCTTCTTTTACTTAATTCGGCATTGTGCCTTTTTATTTAATTCCGATGAAATTTCTGTGTTTTATCGTCTATAAGTAGGTCAGAGGGATACAGTAAACCTGAAGTCAAGCATCGGAATCTATAACTAGTGTCACAGAAATGATTCAAAACATAGACAGTAAGAACAGTCAGTCTTCCTGTACTTATGTCGGCATTGTGACTTTTCTATATAATTCCGATGCCATTTCTGTGTTTCATCGTCAATAAGAAGGTCAGAGGGATACAGTAAACCTGAAGTGATGCGTCGGAATCTATAACTAGTGTCACAGGAATCGTTCAAAGCATAGACAGTAGGAAGAGTCAGTCTTCTTCTACTTGATTCGGCATTGTGCCTTTTGTATTTATTTCCGATGCAATTTCTGTGTTTCATCGTCAATAAGAAGCTCAGAGGGATACAGTAAACATGAAGTGAAGCATCGGAATCTATAACTAGTGTCACAGGAATGGTTCAATACATAGACAGTAAGAAGAGTCAGTCTTCTTGTACTTAGGTCGGCATTGTGCCTTTTCTATTTAATTCCGATTCAATTTCTGTGTCTCGTCGTCAATAAGAAGGTCCAAGGGATACAGCAAACCTGAAGTGAAGCATCGGAATCTATAACTAGTGTCACAGGAATGATTCAAAACATAGACAGTAAGAAGAGTCAGTCTTCTTGTACTTAAGTCGGCATTGTGCTTTTTGTATCTAATTCCGATGCAATTTCTGTGTTTCATCGTCAATAAGAAGGTCAGAGGGATACAGTAAACCTGAAGTGAAGCATCGGAATGATTAACTAGTGTCACAGGAATGCTTCAAATCATAGTCAGTAACAAGAATCAGTCTTCTTGAACTTAATTCGGCATTGCGCCTTTTTCATTAATTCCGATGCAATTTCTGTGTTTCATCGTCAATAACAAGTTCAAAGGGATACAGTAAACCTGAAGCATCGGAATCTATAACTAGTGTCACAGAAATGGTTCAATACTTCGTCAGCCAGAAGAGTCAGTCTTCCTGTACTTAAATCGGCGTTGTGCCTTTTCTATTTAATTCCGACGCAATTTCTGTGTTTCGTCGTCAATAAGAAGGTCCAAGGGATACAGCAAACCTGAAGTGAAGCATCGGAATCAATAACTAGTGTCACAGGATTGGTTCAAAACATAGACAGTAAGAAGAGTCAGTCTTCTTGTACTTAGGTCGGCATTGTGCTTTTCCTATTTAATTCCGATTCAATTTCTGTGTTTCGTCGTCAATAAGAAGGTCCAAGGGATACAGTAAACCTGAAGTGAAGCATCGGAATCTATAAGTGGTGTCACAGGAATAGTTCAAACATAGTCATTAAGATGAGTCAGTCTTCTTGTACTTAGGTCTGCATTGTGCCTTTCGTATTTAATTCCGATGCAACTTCGGTGTTTCATCGTCAATAAGAAGGTCCAAGGGATACAGTAAACCTGAAGTGAAGCATCGAAATCTATAACTAGTGTCACAGGAATGGTTCAATACATAGTCAGTAAGCAGAGTCAGTCTTCTTGTACTTAGGTCGGCATTGTGCCTTTTCTATTTAATTCCGATTCAGTTTCTGTGTTTCATCGTCAATAAGAAGGTCCAAGGGATACAGTAAACCTGAAGTGAAGCATCGGAATCTATAAGTGGTGTCACAGGAATGGTTCAAACATTGTCATTAAGAAGAGTCAGACTTCTTGTACTTAAGTCGGCATTGTGCCTTTCGTATTTAATTCCGATGCAACTTCGGTGTTTCATCGTCAATAAGAGGGTCCAAGGGATACAGTAAACCTGAAGTGAAGCATCGGAATCTATAACTAGTGTCACAGGAATGGTTCAAAACATAGACAGTAGGTAGAGTCAGTCTACATGTACTTAAGTCGGCATTGTGCCTTTTGTATTTAATTCGGATGCAATTTTTGTGTTTCATCGTCAATAAAAAGATCCAAGGGATACAGTAAACCTGAAGTGAAGAATCGGAATGTATAACTAGTGTCACAGGAATGGTAGAAAACATAGACAGTAAGTAGAGTCAGTCTACTTGTACTAAAGACGGCATTGTGCCTTTTGCATTTAATTCCGATGCAATTTCTGTGTTTCATCGTCTATAAGAAGGTCCAAGGTATATAGTAAACCTGAAGTGAAGCATCGGAATCTATAACTATTGACCCAGGAATGGTTCAAATCATAGACTGTAAGAAGAGTCAGTCTTCTTGTACTGAGGTCAGCATTGTGCCTTTTCTATTTAATTCTGATGCAATTTCTGTGTTTCATCGTCAATAAGAAGGTCAGATGGATACAGTAAACCTGAGGCGAAGCATCGGAATCAATAACTAGTGTCACAGGAATGGTTCAAATGATAGACAGTAGGAAGAGTCAGTCTTCGTATACTTAAATCGGCATTGTGCCTTTTGTATTTAATTCCGATGCAATTTCTGCGTTTCATCGTCGATAAGAAGGTCAGAGGGATACAGTAAACCTGAAGTAAATCATCGGAATCTATAACTAGTGTCACAGGAATGGTTCAAAACATTGTCAGTAAGAAGAGTCAGTCTTCTTGTACTTAATTCGGCATTGTGCCTTTTTATTTAATACGATGAAATTTCTGTGTTTTATCGCCAATAAGAAGGGCAGAGGGATACAGTAAACCTGGAGTCAAGCATCGGAATCTATAACTAGTGTCACAGAAATGGTTCAAAACATAGTCAGTAAGAAGAGTCAGTCTCCTTGTACTTAAGTCGGCATTGTGACTTTTCTATATAATTCCCATGATATTTCTGTGTTTCATCGTCAACAAGAATGTCAGAGGGATACAGTAAACCTGAAGTGAAGCATCGGAATGTATAACTAGTGTCACAGGAATCTTTCAAAGCTTAGACAGTAGGAAGAGTCAGTCTTCTTCTACTTGATTCGGCATTGTGCCTTTTGTATTTATTTCCGATGCAACTTCGGTGTTTCATCGTCAATAAGAAGGTCCAAGGGATACAGTAAACCTGAAGTGAAGCATCGAAATCTATAACTAGTGTCACAGGAATGATTCAAAACATAGTCAGTAAGAAGAGTCAGTCTTCTTGTACCTAGGTCGGCATTGTGCCTTTTCTATTTAATTCCGATTTAGTTTCTGTGTTTCGTCGTCAATAAGAAGGTCCAAGGGATACAGTAAACCTGAAGTGAAGCATCGGAATCTATAACTAGTGTCACAGGAATGGTTCAAAACATAGACAGTACGAAGAGTCAGTCTTCTTCTACTTAAGTCGGCCTTGTGCCATTTCTATTCTATTTCGACGCAATTTCTGTGTTTCATCGTCAATAAGAAGGTGAGAGGGATACAGTAAACCTGAAGTGAAGCATCGGGATCTATAAGTGGTGTCACAGGAATGGTTCAAACATTGTCATTAAGAAGAGTCAGACTTCTTGTACTTAAGTCGGCATTGTGCCTTTCGTATTTAATTCCGATGCAACTTCGGTCTCTCATCGTCAATAAGAGGGTCCAAGGGATACAGTAAACCTGAAGTGAAGCATCGGAATCTATAACTAGTGTCACAGGAATGGTTTATAGCATAGAGAGCTGGAAGAGTCAGTCATCTTGTACTTAAGTCGGCATTGTGCCATTTGTATGGTATTCCGATGCAATTTCTGTGTTTCATCGTCAATATGAAGGTCAGAGGGATACAGTAAACCTGAAGTGAAGCATCGGAATCTATAACTAGTGTCACAGGAATGGTTCAGATCATAGTCAGTAAGAAGGATCAGTCTTCTTGTACTTAATTCGGCATTGTGCCTTTTTATTTAATTCCGATGCAATTTCTGTGTTTCATCGTCAATAAGAAGTTCAAAGGGATACAGTAAACCTGAAGCATCGGAATCTATAACTAGTGTCACAGAAATGGTTCAAAACATACTCAGCAAGAAGAGTCAGTCTTCTTGTACTTAAATCGGCGTTGTGCCTTTTCTATTTAATTCCGATGCAATTTCTGTGTTTCATCGTCAATAAGAAGGTCAGAGGGATACAGTAAACCTGAAGTGAAGCATCGGATTGTATAACTAGTGTCACAGGAATGGTTCAAAACATAGACAGTAGGTAGAGTCAGTCTTCTTGTACTTGAGTCGGCATTGTGCCTTTTGTATATATTTCTGATGCAATTTCTGCGTTTCATCATCGATAAGAAGGTCAGAGGGATGCAGTAAACCTGAAGTGAAGCATCGGAATCTATAACTAGTCTCACAGGATGGTAAAAAACATAGACAGCAGAAGAGTCATTCTTCTTGTACTCAAGTCGGCATTGTGCCTTGTCTATTTAATTCCGATGCAATTTCTGTGTTTCATCGTCAATAAGAAGGTCAGTGGGATACAGTAAACCTGAAGTGAATCATCGGAATCTATAACTAGTGTCACAGGAATGGTTCAAAACATAGACAGTAGGTAGAGTCAGTCTACATGTACTTAAGTCAGCATTGTGCCTTTTGTATTTAATTCGGATGCAATTTTTGTGTTTCATCGTCAATAAGAAGGTCCAAGGGATACAGTAAACCTGAACTGAAGAATCGGAATGTATAACTAGTGTCACAGGAATGGTAGAAATCATAGACAGTAAGAAGAGTCAGTCTACTTGTACTTAAGTCGGTATTGTGCCATTTGTATTTAATTCCGATGCAATTTCTGTGTTTCATCGTCTATAAGAAGGTCCAAGGTATATAGTACACCTGAAGTGAAGCATCAGAATCTATAACTATTGACCCAGGAATGCTTCAATTCATAGACAGTAAGATGAGTCAGTCTTCTTGTACTTAAGTCGGCATTGTGCCTTTTCTATTTAATTCCGATGCAATTTCTGTGTTTCATCGTCAATAAGAAGGTCGGAGGGATACAGTAAATCTGAAGTTAAGCATCGGAATGTATAACTAGTGTCCAAGGAACGATTCAAAACATAGACAGTAGGAAGAGTCAGTCTCCTTGTACTTGAGTCGGCATTGTGCCTTTTGTATTTACTTCCGATGCAATTTCTGTGTTTCATCATCAATAAGATGGTCAGAGGGATACAGTAAACCTGAAGTGAAGCATCGGATTGTATAACTAGTGTCACAGGAATGGTTCAAAACATAGACAGCAGGAAGAGTCATTCTTCTTGTACTTAAGTCGGCCTTGTGCCTTTTCTATTTAATTCCGATGCAATTTCTGTGTTTCATCATCAAGAAGAAGGTCAGAGGGATACAGTAAACCTAAGGTGAATCATCGGAATTTGTAACTAGTGTCACAGGAATGGTTCAAAACATAGACAGTAGGAAGAGTCAGTCTTCATGTACTTATGTCGCCATTGTGCCTTTTGTATTTAATTCCGATGAAATTTCTGTGTTTCATCGTCAATAAGACGGTCAGAGGGATACAGTAAACCTGAAGTGAAGCAACGGAATCTATAACTAGTGTCACTGGAATGGTTCAAAATATAGACAGTATTAAGAGTCAGTCTTCTTGTTCTTAAGTCGGCATTGTGACTTTTCTATTTAATTCCGATGCCATTTCTGTGTTTCATCGTCAATACGAAGGTCAGAGGGATACAGTAAAACCTGAAGTGATGCATCGGAATGTATAACTAGTGTCACAGGAATCGTTCAAAGCGTAGACAGTAGGAAGGGTCAGTCTTCTTCTACTTGATTCGGCATTGTGCCTTTTGTATCTATTTCCGATGCAATTCCTGCGTTTCATCGTCAAAAAGAAGGTCAGAGGGATACAGTAAACCTGAAGTGAAGCATCGGAATGTATAACTAGTGTCACAGGAATGATTCAAAACATAGACAGTTGGAAGAATCAGTCTTCATGTACTTAAGTCGGCATTGTGCCTTTTCTATTTAATTCCGATGTAATTTCTGTGTTTCATCGTCAATAAGATTGCCAGAGGGATACAGTAAACCTGAAGTGAAGCATCGGAAACTATAACTAGTGTCACAGGAATGGTTCAAAACATAGACAGTAGGAAGAGTCAGTCTTTTTGTACTTAAGTAGTTAGTGTCCCTTTTGTATTAATTTCCGAGCAAATTTCTGTGTTTCATCGTCAATAAGAAGGTCAGAGGGATACAGTAAACCTGATGTGAGGCATCGGAATCTATAACTAGTGTTACAGGAATAATTCAAAACGTAGACAGTAGGAAGAGTCAGTCTTCTTGTATTTAAGTCGGCATTGTGCCTTTTCTATTTAATTCCGATGCAATTTCTGTGTTTCATCGTCAATAAGAAGGTCAGATGGATACAGTAAACCTGAGACGAAGCATCGGAATCTATAACTAGTGTCACAGGAATGGTTCAAAACATTGTCAGTAAGCAGAGTCAGTCTTCTTTTACTTAATTCGGCATTGTGCCTTTTTATTTAATTCCGATGAAATTTCTGTGTTTTATCGTCTATAAGTACGTCAGAGGGATACAGTAAACCTGAAGTCAAGCATCGGAATCTATAACTAGTGTCACAGAAATGGTTCAAAACATAGACAGTAAGAACAGTCAGTCTTCTTGTACTTAAGTCGGCTTTGTGACTTTTCTATATAATTCCGATTCCATTTCTGTGTTTCATCGTCAATAAGAAGGTCAGAGGGATACAGTAAACCTGACGTGATGCGTCGGAATCTATAACTAGTGTCACAGGAATCGTTCAAAGCATAGACAGTAGGTAGAGTCAGTCTACATGTACTTAAGTCGGCATTGTGCCTTTTGTATTTAATTCGGATGCAATTTTTGTGTTTCATCGTCAATAAAAAGATCCAAGGGATACAGTAAACCTGAAGTGAAGAATCGGAATGTATAACTAGTGTCACAGGAATGGTAGAAAACATAGACAGTAAGTAGAGTCAGTCTACTTGTACTAAAGACGGCATTGTGCCTTTTGCATTTAATTCCGATGCAATTTCTGTGTTTCATCGTCTATAAGAAGGTCCAAGGTATATAGTACACCTGAAGTGAAGCATCGGAATCTATAACTATTGACCCAGGAATGGTTCAAATCATAGACTGTAAGAAGAGTCAGTCTTCTTGTACTGAGGTCAGCATTGTGCCTTTTCTATTTAATTCTGATGCAATTTCTGTGTTTCATCGTCAATACGAAGGTCAGATGGATACAGTAAACCTGAGGCGAAGCATCGGAATCAATAACTAGTGTCACAGGAATGGTTCAAATGATAGACAGTAGGAAGAGTCAGTCTTCGTATACTTAAATCGGCATTGTGCCTTTTGTATTTAATTCCGATGCAATTTCTGCGTTTCATCGTCGATAAGAAGGTCAGAGGGATACAGTAAACCTGAAGTAAATCATCGGAATCTATAACTAGTGTCACAGGAATGGTTCAAAACATTGTCAGTAAGAAGAGTCAGTCTTCTTGTACTTAATTCGGCATTGTGCCTTTTTATTTAATACGATGAAATTTCTGTGTTTTATCGCCAATAAGAAGGGCAGAGGGATACAGTAAACCTGGAGTCAAGCATCGGAATCTATAACTAGTGTCACAGAAATGGTTCAAAACATAGTCAGTAAGAAGAGTCAGTCTCCTTGTACTTAAGTCGGCATTGTGACTTTTCTATATAATTCCCATGATATTTCTGTGTTTCATCGTCAACAAGAATGTCAGAGGGATACAGTAAACCTGAAGTGAAGCATCGGAATGTATAACTAGTGTCACAGGAATCTTTCAAAGCTTAGACAGTAGGAAGAGTCAGTCTTCTTCTACTTGATTCGGCATTGTGCCTTTTGTATTTATTTCCGATGCAACTTCGGTGTTTCATCGTCAATAAGAAGGTCCAAGGGATACAGTAAACCTGAAGTGAAGCATCGAAATCTATAACTAGTGTCACAGGAATGATTCAAAACATAGTCAGTAAGAAGAGTCAGTCTTCTTGTACCTAGGTCGGCATTGTGCCTTTTCTATTTAATTCCGATTTAGTTTCTGTGTTTCGTCGTCAATAAGAAGGTCCAAGGGATACAGTAAACCTGAAGTGAAGCATCGGAATCTATAACTAGTGTCACAGGAATGGTTCAAAACATAGACAGTACGAAGAGTCAGTCTTCTTCTACTTAAGTCGGCCTTGTGCCATTTCTATTCTATTTCGACGCAATTTCTGTGTTTCATCGTCAATAAGAAGGTGAGAGGGATACAGTAAACCTGAAGTGAAGCATCGGGATCTATAAGTGGTGTCACAGGAATGGTTCAAACATTGTCATTAAGAAGAGTCAGACTTCTTGTACTTAAGTCGGCATTGTGCCTTTCGTATTTAATTCCGATGCAACTTCGGTCTCTCATCGTCAATAAGAGGGTCCAAGGGATACAGTAAACCTGAAGTGAAGCATCGGAATCTATAACTAGTGTCACAGGAATGGTTTATAGCATAGAGAGCTGGAAGAGTCAGTCATCTTGTACTTAAGTCGGCATTGTGCCATTTGTATGGTATTCCGATGCAATTTCTGTGTTTCATCGTCAATATGAAGGTCAGAGGGATACAGTAAACCTGAAGTGAAGCATCGGAATCTATAACTAGTGTCACAGGAATGGTTCAGATCATAGTCAGTAAGAAGGATCAGTCTTCTTGTACTTAATTCGGCATTGTGCCTTTTTATTTAATTCCGATGCAATTTCTGTGTTTCATCGTCAATAAGAAGTTCAAAGGGATACAGTAAACCTGAAGCATCGGAATCTATAACTAGTGTCACAGAAATGGTTCAAAACATACTCAGCAAGAAGAGTCAGTCTTCTTGTACTTAAATCGGCGTTGTGCCTTTTCTATTTAATTCCGATGCAATTTCTGTGTTTCATCGTCAATAAGAAGGTCAGAGGGATACAGTAAACCTGAAGTGAAGCATCGGATTGTATAACTAGTGTCACAGGAATGGTTCAAAACATAGACAGTAGGTAGAGTCAGTCTTCTTGTACTTGAGTCGGCATTGTGCCTTTTGTATATATTTCTGATGCAATTTCTGCGTTTCATCATCGATAAGAAGGTCAGAGGGATGCAGTAAACCTGAAGTGAAGCATCGGAATCTATAACTAGTCTCACAGGATGGTAAAAAACATAGACAGCAGAAGAGTCATTCTTCTTGTACTCAAGTCGGCATTGTGCCTTGTCTATTTAATTCCGATGCAATTTCTGTGTTTCATCGTCAATAAGAAGGTCAGTGGGATACAGTAAACCTGAAGTGAATCATCGGAATCTATAACTAGTGTCACAGGAATGGTTCAAAACATAGACAGTAGGTAGAGTCAGTCTACATGTACTTAAGTCAGCATTGTGCCTTTTGTATTTAATTCGGATGCAATTTTTGTGTTTCATCGTCAATAAGAAGGTCCAAGGGATACAGTAAACCTGAACTGAAGAATCGGAATGTATAACTAGTGTCACAGGAATGGTAGAAATCATAGACAGTAAGAAGAGTCAGTCTACTTGTACTTAAGTCGGTATTGTGCCATTTGTATTTAATTCCGATGCAATTTCTGTGTTTCATCGTCTATAAGAAGGTCCAAGGTATATAGTACACCTGAAGTGAAGCATCAGAATCTATAACTATTGACCCAGGAATGCTTCAATTCATAGACAGTAAGATGAGTCAGTCTTCTTGTACTTAAGTCGGCATTGTGCCTTTTCTATTTAATTCCGATGCAATTTCTGTGTTTCATCGTCAATAAGAAGGTCGGAGGGATACAGTAAATCTGAAGTTAAGCATCGGAATGTATAACTAGTGTCCAAGGAACGATTCAAAACATAGACAGTAGGAAGAGTCAGTCTCCTTGTACTTGAGTCGGCATTGTGCCTTTTGTATTTACTTCCGATGCAATTTCTGTGTTTCATCATCAATAAGATGGTCAGAGGGATACAGTAAACCTGAAGTGAAGCATCGGATTGTATAACTAGTGTCACAGGAATGGTTCAAAACATAGACAGCAGGAAGAGTCATTCTTCTTGTACTTAAGTCGGCCTTGTGCCTTTTCTATTTAATTCCGATGCAATTTCTGTGTTTCATCATCAAGAAGAAGGTCAGAGGGATACAGTAAACCTAAGGTGAATCATCGGAATTTATAACTAGTGTCACAGGAATGGTTCAAAACATAGACAGTAGGAAGAGTCAGTCTTCATGTACTTATGTCGCCATTGTGCCTTTTGTATTTAATTCCGATGAAATTTCTGTGTTTCATCGTCAATAAGACGGTCAGAGGGATACAGTAAACCTGAAGTGAAGCAACGGAATCTATAACTAGTGTCACTGGAATGGTTCAAAATATAGACAGTATTAAGAGTCAGTCTTCTTGTTCTTAAGTCGGCATTGTGACTTTTCTATTTAATTCCGATGCCATTTCTGTGTTTCATCGTCAATACGAAGGTCAGAGGGATACAGTAAAACCTGAAGTGATGCATCGGAATGTATAACTAGTGTCACAGGAATCGTTCAAAGCGTAGACAGTAGGAAGGGTCAGTCTTCTTCTACTTGATTCGGCATTGTGCCTTTTGTATCTATTTCCGATGCAATTCCTGCGTTTCATCGTCAAAAAGAAGGTCAGAGGGATACAGTAAACCTGAAGTGAAGCATCGGAATGTATAACTAGTGTCACAGGAATGATTCAAAACATAGACAGTTGGAAGAATCAGTCTTCATGTACTTAAGTCGGCATTGTGCCTTTTCTATTTAATTCCGATGTAATTTCTGTGTTTCATCGTCAATAAGATTGCCAGAGGGATACAGTAAACCTGAAGTGAAGCATCGGAAACTATAACTAGTGTCACAGGAATGGTTCAAAACATAGACAGTAGGAAGAGTCAGTCTTTTTGTACTTAAGTAGTTAGTGTCCCTTTTGTATTAATTTCCGAGCAAATTTCTGTGTTTCATCGTCAATAAGAAGGTCAGAGGGATACAGTAAACCTGATGTGAGGCATCGGAATCTATAACTAGTGTTACAGGAATAATTCAAAACGTAGACAGTAGGAAGAGTCAGTCTTCTTGTATTTAAGTCGGCATTGTGCCTTTTCTATTTAATTCCGATGCAATTTCTGTGTTTCATCGTCAATAAGAAGGTCAGATGGATACAGTAAACCTGAGACGAAGCATCGGAATCTATAACTAGTGTCACAGGAATGGTTCAAAACATTGTCAGTAAGCAGAGTCAGTCTTCTTTTACTTAATTCGGCATTGTGCCTTTTTATTTAATTCCGATGAAATTTCTGTGTTTTATCGTCTATAAGTACGTCAGAGGGATACAGTAAACCTGAAGTCAAGCATCGGAATCTATAACTAGTGTCACAGAACTGGTTCAAAACATAGACAGTAAGAACAGTCAGTCTTCTTGTACTTAAGTCGGCTTTGTGACTTTTCTATATAATTCCGATTCCATTTCTGTGTTTCATCGTCAATAAGAAGGTCAGAGGGATACAGTAAACCTGACGTGATGCGTCGGAATCTATAACTAGTGTCACAGGAATCGTTCAAAGCATAGACAGTAGGAAGAGTCAGTCTTCTTCTACTTGATTCCGCATTGTGCCTTTTGTATTTATTTCCGATCCAATTTCTGTGTTTCATCGTCAATTAGAAGCTCAGAGGGATTTAGTAAACATGAAGTGAAGCATCGGAATCTATAACTAGTGTTACAGGAATGGTTCAATACATAGACAGTAAGAAGAGTCAGTCTTCTTGTACTTAGGTCGGCATTGTGCCTTTTCTATTTAATTCCGATTCAATTTCTGTGTCTCGTCGTCAATAAGAAGCTCCAAGGGATACAGTAAACCTGAAGTGAAGCATCGGAATCTATAACTAGTGTCACAGGAATGTTTCAAAACATAGACAGTAAGAAGAGTCAGTCCTCTTGTATTTAAGTCGGCATTGTGCTTTTTGTATCTAATTCCAATGCAATTTCTGTGTTTCATCATCAATAAGAAGGTCAGAGGGATACAGTAAACCTGAAGTGAAGCATCGGAATCTTTAACTAGTGTCACAGGAATGGTTCAAATCATAGTCAGTAAGAAGAATCAGTCTTCTTGAACTTAATTCGGCATTGCGCCTTTTTATTTAATTCCGATGCAATTTCTGTGTTTCATCGTCAATAAGAAGTTCAAAGGGATACAGTAAACCTGAAGCATCGGAATCTATAACTAGTGTCACAGTAATGGTTCAATACTTCGTCAGCCAGAAGAGTCAGTCTTCTTGTACTTAAATCGGCGTTGTGCATTTTCTATTTAATTCCGACGCAATTTCTGTGTTTCGTCGTCAGTAAGAAGGTCCAAGGGATACAGTAAACCTGAAGTGAAGCATCGGAATCTATAACTAGTGTCACAGGAATGGTTCAAAACATAGACAGTAAGAAGAGTCAGTCTTCTTGTACTTAGGTTCGCATTGTGCCTTTTCTATTTAATTCCCATTCAATTTCTGTGTTTCGTCGTCAATAAGAAGGTCCAAGGGATACAGTAAACCTGAAGTGAAGCATCGGAATCTATAACTAGTGTCACAGGAATGGTTCAAAACACAGACAGTAGGAAGAGTCAGTCTTCTTGTACTTAAGTCGGCATTGTGCCTTTTGTATTTAATTCCGATGCAATTTCTGTGTTTCATCGTCAATAAGAAGGTCCAAGGAATACAATAAACCTGAAGTGAGGCATCGGAATATATGACTAGTGTCACAGGACGGGTTCAAAGCATAGTGAGTAGGGAGAGTCAGTCTTCTTGTACTTAAGTCGGCATTGTGCCTTTTCTATTTAATTCCGATGCAATTTCTGTGTTTCATCGTCAATAAGAAGGTCCAAGGGATGCAGGACACTTGAAGTGAAGCATCGGAATCCTTAACTAGTGTCACAGGAATGGTTCAAAACATAGACAGTAAGAAGAGTCAGTCTTCTTGTACTTAAGTCGGCATTGTGCCTTTCGTATTTAATTCCGATGCAGCTTCGGTGTTTCATCGTCAATAAGAAGGTCCAAGGGATACATTAAACCTGAAGTGAAGCATCGAAATCTATAACTAGTGTCACAGGAATGGTTCAATACATAGTCAGTAAGAAGAGTCAGTCTTCTTGTACTTAGGTCGGCATTGTGCCTTTTCTATTTAATTCCGATTCAGTTTCTGTGCTTCGTCGTCAATAAGAAGGTCCAAGGGATACAGTAAACCTGAAGTGAAGCATCGGAATCTATAACTAGTGTCACAGGAATGGTTCAAAACATAGACAGTAGGAAGAGTCAGTCTTCTTGTACTTAAGTCGGCATTGTGCCATTTCTATTCTATTGCGACGCAATTTCTGTGTTTCATCGTCAATAAGAAGGTGAGAGGGATACAGTAAACCTTAAGTGAAGCATCGGAATCTATAAGTGGTGTCACAGGAATGGTTCAAACATTGTCATTAAGAAGAGTCAGACTTCTTGTACTTAAGTCGGCATTGTGCCTTTCGTATTTAATTCCGATGCAACTTCGGTGTTTCATCGTCAATAAGAGGGTCCAAGGGATACAGTAACCCTGAAGTGAAGCATCGGAATCTATAACTAGTGTCACAGGAATGGTTTATAGCATAGAGAGTAGGAAGAGTCAGTCTTCTTGTACTTAAGTCGGCATTGTGCCGTTTGTATAGTATTCCGATGCAATTTCTGTGTTTCATCGTCACTAAGAAGGTCAGTGGGATACAGTAAACCTGAAGTGAAGCATCGGAATCTATAACTAGTGTCACAGGAATGGTTCAAATCATAGTCAGTAAGAAGGATCAGTCTTCTTGTACTTAATTCGGCATTGTGCCTTTTTATTTAATCCCGATGCAATTTCTGTGTTTCATCGTCAATAAGAAGTTCAAAGGGATACAGTAAACCTGATGCATCGGAATCTATAACTAGTGTCACAGGAATGGTTCAAAACATAGACAGTAGGTAGAGTCAGTCTACATGTACTTAAGACGGCATTGTGCCTTTTGTATTTAATTCGGATGCAATTTTTGTGTTTCATCGTCAATAAGAAGGTCAGAGGGTTACAGTAAACCTGATGTGAGGCATCGGATTCTATAACTAGTGTTACAGGAATGATTCAAAACGTAGACAGTAGGAAGGGTCAGTCTTCTTGTATTTAAGTCGGCATTGTGCCTTTTCTATTTAATTCCGATGCAATTTCTGTGTTTCATCGTCCATAAGAAGGTCAGATGGATACAGTAAACCATGAGGCGAAGCATCGGAATCAATAACTAGTGTCACAGGAATGGTTCAAATGATAGACAGTAGGAAGATTCAGTCTTCGTATACTTAAGTCGGCATTGTGCCTTTTGTATTTAATTCCGATGCAATTTCTGCGTTTCATCGTCGATAAGAAGGTCAGAGGGATACAGTAAACCTGAAGTAAATCATCGGAATCTATAACTAGTGTCACAGGAATGGTTCAAAACATTGTCAGTAAGAAGAGTCAGTCTTCTTGTACTTAAATCGGCATTGTGCCTTTTTATTTAATTCCGATGAAATTTCTGTGTTTTATCGCCAATAAGAAGGTCAGAGGGATACAGTAAACCTGAAGTCAAGCATCGGAATCTACAACTAGTGTCACAGAAATGGTTCAAAACATAGTCAGTAAGAAGTGTCAGTCTTCTTGTACTTAAGTCGGCATTGTGAATTTTCTATATAATTCCGATGCTATTTCTGTGTTTCATCGTCAACAAGAATGTCAGACGGATACAGTAAACCTAATGTGAAGCATCGGAATGTATAACTAGTGTCACAGAAATGGTTCAAAACATAGTCAGCAAGAAGAGTCAGTCTTCTTGTACTTAAATCGGCGTTGTGCCTTTTCTATTTAATTCCGATGCAATTTCTGTGTTTCATCGTCAATAAGAAGGTCCGAGGGATACAGTAAACCTGAAGTGAAGCATCGGATTGTATAACTAGTGTCACAGGAATGGTTCAAAACATAGACAGTAGGTGGAGTCAGTCTTCTTGTACTTGAGTCGGCATTGTGCCTTTTGTATATATTTCTGATGCAATTTCTGCGTTTCATCATCGATAAGAAGGTCAGAGGGATGCAGTAAACCTGAAGTGAAGCATCGGAATCTATAACTAGTCTCACAGGATGGTAAAAAACATAGACAGCAGAAGAGTCATTCTTCTTGTACTTAAGTCGGCATTGTGCCTTGTCTACTTAATTCCGATGCAATTTCTGGGTTTCATCGTCAATAAGAAGGTCAGAGGGATACAGTAAACCTGAAGTGAATCATCGGAATCTATAACTAGTGTCACAGGAATGGTTCAAAACATAGACAGTAGGTAGAGTCAGTCTACATGTACTTAAGTCGGCATTGTGCCTTTTGTATTTAATTCGGATGCAATTTTTGTGTTTCATCGTCAATAAGAAGGTCCAAGGGATACAGTTAACCTGAAGTGAAGAATCGGAATGCATAACTAGTGTCACAGGAATGGTAGAAAACATAGACAGTAAGAAGAGTCAGTCTACTTGTACTTAAGTCGGTATTGTGCCTTTTGTATTTAATTCCGATGCAATTTCTGTGTTTCATCGTCTATAAGAAGGTCCAAGGTATATGGTACACCTGAAGTGAAGCTTCAGAATCTATAACTATTGACCCAGGAATGGTTCAAATCATAGACAGTAAGAAGAGTCAGTCTTCTTGTACTTAAGTCAGCACTGTGCCTTTTCTATTTAATTCCGATGCAATTTCTGTGTTTCATCGTCAATAAGAAGGTCAGAGGGATACCGTAAACCTGAAGTGAAGCATCGGAATCTATAACTAGTGTCACAGGAATGGTTTAAAACATAGACAGTAGGAAGAGTCAGTCTTTTTGTACATAAGTAGTCATTGTGCCTTTTGTATTTAATTCCGATGCAATTTCTGTGTTTCATCGTCAATAAGAATTTCAGAGGGATACAGTAAACCTGATGTGAGGCATCGGAATCTATAACTAGTGTTACAGGAATGATTCAAAACGTAGACATTAGGAAGAGTCAGTCTTCTTGTATTTAAGTCGGCAATGTGCCTTTTCTATTTAATTCCGATGCAATTTCTGTGTTTCATCGTCAATAAGAAGGTCAGATGGACACAGTAAACCTGAGGCGAAGCATCGGTATCAATAACTAGTGTCACAGGAATAGTTCAAATGATAGACAGTAGGAAGAGTCAGTCTTCGTATACTTAAGTCGGCATTGTGCCTTTTGTATTTAATTCCGATGCAATTTCCGCGTTTCATCGTCAATAAGAAGGTCAGAGGGATACAGTAAACCTGAAGTGAATCATCGGAATCTAAAACTAGTGTCACAGAAATGGTTCAGAACATTGTCAGTAAGAAGAGTCAGTCTTCTTGTACTTAATTCGGCATTGTGCCTTTTTATTTAATTCCGATGAAATTTCTGTGTTTTATCGCCAATAAGGAGGTCAGCGGGATACAGTAAACCTGAAGTCAAGCATCGGAATCTATAACTAGTGTCACAGAAATGGTTCAATACATAGTCAGTAAGAAGAGTCAGTCTTCTTGTACTTAAGTCGGCATTGTGACTTTTCTATATAATTCCGATGCTATTTCTGTGTTTCATCGTCAACAAGAATGTCAGAGGGATACAGTAAACCTGAAGTGAAGCATCGAAATCTATAACTAGTGTCACAGGAATGGTTCAATACATAGTCAGTAAGAAGAGTCAGTCTTCTTGTACTTAGGTCGGCATTGTGCCTTTTCTATTTCATTCCGATTCAGTTTCTGTGTTTCGTCGTCAATAAGAAGGTCCAAGGGATACAGTAAACCTGAAGTGAAGCATCGGAATCTATAACTAGTGTCACAGGAATGGTTTATAGCATAGAGAGCAGGAAGAGTCAGTCATCTTGTACTTAAGTCGGCATTGTGCCATTTATATGGTATTCCGATGCAATTTCTGTGTTTCATCGTCAATAAGAAGGTCAGAGGGATACAGTAAACCTGAAGTGAAGCATCGGAATCTATAACTTGTGTCACAGGAATGGTTCAAATAATAGTCAGTATGAAGGATCGGTCTTCTTGTACTTAATTCGGCATTGTGCCTTTTTATTTAATTCCGATGCAATTTCTGTGTTTCATCGTCAATAAGAAGTTCAAAGGGATACAGTAAACCTGAAGCATCGGAATCTATAACTAGTGTCACAGAAATGGTTCAAAACATAGTCAGCAAGAAGAGTCAGTCTTCTTGTACTTAAATCGGCGTTGTGCCTTTTCTATTTAATTCCGATGCAATTTCTGTGTTTCATCGTCAATAAGAATTTCAGAGGGATACAGTAAACCTGATGTGAGGCATCGGAATCTATAACTAGTGTTACAGGAATGATTCAAAACGTAGACATTAGGAAGAGTCAGTCTCCTTGTATTTAAGTCGGCAATGTGCCTTTTCTATTTAATTCCGATGCAATTTCTGTGTTTCATCGTCAATAAGAAGGTCAGATGGACACAGTAAACCTGAGGCGAAGCATCGGAATCAATAACTAGTGTCACAGGAATGGTTAAAATGATAGACAGTAGGAAGAGTCAGTCTTCGTATACTTAAGTCGGCATTGTGCCTTTTGTATTTAATTCCGATGCAATTTCCGCGTTTCATCGTCAATAAGAAGGTCAGAGGGATACAGTAAACCTGAAGTGAATCATCGGAATCTAAAACTAGTGTCACAGGAATGGTTCAAAACATTGTCAGTAAGAAGAGTCAGTCTTCTTGTACTTAAGTCGGCATTGTGCCTTTTCTATTTAATTCCGACGCAATCTCTGTATTTCATCGTCAATAAGAAGGTCAGAGGGATACAGTAAAGCTGAAGTGAAGCATCGGAATCTATAACTAGTGTCACAGGAATGTTTGAAAACATAGACAGTAGGAAGAGTCAGTCTTTTTGTACTTAAGTAGTCATTGTGCCTTTTGTATTTAATTCCGATGCAATTTCTGTGTTTCATCGTCAATAAGAAGGTCAGAGGGTTACAGTAAACCTGATGTGAGGCATCGGATTCTGTAACTAGTGTTACAGGAATTATTCAAAACGTAGACAGTAGGAAGGGTCTGTCTTCTTGTATTTAAGTCGGCATTGTGCCTTTTCTATTTAATTCCGATGCAATTTCTGTGTTTCATCGTCAATAAGAAGGTCAGATGGATACAGTAAACCATGAGGCGAAGCATAGGAATCAATAACTAGTGTCACAGGAATGGTTCAAATGATAGACAGTAGGAAGAGTCAGTCTTCGTATACTTAAGTCGGCATTGTGCCTTTTGTATTTAATTCCGATGCAATTTCCGCGTTTCATCGTCAATAAGAAGGTCAGAGGGATACAGTAAACCTGAAGTGAATCATCGGAATCTAAAACTAGTGTCACAGAAATGGTTCAGAACATTGTCAGTAAGAAGAGTCAGTCTTCTTGTACTTAATTCGGCATTGTGCCTTTTTATTTAATTCCGATGAAATTTCTGTGTTTTATCGCCAATAAGAAGGTCAGAGGGATACAGTAAACCTGAAGTCAAGCATCGGAATCTATAACTAGTGTCACAGAAATGGTTCAAAACATAGTCAGTAAGAAGGGTCAGTCTTCTTGTACTTAAGTCGGCATTGTGACTTTTCTATATAATTCCGATGCTATTTCTGTGTTTCATCGTCAACAAGAATGTCAGAGGGATACAGTAAACCTGAAGTGAATCATCGGAATCTATAACTAGTGTCACAGGAATGGTTCAAAACATAGACAGTAGGTAGAGTCAGTCTACATGTACTTAAGTCGGCATTGTGCCTTTTGTATTTAATTCGGATGCAATTTTTGTGTTTCATCGTCAATAAGAAGGTCCAAGGGATACAGTAAACCTGAAGTGAAGAATCGGAATGTATAACTAGTGTCACAGGAATGGTAGAAAACATAGACAGTAAGAAGAGTCAGTCTACTTGTACTTAAGTCGGTATTGTGCCTTTTGTATTTAATTCCGATGCAATTTCTGTGTTTCATCGTCTATAAGAAGGTCCAAGGTATATAGTACACCTGAAGTGAAGCTTCAGAATCTATAACTATTGACCCAGGAATGGTTCAAATCATAGACAGTAAGAAGAGTCAGTCTTCTTGTACTTAAGTCAGCACTGTGCCTTTTCTATTTAATTCCGATGCAATTTCTGTGTTTCATCGTCAATAAGAAGGTCAGAGGGATACAGTAAACCTGAAGTGAAGCATCGGAATCTATAACTAGTGTCACAGGAATGGTTGAAAACATAGACAGTAGGAAGAGTTAGTCTTTTTGTACATAAGTAGTCATTGTGCCTTTTGTATTTAATTCCGATGCAATTTCTGTGTTTCATCGTCAATAAGAATTTCAGAGGGATACAGCAAACCTGATGTGAGGCATCGGAATCTATAACTAGTGTTACAGGAATGATTCAAAACGTAGACATTAGGAAGAGTCAGTCTTCTTGTATTTAAGTCGGCAATGTGCCTTTTCTATTTAATTCCGATGCAATTTCTGTGTTTCATCGTCAATAAGAAGGTCAGATGGACACAGTAAACCTGAGGCGAAGCATCGGAATCAAAAACTAGTGTCACAGGAATAGTTCAAATGATAGACAGTAGGAAGAGTCAGTCTTCGTATACTTAAGTCGGCATTGTGCCTTTTGCATTTAATTCCGATGCAATTTCCGCGTTTCATCGTCAATAAGAAGGTCAGAGGGATACAGTAAACCTGAAGTGAATCATCGGAATCTAAAACTAGTGTCACAGAAATGGTTCAGAACATTGTCAGTAAGAAGAGTCAGTCTTCTTGTACTTAATTCGGCATTGTGCCTTTTTATTTAATTCCGATGAAATTTCTGTGTTTTATCGCCAATAAGAAGGTCAGAGGGATACAGTAAACCTGAAGTCAAGCATCGGAATCTATAACTAGTGTCACAGAAATGGTTCAAAACATAGTCAGTAAGAAGAGTCAGTCTTCTTGTACTTAAGTCGGCATTGTGACTTTTCTATATAATTCCGATGCTATTTCTGTGTTTCATCGTCAACAAGAATGTCAGAGGGATACAGTAAACCTGAAGTGAAGCATCGAAATCTATAACTAGTGTCACAGGAATGGTTCAATACATAGTCAGTAAGAAGAGTCAGTCTTCTTGTACTTAGGTCGGCATTGTGCCTTTTCTATTTAATTCCGATTCAGTTTCTGTGTTTCGTCGTCAATAAGAAGGTCCAAGGGATACAGTAAACCTGAAGTGAAGCATCGGAATCTATAACTAGTGGCACAGGAATGGTTCAAAACATAGACAGTACAAAGAGTCAGTCTTCTTGTACTTAAGTCGGCCTTGTGCCATTTCTATTCTATTTCGACGCAATTTCTGTGTTTCATCGTCAATAAGAAGGTGAGAGGGATACAGTAAACCTGAAGTGAAGCATCGGAATCTATAAGTGGTGTCACAGGAATGGTTCAACCATTGTCATTAAGAAGAGTCAGACTTCTTGTACTTAAGTCGGCATTGTGCCTTTCGTATTTAATTCTGATGCAACTTCGGTCTTTCATCGTCAATAAGAGGGTCCAAGGGATACAGTAAACCTGAAGTGAAGCATCGGAATCTATAACTAGTGTCACAGGAATGGTTTATAGGATAGAGAGCAGGAAGAGTCAGTCATCTTGTACTTAAGTCGGCATTGTGCCATTTATATGGTATTCCGATGCAATTTCTGTGTTTCATCGTCAATAAGAAGGTCAGAGGGATACAGTAAACCTGAAGTGAAGCATCGGAATCTATAACTTGTGTCACAGGAATGGTTCAAATCATAGTCAGTAAGAAGGATCAGTCTTCTTGTACTTAATTCGGCATTGTGCCTTTTTATTTAATTCCGATGCAATTTCTGTGTTTCATCGTCAATAAGAAGTTCAAAGGGATACAGTAAACCTGAAGCATCGGAATCTATAACTAGTGTCACAGAAATGGTTCAAAACATAGTCAGCAAGAAGAGTCAGTCTTCTTGTACTTAAATCGGCGTTGTGCCTTTTCTATTTAATTCCGATGCAATTTCTGTGTTTCATCGTCAATAAGAAGGTCAGAGGGATACAGTAAACCTGAAGTGAAGCATCGGATTATATAACTAGTGTCACAGGAATGGTTCAAAACATAGACAGTAGGTAGAGTCAGTCTTCTTGTACTTGAGTCGGCATTGTGCCTTTTGTATATATTTCTGATGCAAGTTCTGCGTTTCATCATCGATAAGAAGGTCAGAGGGATGCAGTAAACCTGAAGTGAAGCATCGGAATCTATAACTAGTCTCACAGGATGGTAAAAAACATAGACAGCAGAAGAGTCATTCTTCTTGTTCTTAAGTCGGCATTGTGCCTTGTCTATTTAATTCCGATGCAATTTCTGTGTTTCATCGTCAATAAGAAGGTCCAAGGGATACAGTAAACCTGAAGTGAATCATCGGAATCTATAACTAGTGTCACAGGAATGGTTCAAAACATAGACAGTAGGTAGAGTCAGTCTACATGTACTTAAGTCGGCATTGTGCCTTTTGTATTTAATTCGGATGCAATTTTTGTGTTTCATCGTCAATAAGAACGTCCAAGGGATACAGTAAACCTGAAGTGAAGAATCGGAATGTATAACTAGTGTCACAGGAATGGTAGAAAACATAGACAGTAAGAAGAGTCAGTCTACTTGTACTTAAGTCGGTATTGTGCCTTTTGTATTTAATTCCGATGCAATTTCTGTGTTTCATCGTCTATAAGAAGGTCCAAGGTATATAGTACACCTGAAGTGAAGCATCAGAATCTATAACTATTGACCCAGGAATGGTTCAAATCATAGACAGTAAGAAGAGTCAGTCTTCTTGTACTTAAGTCAGCACTGTGCCTTTTCTGTTTAATTCCGATGCAATTTCTGTGTTTCATCGTCAATAAGAAGGTCAGAGGGATACAGTAAACCTGAAGTGAAGCATCGGAATCTATAACTAGTGTCACAGGAATGGTTGAAAACATAGACAGTAGGAAGAGTCAGTCTTTTTGTACTTAAGTAGTCATTGTGCCTTTTGTATTTAATTCCGATGCAATTTCTGTGTTTCATCGTCAATAAGAAGGTCAGATGGACACAGTAAACCTGAGGCGAAGCATCGGAATCAATAACTAGTGTCACAGGAATGGTTAAAATGATAGACAGTAGGAAGAGTCAGTCTTCGTATACTTAAGTCGGCATTGTGCCTTTTGTATTTAATTCCGATGCAATTTCCGCGTTTCATCGTCAATAAGAAGGTCAGAGGGATACAGTAAACCTGAAGTGAATCATCGGAATCTAAAACTAAAGTCACAGGAATGGTTCAAAACATTGTCAGTAAGAAGAGTCAGTCTTCTTGTACTTAAGTCGGCATTGTGCCTTTTCTATTTAATTCCGACGCAATCTCTGTATTTCATCGTCAATAAGAAGGTCAGAGGGATACAGTAAAGCTGAAGTGAAGCATCGGAATCTATAACTAGTGTCACAGGAATGTTTGAAAACATAGACAGTAGGAAGAGTCAGTCTTTTTGTACTTAAGTAGTCATTGTGCCTTTTGTATTTAATTCCGATGCAATTTCTGTGTTTCATCGTCAATAAGAAGGTCAGAGGGTTACAGTAAACCTGATGTGAGGCATCGGATTCTATAACTAGTGTTACAGGAATGATTCAAAACGTAGACAGTAGGAAGGGTCTGTCTTCTTGTATTTAAGTCGGCATTGTGCCTTTTCTATTTAATTCCGATGCAATTTCTGTGTTTCATCGTCAATAAGAAGGCCAGATGGATACAGTAAACCATGAGGCGAAGCATCGGAATCAATAACTAGTGTCACAGGAATGGTTCAAATGATAGACAGTAGGAAGAGTCAGTCTTCGTATACTTAAGTCGGCATTGTGCCTTTTGTATTTAATTCCGATGCAATTTCTGCGTTTCATCGTCGATAAGAAGGTCAGAGGGATACAGTAAACCTGAAGTAAATCATCGGAATCTATAACTAGTGTCACAGGAATGGTTCAAAACATTGTCAGTAAGAAGAGTCAGTCTTCTTGTACTTAATTCGGGATTGTGCCTTTTTATTTAATTCCGATGAAATTTCTGTGTTTTATCGCCAATAAGAAGGTCAGAGGGATACAGTAAACCTGAAGTCATGCATCGGAATCTACAACTAGTGTCACAGAAATGGTTCAAAACATAGTCAGTAAGAAGAGTCAGTCTTCCTGTACTTAAGTCGGCATTGTGACTTTTCTACATAATTCCGATGCTATTTCTGGGTTTCATCGTCAACAAGAATGTCAGAGGGATACAGTAAACCTGAAGTGAAGCATCGGAATGTATAACTAGTGTCACAGGAATCTTTCAAAGCTTAGACAGTAGGAAGAGTCAGTCTTCTTCTACTTGATTCGGCATTGTGCCTTTTGTATTTACTTCCGATGCAACTTCGGTGTTTCATCGTCAATAAGAAGGTCCAAGGGATACAGTAAACCTGAAGTGAAGAATCGGAATCTATAACTAGTGTCACAGGAATGGTTTATAGCATAGAGAGCAGGAAGAGTCAGTCATCTTGTACTTAAGTCGGCATTGTGCCATTTATATGGTATTCCGATGCAATTTCTGTGTTTCATCGTCAATAAGAAGGTCAGAGGGATACAGTAAACCTGAAGTGAAGCATCGGAATCTATAACTAGTGTCACAGGAATGGTTCAAATCATAGTCAGTAAGAAGGATCAGTCTTCTTGTACTTAATTCGGCATTGTGCCTTTTTATTTAATTCCGATGCAATTTCTGTGTTTCATCGTCAATAAGAAGTTCAAAGGGATACAGTAAACCTGAAGCATCGTAATCTATAACTAGTGTCACAGAAATGGTTCAAAACATAGTCAGCAAGAAGAGTCAGTCTTCTTGTACTTAAATCGGCGTTGTGCCTTTTCTATTTAATTTTGATGCAATTTCTGTGTTTCATCGTCAATAAGAAGGTCAGAGGGATACAGTAAACCTGAAGTGAATCATCGGAATCTATAACTAGTGTCACAGGAATGGTTCAAAACATAGACAGTAGGTAGAGTCAGTCTACATGTACTTAAGTCGGCATTGTGCCTTTTGTATTTAATTCGGATGCAATTTTTGTGTTTCATCGTCAATAAGAAGGGCCAAGGGATACAGTAAACCTGTAGTGAAGAATCGGAATGTATAACTAGTGTCACAGGAATGGTAGAAAACATAGACAGTAAGAAGAGTCAGTCTACTTGTACTTAAGTCGGTATTGTGCCTTTTGTATTTAATTCCGATGCAATTTCTGTGTTTCATCGTCTATAAGAAGGTCCAAGGTATATAGTACACCTGAAGTGAAGCATCAGAATCTATAACTATTGACCCAGGAATGGCTCAAATCATAGACAGTAAGAAGAGTCAGTCTTCTTGTACTTAAGTCAGCACTGTGCCTTTTCTGTTTAATTCCGATGCAATTTCTGTGTTTCATCGTCAATAAGAAGGTCAGAGGGATACAGTAAACCTGAAGTGAAGCATCGGACTCTATAACTAGTGTCACAGGAATGGTTGAAAACATAGACAGTAGGAAGAGTCAGTCTTTTTGTACTTAAGTAGTCATTGTGCCTTTTGTATTTAATTCCGATGCAATTTCTGTGTTTCATCGTCAATAAGAATTTCAGAGGGATACAGTAAACCTGATGTGAGGCATCGGAATCTATAACTAGTGTTACAGGAATGATTCAAAACGTAGACATTAGGAAGAGTCAGTCTTCTTGTATTTAAGTCGGCAATGTGCCTTTTCTATTTAATTCCGATGCAATTTCTGTGTTTCATCGTCAATAAGAAGGTCAGATGGACACAGTAAACCTGAGGCGAAGCATCGGAATCAATAACTAGTGTCACAGGAATGGTTCAAATGATAGACAGTAGGAAGAGTCAGTCTTCGTATACTTAAGTCGGCATTGTGCCTTTTGTATATAATTCCGATGCAATTTCCGCAATTCATCGTCAATAAGAAGGTCAGAGGGATACAGTAAACCTGAAGTGAATCATCGGAATCTAAAACTAGTGTCACAGGAATGGTTCAAAACATTGTCAGTAAGAAGAGTCAGTCTTCTTGTACTTAATTCGGCATTGTGCCTTTTTATTTAATTCCGATGAAATTTCTGTGTTTTATCGCCAATAAGAAGGTCAGAGGGATACAGTAAACCTGAAGTCAAGCATCGGAATCTATAACTAGTGTCACAGAAATGGTTCAAAACATAGTCAGTAAGAAGAGTCAGTCTTCTTGTACTTAAGTCGGCATTGTGACTTTTCTATATAATTCCGATGCCATTTCTGTGTTTCATCGTCAACAAGAAGGTCAGAGGGATACAGGAAAACTTCAACTGAAGCATCGGAATGTATAACTAGTGTCACAGGAATCTTTCAAAGCATAGACAGTAGGAAGAGTCAGTCTTCTTCTACTTGATTCGGCATTGTGCCTTTTGTATTTATTTCCGATGCAATTTCTGTGTTTCATCGTCAATAAGAAGCTCAGAGGGATACAGTAAACGTGAAGTGAAGCATCGGAATCTATAACTAGTGTCACAGGAATGGTTCAAAACATAGACAGTAAGAAGAGTCAGTCTTCTTGTACTTAAGTCGGCATTGTGCCTTTTCTATTTAATTCCGACGCAATCTCTGTGTTTCATCGTCAATAAGAAGGTCAGAGGGATACAGTAAACCTGAAGTGAAGCATCGGACTCTATAAGTGGTGTCACAAGAATGGTTCAAACATAGTCAGTAAGTAGAGTCAGTTTTCTTGTACTTAAGTCGGCATTGTGCCTTTTCTATTTAATTCCGATGCAATTTCTGTGTTTCATCGTCAATAAGAAGGTCGGAGGGATACAGTAAATCTGAAGTGAAGCATCGTAATCTATAACTAGTGTCAAAGAAATGGGCCAAACGTAGTCAGTAAGAAGAGTCAGTCATCTTGTACTTAAGGCGGCATTGTGCATTTTCTATTTAATTCCGATGCAATTTCTGTGTTTCATCGTCAATAAGAAGGTCCAAGGGATACAGTAAACCTGAAGTGAAGCATCAGATTCTATAACTAGTGTCACAGGAATGGTTCAAAACATAGACAGCAGGAATAGTCATTCTTCTTGTACTTAAGTCGGCATTGTGCGTTTTCTATTTAATTCCGATGCAATTTCTGTGTTTCATCATCAATAAGAAGGGCAGAGGGATACAGTAAACCTAAAGTGAATCATCGGAATCTATAACTAGTGTCACAGGAATGGTTCAAAACATAGACAGTAGGAAGACTCAGTCTACATGTAATTAAGTCGACATTGTGCTTTTTGTATTTAATTCCGATGAAATTTCTGTTGTTTATCGTCAATAAGAAGGTCCAAGGAATACAGTTAACCTGAAGTGAGGCATCGGAATCTATAACTAGTGTCACAGGAATGGTTCAAAACATAGTCAGTAAGAAGAGTCAATCTTCTTGTACTTAAGTCGGCATTGTGCCTTTTCTATTTAATTCCGATGCAATTTCTGTATTTTATCGACAATAAGAAGGTCCAAGAGATCCAGTACACCTGAAGTGCAGAATCGGAATCTATACCTAGTGTCACAGAAATGGTTCAAAACATAGTCAGTAGGAAGAGTCAGTCTTCTTGTACTTAGGTCGCCTTTGTGCCTTTTCTATTTATTTCCGATGCAATTTCTGTGTTTCATCGTCAATAAGAAGGTCAGAGGGATACAGTAAATCTGAAGTGAAGCAACGGAATCTATAACTAGTGTCACTGGAATGGTTCAAAATATAGACAGTAGGAAGAGTCAGTCTTCTTGATCTTAAGTCGGCATTGTGACTTTTCTATTTAATTCCGATGCCATGTCTGTGTTTCATCGTCAATACGAAGGTCAGAGGGATACAGTAAACCTGAAGTGAAGCATCGGAATGTATAACTAGTGTCACAGGAATGATTCAAAACATAGACAGTTGGAAGAATCAGTCTTCATGTACTTAAGTCGGCATTGTGCCTTTTCTATTTAATTCCAATGCAATTTCTGTGTTTCATTGTCAATAAGAAGGTCAGAGGGATACAGTAAACCTGAAGTGAAGCATCGGAATCTATAACTAGTGTCACAGGAATGAGTCAAAACATAGACAGTAGGAAGAGTCAGTCTTTTTGTACTTAAGTAGTAATTGTGCCTTTTGTATTTAATTCCGATGCAATTTCTGTGTTTCATCGTCAATAAGAAGGTCAGAGGGATACAGTAAACCTGATGTGAGACATCGGAATCTATAACTAGTGTTACAGGAATGATTCAAAACGTAGACAGTAGGATGAGTCAGTCTTCTTGTATTTAAGTCGGCATTGTGCCTTTTCTATGTAATTCCGATGCAATTTCTGTGTTTCATCGTCAATAAGAAGGTCAGATGGATACAGTAAACCTGAGGCGAAGCATCGGAATCTATAACTAGTGTCACAGGAATGGTTCAAATGATAGACAGTAGGAAGAGTCAGTCTTCTTGTACTTAAGTCGGCATTGGGCCTTTTAAATTTAATTCCGAGGAAATT
Source organism: Schistocerca americana (assembly GCF_021461395.2). Classification (NCBI taxonomy): domain Eukaryota; kingdom Metazoa; phylum Arthropoda; class Insecta; order Orthoptera; family Acrididae; genus Schistocerca; species Schistocerca americana. Next base: position 33,158,469 of record NC_060130.1, on the reverse strand, counting down.
TCTGCGTTTCATCGTCAATAAGAAGGTCAGAGGGATACAGTAAAATTGAAGTGAATCATCGGAATCTATAACTAGTGTCACAGGAATGGTTCAAAACATTGTCAGTAGAAAGAGTCAGTTTTCTTTTACTTAATTCGGCATTGTGCCTTTTTATTTAAATCCGATTAAATTTCTGTGTTTTATCGTCTATAAGTAGGTCAGAGGGATACAGTAAACCTGAAGTCAAGCATCGGAATCTATAACTAGTGTCACAGAAATGGTTCAAAACATAGACAGTAAGAGGACTCAGTCTTCTTGTACTTAAGTCGGCATTGTGACTTTTCTATATAATTCCGATGCAATTTCTGTGTTTCATCGTCAATAAGAGGGTCAGAGGGATACAGTAAACCTGAAGTGAAGCATCGGAATGTATAACTAGTGTCACAGGCATCGTTCAAAGCATAGGCAGTAGGAAGAGTCAGTCTTCTTCTACTTGATTCGGCATTGTGCCTTTTGTATTTATTTCCGATGCAATTTCTGTGTTTCATCGTCAATAAGAAGCTCAGAGGGATACAGTAAACATGAAGTGAATCATCGGAATCGATAACTAGTGTCACAGGAATGGTTCAAAACATAGACAATTGGAAGAGTCAGTCTACATGTACTTAAGTCTGCATTGTGCCTTTTGTATTTAATTCCGATGCAATTTTTGTGTTTCATCGTCAATAAGAAGGTCCAAGGGTACCAGTAAACCTGAAGTGAAGAATCGGAATCTGTAACTAGTGTCACAGGAATGGTTAGAAGCGTAGTCAGTAAGAAGAGTCAGTCTTCTTGTACTTAAGTCGGCATTGTGCCTTTTCTATTTACTTCCGATGCAATTTCTGTGTTTCATCGTCAATAAGAAAGTCAGAGGGATACAGTAAACTTGAAGTGAAGGAACGGAATCTATAACTAGTGTCACAGGAATGGTTCAAAACATAGACAGTAGGAAGAGTCAGTCTTCTCGTACTTAAGTCGGCATTGTGCCTTTTGTATTTAATTCCGATGCAATTTCTGTGCTTCATCGTCAATAAGAACGTCAGAGGGATACAGCAAACCTGAAATGAACCATCGGAATGTATAACTAGTGTCACAGGAATGATTCAAAACATACACTGTAGGAAGAATCAGTCTTCATGTACTTAAGTCGGCATTGTGCCTTTTCTATTTAATTCCGATGCAATTTCTGTGTTTCATCGTCAACAAGAAGGTCCAAGGAATACAGTAAACCTGAAGTGAGGCATCGGAATCTATAACTAGTGTCACAGGAATGGTTCAAAACATAGTCAGTAAGAAGAGTCAATCTTCTTGTACTTAAGTCGGCATTGTGACTTTTCTATTTAATTCCGATGCAATTTCTGTATTTTGTCGACAATACGAAGGTCCAAGGGATGCAGTAATCCTGAAGTGCAGAATCGGAATCTATAACTAGTGTCATAGGAATGGTTCAAACATAGTCAGTAAGAAGAGTCAGTCTTCTTGTACTTAGGTCGCCATTGTGTCTTTTCTATTTATTTCCGATGCAATTTCTGTGTTTCATCGTCAATAAGAAGGTCAGAGGGATACAGTAAATCTGAAGTGAAGCAACGGAATCTATAACTAGTGTCACTGGAATGGTTCAAAATATAAACAGTAGGAAGAGTCAGTCTTCTTGTTCTTAAGCCGGCATTGTGACTTTTCTATTTAATTCCGATGCCATTCCTGTGTTTCATCGTCAATAAGAAGGTCAGAGGGATACAGTAAACCTGAAGTGAAGCATCGGAATGTATAACTAGTGTCACAGGAATCGTTCAAAGCATAGACAGTAGGAAGAGTCAGTCTTCTTCTACTGGATTCGGCATTGTGCCTTTTGTATTTATTTCCGATGCAATTCCTGTGTTTCATCGTCAAAAAGAAGGTCAGAGGGAAACAGTAAACCTGATGTGAAGCATCGGAATGTATAACTAGTGTCACAGGAATGATTCAAAACATAGCCAGTTGGAAGAATCAGTCTTCATGTAGTTAAGTCGGCATTGTGCCTTTTCTATTTAATTCCGATGCAATTTCTATGTTTCATCGTCAATAAGAAGGTCCAAGGAATACAGTAAACCTGAAGTGAGGCATCGGAATCTATAACTAGTGTCAGATTAATGGTTCAAAACATAGTCAGTAAGAAGAGTCAATCTTCTTGTACTTAAGTCGGCATTGTGCCTTTTCTATTTAATTCCCATGCATTTTTTGTGTTTCATCGTCAATAAGAAGGTCCAAGGGATACAGTAAACCTGAAGTGAAGAATCGGAATCTATAACTAGTGTCACAGGAATGGTTCACAACATAGTCAGTAAGAAGAGCCAGTCTTCTCGTACTTAAGTCGGCATTGTGCCTTTTCTATTTACTTCCGATGCAATTTCTGTGTTTCATCGTCAATAAGAAAGTCAGAGGGATACAGTAAACCTGAAGTGAAGCAACGGAATCTGTAACTAGTGTCACAGGAATGGTTGAAAACATAGACAGTAGGAAGAGTCAGTCTTCTTGTACTTAAGTCGCCATTGTGCCTTTTCTATTTATTTCCGATGCAATTTCTGTGTTTCATCGTCAATAAGAAGGTCAGAGGGATACTGTAAACCTGAAGTGAAGCAACGGAATCTATAACTAGTGTCACTGGAATGGTTCATATCATAGACAGTAGGAAGAATCAGTCTTCTTGTTCTTAAGTCGGCTTTGTGACTTTTCTATTTAATTACGATGCAATTTCTGTGTTTCATCGTCAATACGAAGGCCAGAGAGATACAGTAAACCTGAAGTGAAGCATCGGAATGTATAACTAGTGTCACAGGAATCGTTCAAAGCATAGACAGTAGGAAGAGTCAGTCTTCTTTTACTTGATTCGGCATTGTGCCTTTTGTATTTATTTCCGATGCAATTCCTGTGTTTCATCGTCAAAAAGAAGGTCAGAGGGATACAGTAAACCTGAAGTGAAGAATCGGAATGTATAACTAGCGTCACAGGAATGATTCAAAACATAGACAATTGGAAGAATCAGTCTTCATGTACTTAAGTCGGCATTGTGCCTTTTCTATTTAATTCCGATGCAATTTCTGTGTTTCATCGTCAATAAGAAGGTCAGAGGGATACAGTAAATTTGAAGTGAAGCATCGGAATTCATAACTAGTGTCACAGGATTGGTTCAAAGCATAGAGAGTAGGAAGAGTCAGTCTTCTTGTACTTACGTCGGCATTCTGCCTTTTGTATTTCATTTCGATGCAATTTCTGTGTTTTATCGGCAATAAGAAGGTCCAAGGGATGCAGTACACCTGAAGTGAAGCATCGGAATCTATAACTAGTGTCACAGGAATGGTTCATAACATAGACAGTAAGAAGAGTCAGTCTTCTTGTACTTAAGTCAGCATTGTGCCTTTTCTATTTAATTCCGACGCAATCTCTGTGTTTCATCGTCAATAAGAAGGTCAGAGGGATACAGTAAACCTGAAGTGAAGCATCGGAATCTATAAGTGGTGTCACAGGAATGTTTCAAACATAGTCAGTAAGAAGAGTCAGTCTTCTTGTACTTAAGTCGGCATTGTGCCTTTTCTATTTAATTCCGATGCAATCTCTGTGTTTCATCGTCAATAAGAAGGTCAGAGGGATACAGTAAATCTGAAGTGAAGCATCGGAGTGTATAACTAGTGTCAAAGGAATGGTTCAAAACATAGACAGTAGGAAGAGTCAGTCTCCTTGTACTTGAGTCGGCATTGTGCCTTTTGTATTTATTTCCGATGCAATTTCGACGTTTCATCATCAATAAGAAAGTCAGAGGGATACAGTAAACCTGAAGTGAATCATCGGAATGTATAACTAGTGTCACAGGAATGGTTTAGAACATAGACAGTAGGAAGAGTCAGTCTACATGTACTTAAGTCGGCATTGTGCCTTTTGTATTTAACTCCGATGCAATTTTTGTGTTTCATCGTCAATAAGAAGTTCCAAGGGATACAGTAAAGCTGAAGTGCAGAATCGGAATCTATAACTAGTGTCACAGGAATGGTTCAAAACACAGTCAGTAAGAAGAGTCAGTCTTCTTGTACTTAAGTCGCCATTGTGCCTTTTCTATTTATTTCCGATGCAATTTCTGTGTTTCATCGTCAATAAGAAGGTCAGAGGGATTCAGTAAACCTGAAGTGAAGCAACGGAATCTATAACTAATGTCACTGGAATGGATCAAAACATAGACAGTAGGAAGAGTCAGTCTTCTTGTTCTTATGTCGGCATTGTGACTTTTCTATTTAATTCCGATGCCATTCCTGTGTTTCATCGTCAATAAGAAGGTCAGAGGGATACAGTAAACCTGAAGTGAAGCATCGGAATGTATAACTAGTGTCAAAGGAATGGTTCAAAACATAGACAGTAGGAAGAGTCAGTCTCTTTGTACTTGAGTCGGCATTGTGCCTTTTGTATTTATTTCCGATGCAATTTCGACGTTTCATCATCAATAAGAAAGTCAGAGGGATACAGTAAACCTGAAGTGAATCATCGGAATGTATAACTAGTGTCACAGGAATGGTTCAGAACATAGACAGTAGGAAGAGTCAGTCTACATGTACTTAAGTCGGCATTGTGCCTTTTGTATTTAACTCCAATGCAATTTTTGTGTTTCATC